>NC_090440.1:1713574820-1713884701 GCF_031143425.1 Pleurodeles waltl
AGGGCCGGTCAGGTGCAGAGGTCAAAGTGGTGCCCAAGACACATAGGCTTCAATGGAGAAGGGGGTGCCCCGGTTCCAGTCTGCCAGCAGGTAAGTACCCGCGTCTTCGGAGGGCAGACCAGGGGGGTTTTGTAGGGCACCGGGGGGGGACACAAGTCAGCACAAAAAGTACACCCTCAGCGGCACGGGGGCGGCCGGGTGCAGAGTGCAAACAGGTGTCGGGTTTGCAATGTAGTTCAATGGGAGACCCAGGGGTCTCTTCAGCGAAGCAGGCAGGCAAAGGGGGGGGCTCCTCCGGGTAGCCACCACCTGGGCAAGGGAGAGGGGCACCTGGGGGTTGCTCCTGCACTCGAGGTTTGATCCTTCAGGTCCTGGGGGCTGCGGGTGCAGTGTCCTTACCAGGCGATGGGTTCTTAGAAGTAGGCAGTCGCGGTCAGGGGGAGCCTCTGGATTCCCTCTGCAGGTGTCGCTGTGCGGCTCAGGGGGGTCAACTCTGGCTACTCACGGGCTCGCAGTTGCAGGGGAGTCCTCCCTGTAGTGCTGGTTCTCCACAAGTCGAGCCGGGGGCGTCGGGTGCAGAGTGCAAAGTCTCACGCTTCCGGCGGGAAACGTGTATTCTTTCAAAGTTGCTTCTTTGTTGCAAAGATGTTTCTTCTTTGGAGCAGAGCCGCTGTCCTCTGGAGTTCTTGGCCCTTTTAGATGCAGGGTAGTTCTCTGAGGCTTCAGAGGTCGCTGCACCCTGTGAAACGCGTCGCTGTTGCAGTTTTCTTGAAGTGGGGAGACAGGCCGGTAGAGCTGGGGCCAAAGCAGTTGGTGTCTCCGTCTTCTCTGCAGGGCTTTCAGGTCAGCAGTCCTTCTTCGTCTTAGGTTGCAGGAATCTAGTTACCTAGGTTCTGGGAGCCCCTAAATACTCGATTTAGGGGTGTGTTTAGGTCTGGGGGGTTAGTAGCCAATGGCTACTAGCCCTGAGGGCGGCTACACCCTCTTTGTGCCTCCTCCCTGAGGGGAGTGGGGCACATCTCTAATCCTATTGGGGGAATCCTCCATCTGCAAGATGGAGGATTTCTAAAAGTCAGAGTCACCTCAGCTCAGGACACCTTAGGGGCTGTCCTGACTGGCCAGTGACTCCTCCTTGTTTTTCTCATTATCTCCTCCGGCCTTGCTGCCAAAAGTGGGCCCGTGGCCAGAGGGGGCGGGCAGCTCCACTAGCTGGAGTGCCATGGGGTGCTGTAACAAAGGGGGTGAGCCTTTGAGGCTCACCGCCAGGTGTTACAGTTCCTGCAGGGGGATGTGAGAAGCACCTCCAACCAGTACAGGCTTTGTTACTAGCCACAGAGTGACAAAGGCACTCTCCCCATGTGGCCAGCAACATGTCTGGTGTGTGGCAGGCTGCTAAAACTAGTCAGCCCACACTGGAAGTCGGGTATGGTTTCAGGGGGCATCTCTAAGATGCCCTCTGGGGTGTATTTCACAATAAAATGTCCCCTCGCATCAGTGTGCATTTATTGTGCTGAGAAGTTTGATACCAAACTTCCCAGTTTTCAGAGTAGCCATTATGGTGCTGTGGAGTTCGTGTATGGCAGACTCCCAGACCATATACTCTTATGGCTACCCTGCACTTACAATGTCTAAGGTTTTGCTTAGACACAATAGGGGCATAGTGCTCATGCACCTATGCCCTCACCTATGGTATAGTGCACCCTGCCTTAGGGCTGTAAGGCCTACTAGAGGGGTGACTTATCTATGCCATAGGAATGTGAGGTTGGCATGGCACCCTGAGAGGAGTGCCATGTCGACTTAGTCATTTTATCCCCACCAGCACACACAATCTGGCAAGCAGTGTGTCTGTGCTGAGTGAGGGGTCCCCAGGGTGGCATAAGACATGCTGCAGCCCTTAGAGACCTTCCCTGGCATCAGGGCCCTTGGTACCAGGGGTACCAGTTACAAGGGACTTACCTGGATGCCAGGGTGTGCCAATTGTGGAAACAAAGGTACAGGTTAGGGAAAGAACACTGGTGCTGGGGCCTGGTTAGAAGGCCTCAGCACACTTTCAAATCATAACTTGGCATCAGCAAAGGCAAAAAGTCAGGGGGTAACCATGCCAAGGAGGCATTTCCTCACATGGGGGTTTCCTCAGATAGACCTGTTTGCCACTCGGGAGAACGCGCACTGCCCGTTGTTCTGCAGCCTTCAGTATCCGGTGCAAGGAGCTTTGGGGGACACGTTTCAGATGTCCTGGAAGGGTCAGTTGCTTTATGCGTTTCCCCCCCCATACCCTTGATTCCTCGGGTTCTGAGGAAGATTCGACCAGACCGGGCCCAAGTCATCTTAATAGCCCCGGATTGGCTGAAAAGGGTGTGGTATTTAGACCTTCTCCAACTCTCTCTGTGCCCTCCGCTCCGTCTCCCTTACAGGGCAGACCTCCTTTCGCAGTCGCAGGTTCTACACCCCCACCTCCAGAGCCTGCACCTTCATGCCTGGAGATTGAACGGGCAATCTGAGTTCCTTTTCTCTCCCGCCGGAGGTGGTGGATGTTATTTTATCGGCCAGGCGACACTCCACCAAATCAATCTATGCAAGCAGGTGGGCCAGATTTGTCAGTTGGTATGGAGACAACCAAATTGATCCCTTGAAGGCTCATTTGTCTGATGTGTAATTATTTGCTTTAACCTTGGCACAGAAAGGTTGTGCAGTTGCCACAGTTAAGGGCTATTTATCAGCTTATCTGTGTCTCCCAGACCAACCCTCTCTGTTTAGGTCACCTTTGGTGTTGAGATTCATTAAGGGTCTCACTAATGAGTTTCCGCCCACTCAGTTTGTTATGCCTCAGTGGGATCTTAATTTAGTATTGACCTTTCTTATGGGGTCGCCATTTGAGTCGATGCATTCTTGTTCCTTATGATTACTAGTTTTAAAGACTGTATTTCTAGTGGCCGTAACATCGGCCAGAAGAGTGAGTGAGCTCAAGGCTCTTAGTGTAGAGTCCCCATATCTTTCCTTTTTTAGAGACAAAGTGGTGTTAACCTTCGGGAGGAAAGCCGCCTTGGTCCTTGTTTCATTTGGGGCAGACCATTACTCTCTCTTCCTTTTACCCTCCGCCTCATCCATCCAAGGAAGAAGAGAGGCTCCACCGGTTGGATCCACGAAGAGCGTTGAGCTTCTTTGTCGACAAGACGAGTGAGTTCAGGCAAGACGATCAGCTCTTTGTTGGATACGTGGGGAAGAGGAGAGGCAGAGCAGTCCACAAGAGAACGCTGTCCAGGTGGGTCATTCTCTGTATCAGACTTTGTTATTCTTTAGCAAAGAAAGAATCCCCTGTAGGATTCCGAGCTCATTCCACTAGGGCTAAGGCTGCTTCGTCTGCCTTGGCTAGGGGTGTTCCTGTGGTTGACATCTGCAAAGCGGCAACGTGGGAGTCCCTCCATACTTTTGTCAAACATTATTGTTTGGACTCTGAGGTCAGGAGGGATGGCCATTTTGCCTGCTCAGTGCTGCAGGATTTCTTGGTTTGACCATTCAGGCACCCACCTCCGGAGGTGGTACTCCTTTGGGACTCTATTCTTGAGTTTTATCCATCAGAAGAACAAGTTACTTACCTTCGGTAACGCCTTTTCTGGTGGATACATTAGCTACCTGTGGATTCCTCACGGTCCCTCCTGCCTCCCCGTTGCCTGTTTAGTCTTACCAAGAATTCCTTGGGTGAGCACAGGTTTCTTGTATATTTGTATATAATGATTAGATGTATATGTACATATTTATATATATATGGTATTTTTTTAAAGGAAACCTGTTCGGATAGGTATATGTATATATAGAAATATATATATATATTTGTTTCCATATTAGTGTGTTGTTTCTATTAGTATCGTTTTATATTGGTGCAATAAATGTTGGTATATAATTTTATTTGATGTAGTTATATTTCTCTGCAAACTCAATGTCACCTGTTCGCCTTAAAGGCACGTAAAAAAGTGGTGCTAACTGACGTCTGCACATCGACAGCTTCTTATTGTCTGGATGACGCCATACAGCGTTGTGTGGAGTCGGGCAATTGTGACGTTATCGTTGACATGCAGAGCTGGAAGAAAATTTCCATCGAAGCTGGCACGTGGGGGAAAATTCTTGAGGTGAGGAATCCACAGGTAGATAATGTATCCACCAGAAAAGGCATTACCGAAGGTAAGTAACTTGTTCATCTGATAGAGACATATTCCTTACCGACCCACCCATCCTCCCCTCACTGCAAAATGATTTCTATGGATTCCCTTTTCAGGGCCCTAGTCTTGGCGCAGCATTCTCATTCTCAATGTTTTTCATGGCTCCGTGCTACTGGCGTGGAAAGTTGTAAAAAAAAAACGACGTAAGCGCACCGGGGTGGCGCCTATATACAAACATGATGTCATCACTGCGACCACGATGCCAACAAAGCACACGAGTCGACCAATGCCAGTGACGCATGTGGAGTTGACCGACACCACTTGACGGCGCTCAGGGGTACTGCTCGAAGAAAAATGTCCAGGTCCATTCTGACGCCAGAGTGGTATTGTTGAAAATGGATAATGTTTCCGCTGTAGCATATATAAACCTCCTTAAATCTGTCGGTATTAGCAAAGAAACTCTCGCTATTCTGCTTGGAACACAAGATCAGCCTGAAGGCAGAATATTTGCCTAGGAAGGCAGATACTACTGCAGACTGGAATTCAAGGTTTTATTCAGCGACTGGATGTTGAACAATCTTTGTTTCAAGAGGTCGTTTCAGATGTAGGGCCCTCTGGGGATAGATCTCTTTGCGAGAAGTCTGACATTTCAGCTGAAGAGATACTACAGTTGGATGCTAGACCTGGGTGCTTTAGCAGTGAACACATTTGTACAGTCTTGGAAAGGAGTAAACACGTATGCATTCCCTCCTTTTGATAGGGTCCTTTGGATGGTCAGACAGGAGAGGTGCTCATTTGTTCTTGTAACTCTGTTTTGGGTCTCACATGCATGGTTCCCAATGACATTGGAGCTAGCTTGCGACGTTCCCTTCTTTCTTCCTGCAGTGCAATGCCTACTGCGAAGCATAGATGGAGAGGAGCATCCTCTGGTTTTGACTGGAGCTATGAACCTTCTTGCCTGGAGAGTCTCAGGAAATCTAGAGAAATGTCAGGTTTTTCGGGAAGAGCAGAGGAGCTCTTGGATCCTGAGCTCCAGGTACCTAGTGCTGATATAGAGGAATTTGGAAGACTTGGGTACGTTGGTGCTTGGGAAGGGATCTGGATCCCGTGGAGGTAGTTAATTTTCTCATAGAATAGTTCAGTTGAGTTCTTAGCTATAGAACTATTAACTGCTATAGATCTGCGATTTCTGCAGGGCATAGTATGTTCAATGACAGGCCTCTAGGTAAGAATGTTTTGGTTTGCAGAGTGCTTAAAAGCATGAGGTTGAGGAAGCCTCCAAGACCTAGATGCTATTCATTATGGGACGTTAATTTTGTCCTGTTTGTTTTCCTCTTGGCCTGTAATAGGTATTTGGACCTGAAAAGGTTGTCTATGACAGTGGCCTCTTTACTTTGTTTAATTTCTTGTCGTCAAGTGTCGGACGTTAAGCCTTTGGAGGTAAGTAACAGAGTTTAGGATGCCTTTGGGGTTACCTTCAAGGTTATTAGAAGAAGTAAAACTATGTCTGATACTATATTTTATCCAACCTTTGATTCTTGCAGATAGCTTTTTGTTGTGAACTGCATGAAGGAGTATAACTCTGGAATGAGTGACTTTCGTTCAGATTAACCAGCTTTTGATTTCTTATATTAAACCCTTCAAATAGGTTACCACAGCTACTATTGGTAGTTGGGTAAAGTGGATTATGTAGTCAGCTGGTGTTCATTTACAGAAATTTCAAGCTCATTCTACGAGCGGTGCTATGGCCAGCCAATCATTTTCAAAGGTGGTAAACTGGAAGATATTTTGAGAGCAGCTAATTGATCTAATACTTATACCTTTGTGAAGTAATATTGTAAACTAATTGAATCCATTTCTGATGTACTGAGGGTCTACCAACATGAATGGTAGCCTCCGGTCTTGTCGATTCTCCAAATTAAATGCCAAGAGAAACTGGATTTCATTAAAGACACAGAGGTTAACATTATGCCACCATTTTAGCCCATTTATTTGGAATATATGTTTAAAGAAAAAAATTAGGAAAGAACTGTAGGATTATATTACTGCTGTTAGTTGCAATGTATCTGTTATTTCAATATTTCTTCTTTTTGTTCCAGAGAATATCTAATAGTTAGCCTACTATAAGAAAACTCATTTCTTTGACTTTTTCATTTCAAGTTTTTTTTTAATCTTCATTCCTTTTTTATGGAAACAACAATCTTGGCATTTAAAAGAGGCAGATTGTTGACTATACACACTAATTATATGTATTGAATATTCTGTTTTAGAATGTTTTCTTTGTGAGGTTAACTACTTTCAAGTGCTGTGTGGAGTGGCATTAAAGGAATAATGCATTATGTTAGCCTCCGTGTCTTTCATGAAATGAAGATTCTCTTGGCATTTAATTTAGAGAATCGCTATTGCTGTGGGTGTACCCCCACCCACCTCAGTTATCCCAGTCATACTTAACAAATATGCTGCTCACTCTGAACACGTGACCATAGTTTGCAGTGATCTGGAAAATACAAAAAAGAATCTGCAACTCCAGTAGAGGCTGTTCCTTTGGGGGGTTTTCTTTACAGACCAAAACTTACATTTGTCCTATCATCTACCTCAATTATTCTTGCGCATGGACCCCCACCCACCTCAATTATCCCAGTCCCACTTAATAACAAATATGCTGCTCGCTCTGAACACGTCATCATAGATTGTAGTCATCTGGAGGAGACAAATAGGGACCGGTAACTCCAATCTGCCACCAGGTTAAGTTAAATTGATTGCCAGCATTGAGGGTGCAATGAAGAGAGTTTATCTGTTAATAAACTAACAGCCCAATAGACTAATATTCAAACAAAAAGCACTTTATACATGCAGGAGGTCTAATGTATTATTAACAACCAGAACCTTTTCAGTCTTGCCCACAAATGGACTAGCTGAAAAATGTTCTTAGAACTTTCGATTTTTATCATGGAAAATAGCTGAGCTACACCACAAATTAGATCTGCTTGGAATTAATTTATGAATTTATATCATCATCATTTAACTTTATTTCAGCAGGTAAAAACATACCATAAAAGTACAATGCACATCGAATTTGAAAAGAAAGAAGACACTAGAGATAAAAACACAATAAAAAAAGTTAAGAAAATTGAAGAAAGTTAAGATCCAAACAAAATAAACATGAAATATATGTCTCCAGTAATAAAAAGTTCCACTCAACAAGAGACCAATTCCCTAAATCCATAAGTAACCAATAATATAGTGGGACAATATCTATATACTACAAATTAACAGCTAAAATCATGCATCGGAGTTCAATAAATATACATAAATAAATCTAAGAATTAGCTACCCAATCTTGTTCTTTAAAATTGCTAATCTAAGGCGCCAGATTGATTGAAGGAATGTTGCCACTGGTAAAACTATATGGACAGATGAATCAGATTTTAAAATTCTCTCAGCATGTAAGCAGGACCTGACACCTATGTGTTTGCAAAGGGGGGTAATCCAAAGAGCTCTTTGTTTGTGGTATGCATGGCAATGAAAAAAAAACATGTGAAACAGACTCTTCATTTTTGCAACCCATCGGGCAGAACTTAGATCTTTTGGTGGAGCTGGACCATTTATACGTTAGGGAGCACAAAGGGAGAGACCCTATTCTAAATCTGATAAAAAGGGCGCGAATTTATATCATGTTTGCATGTTACAGGAATCATGGGTGACAACCCAACTACGTAGGCCAGGGCTTGTGACCGATAATATAGATGCTATCCCATCTACTTCTGGTAGAACGTCTGTGGGCTAATAATTTGTGTAATCATTTTGTTAAATTGTCTAACCCTTCTCCCAATATTTTGGGCCTATATATTAAGGCCCCCTGTAGGATGTGTATCTGTCTTTATTATATCTACAATTATTCTCTTTCTATGAATAAAAAAATCACCCAGTCTAAAAATACTTGATGATCGTGTACTGTGTGCCATTAAATGGTCTCTAGTAATCCTTGATGGTGGTGTTCATGCCACCTATGTACCACTCGACTGTGTGAGTAACCTCACACAATAGGAGGATGAGGTTTTAGGGTGGCTGAATCATTTTTTTTTTTTAAAGGGTGGTCAGGAGCATCATCACAACTAGCTTAATTAAGTGTGTCCTACGACCTTTTCAATGGAAGGTCCATCTCAAATAAGGCAAGATCACATACTTTCCTTAGTGGCGTTAAAAAAAAAAAAAAAAAATAGCAGAATCAATTATTTTATAATTGAGCAGGATGCAAAATAATCACCCGCAAAGGACTTGGTTACATCATAATCAAGGCCTTGTCGCCTCAGCAGCTACCACTTAAAAGGGAAGAGTCTTTCATGTTGCATAATTCCAATTCTGCTCCTGTACTCAGCGGGAAGAAATTCTCTACTCCCCTTATGGGGAGTTAAGGGGGAAATGGCTGACTAAAAGGTTGGGTCCCAGGAATTTTTTCTTTTACTTGTAGTGGGGGGGGGGGGGATGCCCAAAATTGGCATGCTAATGCCCCCACCACCCCAGACACAAATAAGAACAGCCAGTTGGGGCCAGATGGCTGTTACTACCCCAGATCTGCTCCCCAGGTGGGGTAGAAAGCCCAATAGACACCAGGGATTTTTTTATATATTTAAAAGTGGAGTAGAGGGCTGCCCACAGGCATTTCTGTGCCATATTCTTCCGGAAACAGAAGTAAATCACAAATTTCCTACTACCTCCTCAGTCTCCTGAGAAAAATGATACCTCACTTGTGTGAGTGCCAAAAGCAGAGTCAGCCTAAAACGTATATTAAAAAAAAAAAAAAACTGTCCTTTTGGTTCCCCCTCAAACCTTTTGGCCCTTTTCTGTCGCAGGACCTTGCCTCACCCACACAAGTGAGGTATCATTTTTATCAGGAAACCAAGGGGAGTGCTGAGATAGAACGTTTGTGGCTCCCCACAGATTCCAGAACTTTCCATCACAGAAATGTGAGGAAAATATGTTTTTAGTCAACGTTCGAGGTTTGGAATGGGTTCTGGGGAAAACAACCTGATGAGGGCCACACTAGTCACCCCATCCTGGATTCCCCTAGGTGCCTACTTTTCAATAACGTATGTATTTGCTAGGTCTCCCTACATGCCAGCTGAGGTAGGGCTCAAAAACCACAGATATCCACTTTGCAAAAAAGCAGGTCAGTTTTGAATTGGAAAATGTGAGGTAGCCATATTGTGTGTTGGGGCATTTCCTACTGTGGGCACCAGGCCTACTCACACAAGTGAGATACCATTTTTATTGGGAGACTTTAGGGAACACGGAATAGTAGAGCAAGTGTTATTACCAATTGTAATTACCTGCATTTGCACTTTCCAAAGGTAAAACAATGTGTAAGAAGTAAGTACTGTTGAGAAATAGCCTCCAATTCCCATCCTGGTATGGGTACCCACAAATTCATATATGTGCAAATACCCCTGCTTCATATCTTGTGCCCATTTCGGAAATACATTGGGTTCCTTGATACCTACTTTTCACTATTTATATTTTACCTTATGAATTACTGTATACCCGGTACATAATGAAAAAACATTGCAAGGTGCAGCTCCGTCATTGGCTCTGGGTACCTCTGGTTCTTGGTGAACCTACAAGCCTTATCTATCCCCACAACCAGAAGGATCCAGCGAATGCAATAGTTTATTGCTTTTGAAAATCTACCATAGTTGAAAAAGTTACAGATGAAAACGTTGCCACAAATGTCTGTTCTTTTTTTCAACTCAATTTCAATATTTTTAATTTCAACTGTTAGTTTCTATAGACATTCTTTGAAGAACCTACACAAATGACCCCTTGCTGAATTCAGAATTTTGTCTACTCTTCAGAAATGTATAGTTTTTCGGGATCTACCACTGGTTTCACACCCATTTCTGCCACTAACTGGAAGGAGGTTTAGAACACAAAAAAGGAAAAATGGACTATGTCCCCGTAAAATGCCAAAACTGTGTTGAAAATGTTGTTTTTCTGATTCAGGCCTACCTGTTCCTGAAAGCTGGAAAGATGGTGATTTTAGCACCGCAAACCTTTTGTGGATACCATATGAAGGGAAAAAACTGATGCTTTCTTCTGCAGCATTTCTTTTTTTTTTTTTTTTTTTTTTAACCTAAAATTCCAAATGTAGCTCTATTTTGCCCATTTTCTCAGCCCTCTCCAGGGGAATCTATTAACTCTAGGTACCTTTAGAGTCCCCAGGATGTTGGAAAAAGAAAGGAACAACTTTGGCGTGGATGCAATATGTGGACAAAAAGTTATGAGGGCCTAAGAGTGAACTCCCCCAAATAGCCAAAAAAAGGTTAGCACAGGAGGGGAAAGGCCTAGCAGTGAAGGGGATAAGTTAGTGACAGATAAAAAATAAAATGGCCAAATATAAAATGTAATCCTGCCACATTAGTAAATATTTATGATACATTTAATTCTATATTAGCTCCCGTTGATAAATTACAAGAGCAGTATTCAAATCATTGAGCGTCATTCAGAATTGTTTACCTCTTTAAAAAGTATTTTTTTTCCAAGCATAATGTTTCAGCACCCAAGCCGAAATCCAAATCTGTATCCTGGTACAGTTATGATTGTTGAAGGGCCAAATTACAACTGATCAAACTGTCACATTGGAATACAGAACGGTTAAAAGAGATGTCATACCTTTTGAAAACGAGGTTGGGATGGGGGGGTCAATCAGCAGAATTACTGGATGCTTCTCAAAATAGTAATGCTGCATTTTGACATATAATAGCTCATGATAGTCTGGCTGGTAGTACTCCCACCAACCATAATATATAAAACCTAATCTTTGAGTCAGCCACTTTTCTGACCTTCAATCTGATCAGAACCCCAATTCCCCGATATAGTTCAAACATCTGACTCTGAACAGATCCTGTTATTGAGAGAAATTCCAGTTGATGACCTCATTGCTATTTTATTGTTAGATACTACCAGAGATTTAGAGTGCATCTCCTGGGGAAAGCTCTAGGTCCCAGTATGAACCCTGGAGATGTATATAGATCTGAGATTAGCATTGGGGTCCCAATATTAACTTAATATCCAATGTGATATTGGATGGAGCAGACCTACCAGACACTTGGGAACATATCATACCATTCTTTAAATATGGTGATGTGGAGTCTGTGGAAACTATAGACCTATACACTTTCTTGATAACTGGCACAACGTTTTCTGAAAGTATAAGCTGCAGGTCCGGAATGCTGGTGCTCAGATTGTATCCCCTTTTCAGGCTCAGGCTGGATTCCATGCTAAGGTTAGCACTATTGACCAAGTCTTTTGTTTCAGGTTTTAACATTGAAATACATTACACTGTTCAAAGATCACTTGCAAGTGGGCTTTGTTGATTTAAGGGCTGCATTTGACGTGGTTCAGAGAAACAGGTTCTTGGTTCAATGGGTGGGCCTTCTCGTATTCTGGACAATTTAATTAGTCTCATCAGTCCAAATAAGCCTAAGTTAGATGGGGTAATTCAGAAAGAAATATTAACAGCTCTTTTCTAATCCATAGGTGGGTCTATCAGGGCTGTGTCTTTGCACCCATCCTATTTTGCCACCTTGAGACCTCTTCTTTTAATAAGATTGTGGTCCAGATGTAGAGTTGAAGTGCAAAAGGTTACTGTACTTAATATAAATCTAAGTATAAAGTGGTTAAACCATGTAAAATTCTGATTCTATTGATTAGATGGCAGATGTTGTGGCAAGCTTCTTTATTAAAAAAAAATCATTGAAAGTATCTTAAAACTTACAGTACCTTTGTTAAGGGACAATGGCGTCAGTCAACTAAGAGTGGCAAGCTCTCTGGCCAGTTTCTGTGCCATAAGCTCACCCCTAAATTTGAATCCTATTTGGATGATGTTTATCGTCCTGGCTCGGTATTTTTACCTGTACAAGCTTTCGCTTAAGATAATTCTTCCACTTGTAATAATTGCTCCAACATAATTGAGAACATTGAACATGTCATTTTCTTTCACCCTGTCTATCTTAATCTTAGAGGCAAATGGATTTGCCACTATGCTAGAATCTTGATGTAAGACCTCATCAAGTTGAGCTATGAATATTTGCATCTGACACAAGCAAGCATATTGTATTTGGCAATATATGCATGTTTTATATTGTTTAAACTGTTCCTAGATGTAATGAATTGTATTTTAATTTGTAAGTTTTATGGGGTCATACTCTGAAATAAACGTTTTTGATGATGATAGTGGCCTAAAAGTATGGAGAAAGCGCAGCGAAGGCTCTTCCTTATACGCTAGCTCTTTTAAAAAGTGGGGTCTTTAATAGCAATTTCAGAGTAACGAAGTTCCATTATAATGTTCAGTACCCCTGACATTACCTGAGGAGGAGCCCCTTAATTCCACAGTGCTACTCTGAACTGAAATACTTTATAGTTGTGAAAAATTTTACCAAAGAAATGTATACTCATTTTAGCATTGTTTTAATTTTTTTTACCTAGAGTTCAAAGTGGCAGAGACTTCAGGATGTGAGTTGGAGAAGGGTTGTTATGTTCATGTTGCCGGCCTGCCCCCCTCCATATCTGAGGTATCAATAGAAGGTCTAGAGTGAGATTTTAATCAATGTTCCAATTTCTGTGTCTTTACAAATCAACAATGTCTTCTCTTTTACAGAATGAACTAAGGTCTAATTTTCTTACGTATCAGGCTTCAAAGGTCTTCATTGAGCAGTTTTCATTGAAATGCAGGTACAGTTTTCGTAACTCATTAAATATGTACATTTTGTTTACATTTAAAATTCTTTTAGATGTGCTTGCATGACTGTGATCTTCCATGTATGACCATGGTTAAATGATGCTTTAGCACCACTAATTTAAAAATGATGGCGTTGGTAATGTTGCATTGAAAGGAAATTACACAAAGGGAAGGTGTTGCTGAGCGTTACTCCAAGGTTTATGCATAAGGTGTTCCCTTGTCTTTCAGAAAGTGTAATTGGCAGCTTTTTTCCTCTACTTCATTATTATCATTCAGGTTAGAATGGAGGTTGGGCAGAATATTCCTGCAGTAGGGCCTCATCTAATATGTGGTGCTGCTGAAATAGTTTAGAGCTGACAATTTTTGTCTGCTTCATGTTTGCAAATATTATAAAAGCTGCCTGATAACAAGCTAGTTCCAGATTGGTTGTACTTTACATTATGCTCTGTTGCAAGCTGTCAAAGGAGGAGCAGCCTGTCTTTCTTAACGCTCATTCTCTAAAAGGCAAGGTAGCCACCTATATACGACTTTGGTGAGTGACAGTTTTGGATACTGGCCAAAGAGCTACGTGGACATCTATGCACATGTTTGTTAATCATTATTGTTTTTATTTGCATGGAAGCTCTGAAGCTTACTTTGGGGAGGCAGTTCTTTACCATGAGTTTCTCGCTGGTCTTTGTAAAAGGTAGAATAACTACAAGCATGTACAAGATTTCGGAACACAGCTTTCTAAATCATCTTCTTCAAGTTTTCCAGTCTAACTAAAGAATAGAAAACATGGTAAAGTAGGCTCTCTTATGGTCAGTTTTGTCTAGGCAGTTCTCCAACAGTTGTTGAATTAAAAGTATGGCTGTGATTGTCCACCACCCCTCTCGCACAGTCACTGATTTTTGATTTTGTTTAAGAGGAGGAACTGGCAGTAAGCCATATGCATTAGAAGGAATAGTTATTTTTGATGGACAATTGAACTTACTTCAGCTTCCTTGCTTTCCCTTTGTGCCTGTCCTGAGGTAGTCCTCATTTCTCTTCAAAGATCTCCATTAAAATTCATGAACACTCAGTAGTCAGTCCAGTACATTTGTACTTCTGCCATCAAACGAGAGAAATCCCTCAACTAATTATGATACAAAACTCTCCTAATAATAAAAACACAATGCCTATACATAGGCAACATTTGCTTTACATTTGTCTTTTAAAACAATGTATGAAAAATATAAAAATCCTGTTCAGTCAGTAGCTTGTCCTCCCTGTCCAAGGCCTTCTCCTACATTTCCTACCTTTCCCATGTCTTTCATTGTCCTTTATCGCTGTCTTCCTGCTTGCCTGGAAGAAAAATTGTCCAGTCAGTAGGATATCCATTTAGTCCTGTGTCTTCTCACCTACTGGCATAGGGTGTCTACTTACATACGGATTTCGCCTAGAATATTTTCTTTGATGTCCCCTCTCTAACATCCTCTTTTCAGCATCATTGGTCCTGGTGCTGAGGTGATGTTATTACACTTACGGAAATTGGAGACCATTGGTGGTGTCACTTCTCCAGTGTCTGCTAATAGACAAATGCATTAGCAAAAAACTATTCATAGAAACTTACAATCTTTTACTGTAGATTTCTGACAACATTTCACCCCTCACAATAACTAAAGCACTTGTCTCCATGTGTTTTTTACTTGAGTAGACATGGGTTATCTGTGGCACGTTTACCTTGTGTGGAAGACTGTGATTGTTCTAAGAAACAAAGTCGATATAGAAATCAATTTTCTGATTGAAATAGGAACAGAAACTCCCACCTTGTAGGGACCAACGTTTTTTATACTATGCTTTGCGACACCCATTTTTATGTTCAACATGTTTTTTTTTTTTTTTTACAGTGAATACCTCATCAGTGTCGTAAATAGGATTAACCCAAAATATGCTACTTTTAACACGGTTAACTACCAATGTCCTGTTCAGGCCATAATATGACTAAAGTCTCATCTACCTGCCTCAGACAACTGTGGTCCAATCCATCCATTTCTGCAGCCTGAAGGTTTAAATTCAGGCCAGTCAGAACATCTCCAGGTCCTTTACCCTACATCATGTCCCATCCTGCATCACGGATGTCAGTACTGATGTCAACTACCTCCCAGCCACGCTTGTCACAGCACATAGTTTCCCATCAGCCAGTAGCCTGCCATGCCTACACTCTTCCTTTTTCCGATCTCTATTGCATCTTCAGTGACTGAGTGGTGTGCTGTAAATCCATTCAGTAGTGTTTGAGATATTTGTGTTGCAAAGATGTCACGAAGGCTTTGAATGCACAATCAGTGGTGAACATTTTTACCTCTTGTCTATTGATGGATATTTTTGAATGCATCTGCTCAGCAAACTGTCTAGGTATGGCTAAAAGTAATTGAGGGGCTCAGTTGGGTTCGGTAGGAGGGGGGGCATCTCATCAGCCCTGATCAAAGGCATTTAGAAACTTCAAAAACAGTGGGCGGTAAGTGCATTCTTTCTGATGAATATATTTCCAGTGAACGCCTTTCAAGTCTTCTGTTAATTCTTTGAAGTGTGAAGTCCTTTGTCTTTCTTTAATATGTGGTAGGTTTATGTTGAGTCTTTATTTTTTAAGTCTTCCCTGCGTGATTACTGGGTGGACTGGAATATCCACACCTTGCACTCCTTTCTTTGTAACCCTGCAGAGAGTTTTATCAGCAGCTCTGTCCTTCCATTGGTTTTTTAAATGTTCCTCTGTTCCTTCAGACTTGGCTCCAGGAATGCTAGCCAAGTCCCAGATTTCTGATGGATACAACTACCTGTGGATTCCTCACCTAATGAATACTCCCATGGCGCCAGCATTCGACGGAAATATTCTTCCTAGTCTCTGCACGTCGACGAGGACGTCACTCTAGCCCACGCGACGCCGTCTGACGTCATACAGGCAATAAGAGGTCCTCGCCGACGTCAGTTCCCTTTTTTCCGTGCATTCGAAACGTTATCTTCGAGGGAGCTACTGTTGCTTTCGAAGTTACAGTGTGTTTTTCTGCTGCGTGATTTTTATCTGAGAGTTACTATGTCTCAGAGGAAGTCTGGTTTCAAGCTCTGTCGGGAGTGTGGGGGCAAGATGTCCGTTACGGACCCGCACTCGGACTGTTTATGGTGCTTAAGCTCCGACCACGACGTCGCAACATGTGATTCATGCCAACACATGAATCCCAAGGCCCTAAAAGAGCGAGAGGCTAAACTCTTCATGGCGAAGTCGAAGAGGAAGGAGAAGAAGCATCATAGGAAGTCCTCCTCGCCGAAGACTCATCGGCGCCATCGAGATTCCCGGCGCCGTAGGGATTCACGGTGCCATTCCAGCCAGAGGTCTCGATCGAGGTCGCCTTCGGCTCGGCGTCGTAAGACTTGGGAGGTCAGTCCCACAGTCACTCCACATCCATCTACGCCGTTGCCTTCTCCGGCTTCGCCGACTTCGCCTGGGCAGACATCTTCAGTGATTGAAGTGCCGCAGCCTCAGGTGTTCTCTCCGGCGTCGCAGACGTCGAGGCTGGCGTCGGGGTCGCCTTCGATCCAGGCACCCCAGTATCCGGCTTTTCCTGCCCCTGGAGCCGATAATACCGCATTTTTGAATGCAAAGTATTCCATCTTTCAGCAGATGGCTCCAGGAGGTGCTCCAACTGGTCCTTCGGGCCGTTGGCTTTCACCTTGGGTGCTCCGGCGCCGCTACGGCCAGCACCCTTCATGCCCTTTCTCCCCTTAGGGAATGTGGGCTTGGCGCCGGTGTCGACTCTGGTGTCCGCTCCAGTGGCCCCAGAGGTTTCGGCCCCGGAGGTTTCCATCCAGTCGACTTCGGGGTTTCGACCAGTGACTCCGACAGGACCATCGGAGGCTCCGAGACGCGCCTCTCTGCATCCGGCTCCTACCTCGGCGTCGAAGCTGCCTGTGGCGCCGGACATGGCGTCGTATGGATCCGGCGATCAGCGTCGTTCCTCGAATTCGGCGGATGCCATGTCGACGCCGCGTATTGAAGAGAGGCTACATTCTAGGAGGCGTGCTCTCCGTCTCTTAGAGGAGCAGGAATACCAACGGGTCTTGGAGGAAGGAGAGATAGAGGATTCTGGCGAGGGTCTTCATGGACTGGATACAGCTAGTGGGCTGGATACTTCCCCTGAGTGGGACTTGTCATCTCCAGGGGAGTATACTGAGGAGGTAGCCACTTTTCACGCTGTGGTAAGAAAGGCAGCTAACTTTCTTGAATTGCCTTTGCCGGTAGCGGAGGCGAAGCAGAATTTGTTGACTGAGATCCTGCATCCGGCCTCTACTGCAGCGGAGCCTCTTTTACCATTCAATGAGGCTTTGCTTGATCTGGTGTTGGAGGTGTGGAAGAAGCCGGTATCTTCCTCGGCTGTTCATAGGGCTGTGGCCAGGAGGTATCGGGCTGCACCATCTGACCCTGGCTTTCTGTCCAGACACCCTACGCCGGAGAGCTTGGTGGTCCAGGCCTCCTGTTCTTCTAGATCTGCGCCTGGATCTTTTCCGACGGTGCCGGGGGATAGAGACTCCAAGAAGTTGGACTCACAGTCCAAGAAAATATTCTCATCCTGCAGCATGGCGTTGAAGTCCACCAACGCGTCATGTATCTTGGGGAGGTACATCTATGCTCTTATGGACGAAATAACATCTTCACATACGGAGCTTCCCCAAGGGATTTGAATATCGTCTCCGATGCCCAGGCTGCTGCAACCCAGGTTATCCAATCTGGGTTGGATACGACTGACTCAGTGGCTAGGGCGATGGGCACGGCTGTGGTTGCGAGGAGACCGGCTTGGCTTCGCAACTCAGGGTTCTCTGTGGACGTGCAGTCGACCCTGTTGGACCTCCCGTTTGGGGACAAACTGTTTGGGGCCAAGGCGGTTTCGGCCCTGGAGAGGTTCAAAGAAAGCAGGGTCACAGCCAAATCATTAGGACTACAAGCCCCTTCTTCTACCTCCTCCAGATTTTTCTGGAGGTTTCGTGGATTTGGACGTGGCTCTTCCTCCTCTTCCTTTCGGGGGAAATTCCAGCAACCCGCCTCTTCTCACCCCTATAGATCATTTAGAGGGAGAGGTAGGGCCCGCACCAGAGGAGCCTCTCAGCAGCACTCTGCCTCTTCCTCGTCCTCTGGAGGGGTGCAGCAGGGAAAGCAGCCTTAGGCTTCCACCATTTCCCACTCACTCCTCTCCTGTAGGGGGAAGATTACGGCATTTTCTCCACAAATGGGAGACTATTACAACGGACAATTGGGTTATCAGTATTGTGGAGAAAGGCTACACCCTTCCCTTTCGGGAGTTTCCGCCCCCCCTCCCGCCCCGCCCATCTTATTGTTCAGAAGAACACCTCCTGTTGCTAGAACAGGAGGTTCAAGTCCTCCTTTCAAAGGGCGCAGTGGAGTTGGTTCCAGAGCAGGAAAGGGGTCGAGGTTGTTACTCAAGGTACTTCCTGATTCCCAAGAAAGATGGTCGGTTGAGACCGATCCTGGATCTGAGGATCTTGAATTGGTTCCTCAATCAGGAAAAGTTCAAGATTCTGACCCTAGCACAGGTGCTTTTGGCGTTGAACAAAGAAGATTGGATGGTGTCTGTCAACTTGCAGGATGCTTATTTTCATATCCCGATACTCAAGTCGCACAGGAAGTATCTCCGGTTTGTGGTAGGGTCGCAGCACTATCAGTTTGCGGTCCTCCCGTTTGGTCTTACTTCAGCACCTCGAGTCTTCACGAAGGTGATGTCAGTGGTTGCGGCAGAGCTCAGAAGGAAGGGGATAGCAGTATTCCCTTACTTGGACGACTGGTTGATCAAAGCCAAGTCCCCGGAGCTTGTGTCGTATCATCTGCAGTCAACAACCCAGTTGTTGTTCGACCTGGGCTTTACGGTGAACGTGCCCAAATCTCACCTGGAGCCCTCTCAGCGCCTCCTGTTCATAGGGGCAGTACTGGATACAACATTGAATCGAGCCATTCCTCCGCCTCAGCGGGTTCAAGATATTCAGGAATTGGTTCCAAGGTTTTGAACTGTAGCGGTAGTTCCAGTCCTCAAGGTCCTTCGTCTGCTCGGTCTGTTTGCCTCCTGCATACTGTTGGTCACGCATGCTCGCTGGCACATGAGGGCTCTTCAGTGGTGCCTCCGAAGGCAGTGGTCTCAACACAAGGGAGATCTAGAAGGTGCGGTCAAGATCTCCAGAGATGCTGCTGTGGACTTGACGTGGTGGATTGCGAGCAACAATCTTTCGCAAGGAAAGCCGTTCGCGCAGTCGCCACCAGTGGCCACGGTCATAACGGATGCTTCCACTCTAGGGTGGGGAGCTCATCTGGGGGATCTGGAGATCAAAGGACTTTGGTCTCCAGAGGAACAGATGTTTCATATCAATCTGTTAGAGTTACGGGCTGTACGTCTGGCTCTCAAGCCCTTCCTCCCTTCCCTTCGTGGTCAGTCGGTACAGGTCCTGACGGACAATACTACCACAATGTGGTACATAAACAAACAGGAAGGAGTAGGGTCGTACCTTCTCTGCAGAGAAGCTCTTCGACTATGGTCCTGGGCAAAGGACCATCAGATTTGCTTGGTAGCAAATCATTTGGCCGGGGTCTTGAATGTACGTGCGGACAGTCTCAGTCGCCAATTCTCGGCCGACCACGAGTGGCGTCTCCATCCAGATCAAGTCTGTTTAATCTTCCAGATGTGGGGGTTTCCTCAGATAGATCTGTTTGCCACTCGGGAGAATGCGCATTGTCCGTTATTCTGCAGCCTCCAGTATCCGGTGCAGGGAGCATTGGGGGACGCGTTTCTGATAACCTGGTGCGACCAGTTGCTTTACGCGTTTCCCCCCATACCCTTGATTCCTCGAGTGTTGAGGAAGATTCGCCAAGACCGGGCCCAAGTCATCTTAATAGCTCCGGATTGGCCAAGGAGGGTGTGGTACTCCGACCTTCTCCAACTCTCGCTGTGCCCTCTGCTCCGTCTCCCTCTCAGGGCAGACCTCCTCTCGCAGTCGCAGGGGCAGGTTTTACACCCCAACCTCCAGAGTCTACCCCTACATGCCTGGAGATTGAACGGGGCAACCTGAGTTCCTTCTCTCTCCCGCCTGATGTAGTGGATGTTATATTAGCGGCCAGGCGACACTCCACTAAATCTATCTACGCTAATAGGTGGTCTAAATTTGTTATGTGGTGTGGAGAGAGACAGATTGACCCCTTACATGCTCATCTGTCAGATGTTTTGTCTTTTGCTCTGTCTCTAGCGCAGAAAGGTTGTGCAGTGGCTACCATTAAAGGTTATTAGTCTGCCCTGTCAGCCTTCATTTGTCTTCCAGATCAACCATCGTTATTTAAATCCCCTATTGTTCTCAGATTCTTGAAAGGTCTTGTAAATAAACCATTTGTTATGCCTCAATGGGATTTGTCCTTGGTCCTCACTTTCCTTATGGGGTCCCCTTTTGAGCCTATGCATTCTTGCCCCTTAAGGTATTTGGTTATTAAAACAGTCTTCCTGGTGGCTATAACATCTGCAAGGAGAGTGAGTGAGTTGCAAGCCTTATCGGTAAAACCCCCTTATACAACTTTTTATGGGGATAAGGTGGTGTTGAGGACCAAGGCTGCTTTCCTCCTGAAGGTTGTTTCACCCTTCCATTTGGCCCAGACAATTACTTTTTCCACGTTCTATCCTCCGCCTCATCCTTCAAAGGAGGAAGAGAGACTACATCGATTGGACCCAAAGAGGGCGTTAAGCTTCTACATTGATAGAACGAAGGACTTCAGGCTGGAGGATCAGCTGTTCATCCGATACGTGGGCAAGAGGAGAGGAAAGGCAGTCCACAAGAGAACACTCTCCAGGTGGGTTGTTCTTTGCATTAAAATCTGTTACTCTTTGGCAAAGAAGGATCCTCCTGATGACATTAGAGCTCATTCCACCAGAGCTAAGTCGGCCACTACGGCCTTGGCCGGAGGTGTTCCTGTGGTCGACATCTGCAAGGCCGCAACTTGGTCGTCCCTTCACACTTTTGCGAAACATTACTGCTTAGACTCTGAGGTCAGAAGGGACGGCCATTTTGCACGGTCAGTGCTGCAGGATTTCTTGGTTTGACCATTTCGGCACCCACCACCGGGATTGGTACTGCTTTGGGACTCTATTCATTAGGTGAGGAATCCACAGGTAGTTGTATCCATCAGAAGAACGAGTTACTTACCTTCGGTAACGACTTTTCTGGTGGATACATTAGCTACCTGTGGATTCCTCACGGTCCCACCCGCCTCCCTGTTGCCTTTCTGGTCTTACCAAGTAATCCTTGAGTGCGCTCCTCTTGGTCTTCAAGGTTGCAATAGATGTTGTATATATGGATACTTGTATATAATTATATGTATATATATATGTATATATCTTTGTGTATATACATGATTTGCATATATTTGTTGGTTTAAAAAAATAAAAAAAAATAAGAGTTATATTAAATCTACAGCCATTTTATTGCAATGTTGTGTATTTTACAATGTTATGGGATGTTGCCTTGCTCTTTCATTGCATTGGGTTGTTGTTCTCATGCACGTAAAAAATATTGGTACTGACGTCGGCGAGGACCTCTTATTGCCTGTATGACGTCAGACGGCGTCGCGTGGGCTAGAGTGACGTCCTCGTCGACGTGCAGAGACTAGGATGAAGATTTCCGTCGAATCCTGGCGCCATGGGAGTATTCATTAGGTGAGGAATCCACAGGTAGCTAATGTATCCACCAGAAAAGTCGTTACCGAAGGTAAGTAACTCATTCTTCTACCCCATACAGATAGATTGATCACTGATTTTTGGTTTGGAAAAGTTTGGAATAGCACTATGTGGATGTTGTTTAATGAGACAGTTACTGCCAGCCTCTGCTACTTGGGCTTCCAGATGCTTCTTCCATTTTAGATTCAACAAGAATTTTTCATTAGGAAATGAAAAATCTGACCCTTGAGAGGGAATTTATTTCAGATTGTTTTGCCTTGCTTCTTGTGTTTGTCGTCACACAGCAAGCATCCAGTTTTGTATGGTCAATGTGAATTGCATTTTAAAGTTACAGTATGACAACTGTCTCATACTGATTCATGAGTGTGGTTAGTTGCACCTTGGATATACTCAGTAGATTCCCAGTGTATACATTTATTATTATTGTTTTTTTATGTAAAGCGCATAGCTACTCAGTGTCCCAGATTGGTAGCCACTGATCAGAAGGATGTATTTCAAAAGGTGTGTGAAAACATTGGTGTTCACCTGCGTTTAAAGTACCCTTCATCTTTGGTTGCCCTCAGATCTAAATGAAAAGTATTCCATCTTAAAGTGACCAACGATGAAAAAGAGCATACACCCCATTTCTTCCTTCTAGTTTTTGGTGCATTCACCAACAAAGCATCAGAAGAGTGAAACGTTCTGGTTGGAAGATAATGTGCTGTTGTGTTAGTTAGCTAGTTAGGGCCAAACTGATAAAAAGCTCTATGCGCTAAATCTAAACACTTAACTGAAGATGATCCTGGATCTGTAGCCTGTGCAACTCCTTCAGGTGCAGAGGAATATGATCATTTTTACAGAGTCCTAACAGCAGACAAGCTTCTGCATTCTGCTGCAGCTGGAGCCTCTTAAGTTGGTATGAAGGTAGACCGCAGTACAAAGCATTAGCATTATCCATAAAAGAGGTGTTAAGGGCATGGATTATCATCTTCTGCCAATCTAAGGGAAGTAGGAATAAAAACCTTTTTAATCAACATAGCAGGTCAAAGCACATTCCCACCACATTGTCCACTTGGGGTCACAAGATAATTTATTATCACATTTTACTCCTAGGCTGCAAACAGCTGAGGCTGTGGTGGGAAGAGAAGGAACCATACTAGGGCAAAATTTGCCTCCCCACTCAGGAATGTTGGAACCAAACAGTAGAACCTCAGTTTGATTAGTATTGCATAGGAGATTGTCCTTACACATCCACTGAAACACTGCTGGTAGACATAAGATAAATCTGTTGTGCATATTGGGGGTATTACCATCCGAAGTAAGGAGGATCGTCGGCATACACCACCACCTGCACACTAAAGGATTCAACCAGGACTGCCATGGGAGTCATATTCATGTTGAACAGTGTAGGACTCAATGCAGAGCCATAGGGGACACCATACCACAAAGGTTTGGGATCAGACGCAAAAAGTGGCATCCAAACCGACTGGGTTCTGTCCGAAAGAGAAGATTTAAACCACACTAAGGCGGCCCCCCTGATATTGTTAAGTCTTTGTAAGAGGATGGAATGAGAAACAGTATTGAATGCCACTGATAATTCTAGCAGTAGGAGAGCCACTTGCTTCCCTTAATCCACAGGACGTTTAATAATATCCAAGACTTCCACCAATGTAGTTTCAGTTCTATGTCCATGGCGAAAGCCCAATGAAGAGGAATGCAGCAACTGGTTGGAGTCCAAATACCCAGACAATTGAGCATTCATCAATTTGTCTAAACTTTTAGAGAAGGCCGGTAAGATTGACATAGCTGAAAGATTTTTCACTAGTGGGATGTGTAGGAAGCGGAGAACCTAAGGTACTTACACCTTTTACCAGGTCCAGTTATCCCCTATTAGTGTAGTGTAGGCAGTGTTTGGAAGCCAGGCTCTCTAGAGGTAGCTGTGCAGGAGGGATCAAGGCTTATCTAGGAGACATGCAATCCTTATGCAATACCACTGTAGTCACACAGCACTGACACACATGAAAGAAAACACTCAGTGTTAAAAAAATAAAGGTACTTTATTTTAGTGACACAATTACCAAAAAGGACTTGAGAGGCAACCCTCCAGTAGGAGTTAAGTAACATACTAGATATGTACCCCAGTACAAGAAATAGGCATAAAAAGCGTAGAAAACAGTACAGAAGCAATGGACAATAGTGACCCTTGGGGGAGCCCAAACCATATACTAAAACAAGCATTTGCAATGCAATGGGTCTCGCGTTTACTTGAGTTAAAGCTATTAGCCTTGTAAACGCCTAACCAGACTTTTCTTTCCACATAAACTGAAAATGAAAAGTAAAACAGTTTCACATAAGCGGGGCGATGGCTGCCATAAGCGCAAAGCAAACACACAAAAGGAAACAGAAGTTTGCTCGCAGTAAAACATATGGGCAAAAGTGCAATTGTCCATGTAACCGGAAAAAGTGCAATTATCCATGTAACCGGCAAAAGTACATATATCTATGTAACCGGGTTGATGTCATGCAAAACGCTCTACTAATGCCCAGGGAGCTTGCGCTGCCTAAGAAATAGAGAGAAAAAATAGTGCAGAAACCATACGGAAAACATGGAGCCTCGTATGTTTTCAGGAGTTGCACAGTGCGCTTCAGGTGGGCTATACACCGGAAAAGGCATGACATATGCATGCCTTTCACTAATTAAATTGAGCTAATTTTAAAAGGCAAGCCCACAAACCAACCAAAATGATGGGCTTGACATATGTGTGGTTAAAAGCCCAAAGAGAGATTACACCAGGGACAGAGCGCTTTGTGCTTGACCCTAAAAAGCAAGCATGGCACTATTACCAACGAGGTTAGCAACACAAAACCACAAATCCTGTGTCTTACCACATCACATTGTGTTATCACAACCAAATATTTTAACGCAACAAGATAAATCTGACTGCTGAAACACAAAATAAAACTCACTAAAATACTTCTTCAAGCAAGCAATGTAATATGCCTCAATCATATTTCAATTTATACCTACCAGGAAAAACTCTAATCTGTGTATTAAAAGGAAAAATGTTCAGGCTTCTGTGTGCAGCAACAAAGTTGGAATCCTAAAATCAGTAAACCCATTGTGTTCATTCATCCTGTATAACCTCTGTATGTGTAAAACATAGCAGACCACAATCTGCCAAGCAAGTGCTACACTGATAGGTATGAAATAATGCTACACTATATTTGGCAGCGCTAATATTTTCCAATCATATTGCGTAGTGTCCTGAGTAAGCACATAAAACACATCAGTGCCCAAACAAAACAAAGATCTGCAAACTTCAGCTCATCCAGACCACCAAAAGATCTTTTCACGAAGAACGAATGGACAACAACTCGCACAACAGCAAGGAGCTCTTCAGCATCATCAAGGAACTCACCAACCCCAAGTCCAGCTTCGCCGACCCCCCTCCCACTCGCAAGACCTCTGTGACTCCCTCGCCACATTTTTACACCGCAAGATCACAGACATCCATGGCCGCTTCGCACCACCACCCCCCACCACCACCACTGCCAAGGCCGACCCCGATGCACCCAACTACACCAACATCCTGAGTGCCTGGACCCCCACCAACGACAAGGAAACCGCCAAGACCATGAGCACTATCCACTCCGGTTCACCCGCCGACCCCTGCCCTCACCCCGTCTTCAATAAAGCCAGCCAAATCATCGCTCGCTAGCCCCAGACCATCAACAGCTCCTTCGAGACTGCCATCTTCCCAGAGAGCTGGAAACACGCCGAAGTCAACGCCCTGCTCAAAAAGCCCAAAGCAGATCTCGAAGACCTCAAAAACTACCTGCCCATCTCCCTACTCCCCTTCCCTGCGAAGGTCATCGAGAAGATAGTCAACAACTGTAGGAAGTTGGCTCTGTATATACTATTTCAAAGTAAGAAATAGTGTGCACAGAGTCCAAGGGTTCCCCTTAGAGGTAAGATAGTGGCAAAAGGAGATAATTCTAATGCTCTATTTTGTGGTAGTGTGGTCGAGCAGTAGGCTTATCAGAGGGTAGTGTTAAGCATTTGTTGTACACACACGCAATAAATGAGTAACACACACACAAAGACAATTCCAGGCTAATAAGTTTTTATATAGAAAAATATATTTTCTTAGTTTATTTGAAGAACCACAGGTTCAAGATTTGAAAGTAATACTTCAATTGAAAGGTATTTCACTCAGGTATTCTAGGAACTTTGAATAATCACAATAGCATGTACAGTTTTGACAACAATGGCAATAAGCTATTTTAAAAGTGGACACAGTGCAAAAATCAACAGTTCCTGGGGGAGGTAAGTAAATGTTAAGTTCACAGGTAACTAAAACACTTACAGGGTTCAAAGTTGGGTCCAAGGTAGCCCACCGTTGGGGGTTCAAGGCAACCCCAAAGTTACCACACCAGCAGCTCAGGGCCGGTCAGGTGCAGAGGTCAAAGAGGTGCCCAAAACAAATAGGCTTAAATGGGAACAAGGGTGCCCCGGTTCCAGTCTGCCAGCAGGTAAATACCCGCGTCCTCGGAGGACAGACCAGGGGGGTTGTGTAGGGCACCGGGGGGGAACACAAGAAGGCACAGAAAGTACACCCTCAGCGGCACAGGGGAGGCCGGGTGCAGAGTGCAAACAGGCATCGGATTTTGTTTTGAAAGCAATGGGGAGACCTGGGGGTCTCTTCAATGATGCAGGCAGGTACAGGGGGGGGGCTCCTCGGGGTAGCCACCACCTGGGCAAGGCAGAGGGTCGCCTGGGGGTCGTCCTGCACTGGAGTTCAGTTCCTTCAGGTCCTGGGGGCTGCGGGTGCAGTGTTGGTTCCAGGCGTCTGGTCCCTTGTTACAGGCAGTCGCAGTCAGGGGGAGCCTCTGGATTTTCTCTGCAGGCGTCGCTGTGGGGGCCAACTCTGGCTACTCACGGGCTTGCAGTTGCCGGGGAGTCCTCCCTGAGGTGTTTGTTTTCCGCAGGTCGAGCCAGGGGCATCGGGTGCAGAGTGGAAAGTTGCACGCTTCCGGGGAGAAACGTAGGGTCTTTAAAGTTGCTTCTTTGTTGCAGAAAGTTGCAGTTTGTTGAACAGGGCTGCTGTTCTCGGGAGCTTCTTGGTCCTTTAGATGCAGGGCATTCCTCTGAGGCTTTCAGAGGTCGCTGGTCCCTGTTGGAGTGGTCGCTGTTGCAGTTTTCGAGAAGTAGGTAGACAGGCCGGTGGGGCTAGGGCCAAATCAGTTGTCGTCTCCGTCTTCACTGCAGGGCTTCAGGTCAGCAGTCCTTCTTCTTTAGGTTGCAGGAATCTATCTTCCTTGGTTCTGGGGGCCCCTAAATACTGGATTTAGGGGTGTGTTTAGGGCCATTGGCTAATGTCCATGAGGGTGGCTACACCCTCTTTGTGCCTCCTCCCTGTGGGGAGGGGTGCACATCCCTAATCCTATTGGGGGAATCCTCCTTCTACAAGATGGAGGATTTCTAAAAGTAAGAGTCACCTCAGCTCAGGACACCTTAGGGGCTGTCCTGACTGGTGGGTGACTCCTCCTTGTTTTTCTCATTATCTCCTCCAGCCTTGCCGCCAAAAGTGGGGGCAGTGGCCGGATGGCCCCAGACCTAAACACACCCCTAAATCGAGTATTTAGGGGCTCCCAGAACCCAGCAAGATAGATTCCTGCAACCTAAGACGAAGAAGGACTGCTGAGCTGAAAACCCTGCAGAGAAGACGGAGACACCAACTGCTTTGGCCCCAGCTCTACCGGCCTGTCTACCCACTTCAAAAGAACTGCTCCAGCGACGTGTTCCACAGGGTCCAGCGACCTCTGAAGCCTCAGAGGCCTACCCTGCATCTAGAAGGACCAAGAACTCCCGAGGACAGCAGCTCTGTTCCAAGAAAGAAGCATCTTTGCAACAAAGAAGCAACTTTGAAAGAACACACGTTTACCGCCGGAAGCGTGAGACTTTGCACTCTGCACCCGACGCCCCCGGCTCGACTTGTGGAGAACCAACACTACAGGGAGGACTCCCCGGCGACTGCGAGCCCGTGAGTAGCCAGAGTTGACCCCCCTGAACCCCCACAGCGACACCTGCAGAGGGAATCCAGAGGTTCCCCCTGACCGCGACTGCCTGCTTTAAAGACCCGACGCCTGGTAAGGACACTACACCCGCAGCCCCCAGGACCTGAAGGATCCGACCTCCAGTGCAGGAGCGACCCCCAGGTGGCCCTCTCCCTTGCCCAGGTGGTGGCTACCCCGAGGAGCCCCCCCCTCCTTGCCTGCATCGCTGAAGACACCCCTTGGTCTCCCATTGACCTCCATTGCAAACCCGACGCCTGTTTTCACTCTGCACCCGGCCGCCCCGTGCCGCTGAGGGTGTACTTTTTGTGCTGACTTGTGTTCCCCCCGGTGCCCTAAAAAAAAACCTGGTCTGCCCTCCGAAGATGCGGGTACTTACCTGCTGGCAGACTGGAACCGGGCCTGTGTGTTTTGGGCACCACTTTGACCTCTGCAACTGAACGGCCCTGAGCTGCTGGTGTGGTAACGTTGGGGTTGCCCTGAACCCCCAACGGTGGGCTACCTTGGACCCAACTTTGAACCCTGTAGGTGGTTTACTTACCTGCAAAACTAACAAACGCTTACCTCCCCCAGGAACTGTTGAAAATTGCACTGTGTCCAGTTTTAAAGTAGCTTATTGCCATTTGTGTGAAAACTGTATATGCTATTTTGCTAATTCAAAGTTCCTAAAGTTCCTAAGTGAAATACCTTTCATTTAAAGTATTGTTTGTAAATCTTGAACCTGTGGTTCTTAAAATAAACTAAGAGAATATATTTTTCTACATAATAAAAACCTATTGTTCTGGAATTGTCTTTGAGTGTGTGTTCCTCATTTATTGCCTGTGCGTGTAAAACAAATGCTTAACACTACCCTCTGATAAGCCTACTGCTCGACTCTGTGCATGCTATTTCTTACTTTGAAATAGTTCATACAGAGCCAACTTCCTACAGTTTTGCTTAGACACTGTAGGGGCAGAGTGCTCATGCACATATTCCCTCACCTGTGGTATAGTGCACCGTAAGACCTGCTAGAGGGGTGACTTACCTAAGCCACAGGCAGTGTGAGGTTGGCATGGCACTCTGAGGGGAGTGCCATGTCGACTTAGTCATTTTCTCCCCACCAGCACACACAAGCTGGCAAGCAGTGTGTATGTGCTGAGTGAGGGGTCCCTATGGTGTCATAAGACATGCTGCAGCCCTTAGAGAACTTCCCTGGCATCAGGGCCCTTGGTAGCAGGGGTACTAGTTACAAGGGACATACCTGAGTGCCAGGGTTGTGCCAATTGTGGAGACAAAGGTACAGTTTAGAGAAAGAACACTGGTACTGGGGCCTGGTTAGCAGGGTCCCAGCACACTTTCAAATCATAACTTAGCATCAGCAAAGGCAAAAAGTCGGGGTAACCATGCCAAGGAGGTATTTCCTTACAACAACCAACTATCTCGCTTCTTGGAGGACAACAGCCTACTCAACATCTCCCAGTCCGGCTTCCGCACGAATCACAGCACCAAAACCGCCCTTATCACTTGCACCGACGACATCAGGAGCAGGCTCGACAATGGTGAAAACGTTAACCTCATCCTCCTTGACCTTTCCGCAGCCTTCGACACAGTCTGTCATCACACCCTTCGCACACGCCTCCACAGCGCCGGAATCCGCCACATAGCACTGGACTGGCTCACATCCTTCCTCTCTGGCAGAACCCAAAGAGTCCGCCTCCCCCGATCCTGTCTAAAGCCACCAAGTCCATCTGCTGAGTTCCCCAGGGATCCTCACTCAGCCCCACCCTCTTCAATGTCTACATGGCACCGCTCGCCAACATCGTCCAATCCCACGGCTTTATCATTGTCTCCTACGCGGGCGACACTCAGCTCATCCACTCTCTCATGACGGACCCTGCAACCGCCAAGACCAATCTCCACACCGGACTTCATGCCATCGCCAACTGGATGGAGGCAAGCCACCTCAAACTGAACTCTGAGAAGACCGAGATCATCATCTTCGGCTCCAACAGATCAGCATGGGATGACTCCTGGTGGTCTGCCACCCTGGGATCTGCCCCAACACCCATGCACGCAACCTCAGCTTAATACTGGACTCATCGCTGTCTATGACCCAGCAAGTCAACACCGTCACTTCCTCATGCTTTAACACCCTTCACGTGCTTCACAAGACCTTCAGATGGATCCCTGTTGAAACCAGAAGAATGGTCACCCAGGCCCTCGTTAGCAGCAGACTGGACTACGGCAACGCTTTCTACGCGGGAACAACAACCAAGCTCCAGAGGAAACTATAGCGCATCCAGAATGCCTCAGCACAACTCATCCTCAACCTCCCTCGCCACAAACACATCTCAGCCCACCTCAGAGACCTCCACTGGCTCCCCGTCAACAAAGGGATCATCTTCAAACTCCTGATCCACGTTTACAAGGCTCTCCCCGACGCTGCCTACCTCAACGAGCGTCTCAACTTCCACACGCGAGCTCCGCTAACCTCGCCCTCGTTACCGTCCCCCGCATCCACCACAGCCGGCAGCAGATCCTTCTCCCACCTTGCCGCCGAAAACCTAAACTCCCTCTCCGTGCCTTGAGACCCTAACGGATGAGTAGCGCGCTTAATAAATTACTGATTGATTGATTGAAATGTATCTGCAAAGTGCAATTGTCCATGTAACCGGCAAAAGTACAATTATCCTTGTAACCGAGTCGACGTCATGCAGAGCACTCGACTACTGCCTAGTGAGTTAGCTCTGCCTATGAACTAAAGAGAAAAAGTAGTCCAGAAACCATACGTGACGTATGCATGACTTTCACTAATAAAATCAAGCGAATTGTAAAAGGCAAGCCGACGAACCAACCAAAGAGATGGGCAGGACATGGGTGTGATTACAAGCCAGTAGAGAGATATCGGGGACAGAGCGCTTTGCGTTCAACCCTAAATCTGGAATGGGAATGCAGGACCCCCCACCTAGGTAAGTGGGATGCGTAGAGGAGTACTGGAGGAACTAGGGAACCCCAAAGGTAAGTACCACAGTGCCCCCCAGCGACCAGGAAGAAAGGAGAAAGTTACTGGATTTTCCCCAAACTTCACAAAAGGACTAAAAAGAAGATATTGCAACACTCAGACAAGACTGCAAGAAACCAGCAGTGGATTCCTGAAGAGGAAGACCTGTAGAAGAAGGGGACCATGTCTAGAAGTCATAGAAGTGTCCACTACTCACCCGTCTGCAGTTGCAGGAATTGGTCGAAGGTGGGCGTTAGTCAGCAATGCAGCCCTGCAGTCGGTGAAGAGTTCCTGGAGGATGCAGTCGACGTTGCACACCGAATGGAAGATTGTAGTCTGTTAGTGGCTTGGAAAAGTCACCAACAAGCCTTGGCAAAGGCAGAACTCACAGTGACGCAAAAGTGGAGCTTCTGGTAACCAGCATGGTCCAGGAGGACTCAACCTATGGGGGAGTCCTGGGGGGTCCCTCAGCAAGGCAGAGAGTCCACAGAAGAAAAAAGCAGCCCCCACAGGAGACCCACTGAAAGAGGAACCAGGAGTTGTAGAGGAGCCCACGCAGCTCAACTGGAGAAGGGTCCCACCCCGCAGGAGAAGCACACAGAGGACTATGCATCACAGGGGAGAGTGCTGGGGGCTGGGCTACACGAAGCCTGAAGATGCCTTGGAGGAGATGCCAACAAGCCTTGGTAGATGCAGGAGACGCAGTGCACGGGGGTACTGTCCTGCGTGGGAAGACAAAGGCTTACCTCCTCCAAAGTTGGACAGTTGATAGAGATGACAAAGGCAACCACTTCAGACCACCACCCGTGATGCAGGATCCATGCAGCTCAGGATGAGAGGAGATCCCTGCAGCTGGTCGTCGTTGCAGTTGGTGAGTGCGGATGCAGGGGAGTGACTCCTCTCCAAGGGAGATTCCTTCTTTCTTCCTTCTCATACAGGCTGAAGACTCGCTGCCCTCAGAGGGTTCACAGCCGGGGAAATGTTGCAGAGGCTTCAAGGAGCCGTGAAAACAATGTTGCAACCAGAGTCTTTGTTGTGGATGCAGATTGTCTATTCCTGCAAAGTCCTGTTGTGGTTCCAGTGGCCGAAAGTAGAGAATGCAGAGGAGTCCTGCTGGAAACCTGCAAACTGAATCTGAGGAGCCACCGAAGAGGGAGACCCTAAATAGCCCTGAGAGATGAATTGGTCACCTAGCCAGGTGACCACCTATCAGGATGGGGCTCTGACGTCATCTGCCCGATCTGGTCACTCAGATGCTACCGGAATCCTCTGCCCATCTTGGATTCAAGATGGCAGAAACAAGGTACCCTCTGGAGGTGCTCTGGGCACCACCCCTGGGGTGGTGATGGACAGGGGTGTGGTCACTCCCCTTTCCATTGTCTAGTTTTGTGCCAAAGCAGGGACTGGAAGTCCCTGAACAGGTGCAGACTGGTTTATGCAAGGAGGGCACCAAATGTGTCTTTCAAAGCATACCAGTGGCTTGGGAGGCTACCCCTCCAAAGCCATGTAACACCTATTTCCAAAGGGAGAGGGTGTTACCCCCCTCTCCCAAAGGAAATCCTTTGTTCTGCCTTCCTGAGCTTGAATTGTTCAAGCAGCAGGAGGGCAGACACCTGTCTGAGTGGTGGCAGGAGCTTGGGCTGCTGGAAAGCACCAGAAAGCTGGTAGGAACAATTCTAGGAGTCCTCTAAGGAGCCCCCAGAGTACATGGAACGATACTTCCAATACTGGCAACAGTATTGGAGTATGATTCAGACATGTTTGGTGCCAAACATGCCTAGGTTCAGAGTTACCATTATGTAGCTGGAAATAGGTAGTGACCTATATGCAGTACACGTGTAAAATGGCGTCCCCGCACTGACGGAGTTCATGAAAATGGAGCTTGAGTTTGTGGGGGCACATGCACAGGGGCCCTCACACACAGTTATATGCACCTTGCCCTCTGGGCTAGTAGGGCCTACCATAGGGTTGACTTACAGTGACCTGTAGTGAAAAGGGTGCATGCACCCTTTCACGCAGGCTGCAGTGGCAGGCCTGCAGGTACACTTTGCATGGGCTCCCCATGGCTGGCAAAATACATGCTGCAGCCCATGGGGAACTACTGGTGCCCCAATGCCCTGGGTACCATATACTAGGGACTTACAAGGGGGCACCAGTAGGCCAAATGAGGGCTGTGTGTGGTCCAAGCAACCAAATTTACAGGGAGAGAGTACAGTCATTGGTTAGCAAGATCCCACTGAACACAGTCAGACACTCTGACAGCAGGCAAAACGTGGTGGTAGCCATGCCAGAAAGAGGGTACTTTCCTACAGGATGAGCTTAGCTTTTTTTCCAACAGCTAGGCACGGTAGATTGGCGATGGAGCTCATTTAAAATGGAGTTAAGAGTTGTATTGATATCCACGTAGTTAGCTCCCATAATATGAGGAAGACAGGGATCTTCCTGAGAACCAGATTTACAAGTTGGTAAAGCGTTGTCAGGCTCTTCCAGTGAAATTGTAGCAAAAACAAATAGAGAAGGACAAAGTCCTAATGAGTTAGATAAAACTTGTTGTTCTCACCAATGCCAGGGTATGAATCTTCGGCTCTAGACAGGAGCCCCATATATTTAGGAAAAGTGATGTCTTGGCATTTTATTCAGTAAGGTTGCCCTTTAAGGCCACACCTGACCTGCATTGTGGAGTCTGACTAATCCTCTTCAGAATGTGATTTACCCATTTTTTACATATATCTCCTACTTTTCTGTCTATCTCACAGATACTGTCAATCCCAGGGTTGAACCCGATATTACTGCCTCTCTTCTCACAAACACCAAAACTTCACAAGATTCAGAAGCAAAGTATAAGTAGTTAGACCTGCACCTCTATCCAGAAAACTTCTATAAAACTTCAGAAACATAGAATATCATTTGCCCTTATTTGAGATTTTCACAACCTATTTAGATATCTCCAGCTGTCCTATATGTATTTGCAGAACCTCCAGTCCTATTAGTTTGTTGTAAGTTCCCACATGCCTGAAACACGTATTGCTAAATGCACCATGCCATTAGTTTTCATTGCCAGTCTCCATATGCCTGTTAACAGATCAATCTTAAGTCTTTAACATTTAATCTCGTGCCATTTCCCCTGAGGTTTTTATTTGTTTTCCATTTCCTGAACAAGGTATGTTTTCTTCATTTTAACCATTTCCTTATCTTCATCTGGTCATTGAGCTATTCCTTGGGCCCGTACTCTCTTTATATTTTTTAATTATTTTAAATAATTTAAAATAGCAATAGAATATCTTTTTTTACTAACCAGTGTTTTTGTATATTATTGTATTGTATTTTATTTTTAAAAAATGAACTTTGTGTCCTCATCAGGAACGCTAATATTTTTTCATGCCTTTTATATTTGAATACTTTTTATTTAATTTTTGCATTCATTTTTTTTATATCTTTTTGAAATTAAGGAACTTTTCGATTCATTAATAGTGGAGAGGACATGGTGAGTACTACCACAAAGTTAGAAAAACAATCCCTTGTTAGAGCAATGCAGTTTAAATGAGAAAACCTGGGCTTATTCTAAGATTACACGGAACACAGGTAGCAGGTTTTTCTTCTGCGAAATGCAAGCTAAGTGTTTAGTTAGCACCAAAACAGTTTTGACGATAAGAAACAAAACACGACAATTCACAGATCAGTTTAGCGAAGTTAAAAAAAAAAAAAAAAACTTTTATCAAACCGAATGGCACAAATAAGATTAGCACCTTTTCTGCGTCATCACCCCCTGATTTTTCACCTTTTGCTTGGCCCTGTATTTTTGCCAAGTTTAGAACTATGTGCATTTTACCTGTTCTAACAAGTGGCAAAGTGTCTGTGTTCTTCCATTAAATATGGTTGAATTGGCCTGCTGGCCTTTAAGTCTATACAATATGGTACACTGTGTACCCAGGGCCTGGAAGTTAAATGCTGTTAGTGGACTGCAGCACCTGTTGGTTTCTTCACTATTGTGGCATTGCAAATGTGGCATCAGGCGTATCACTGCAACCTGACTGTAACAGTACAGAACATGTACTGCAAGATTTCAAAATAAACCCTCTATGGAAGATAAAAACCCTTCTTTTACATATAAATCTCGTCTCTATTAAGGCTATGTAGCCCAGAAGGAAGGCTGGCTGGCTGGCTCATAGAGAAACACTGATGAGCACAATTAAATACTATAATTGTATTTGGCAACTGGTATAAGCTCGGAAAATAATTAAACTTCTATTTTTAATAGCTATTAAAAATCCCAAAACATCTATTTCAATGGTGAAAATGTAGCTTATTAGGAAAAATAACTTATGGTAACTGTAGTACCTTCACTTGTCTAAATTGTCAGAAGGCAAATTAGCAAAAGCATTTGCTAGTTATGAGCCTGTGCTCAGTCTTGACTTGGTGTGAAAAATGTGTCAAATGTCTCCCCAGAACAAAAAAGAAGCTGGCATAAATGGACAGAGATGCCTCCTCTGAACTCAACAGACTATGAAGGGTGGACGTTATGGGCATCCTTCCTGAAACTACAGTGTTAAATCATTCCTGATAAATTTGTTGAGACATATGTATCAGTTGAGGCACTCTTGAAAGGGACAGAACATTGTCAACACAGTACTTCTGGATCTCCTGTCTGATTGCTGAAGAAACCTGCTTTTAAACTACAAGAGTCTGTCCCTGGGTTTCTTGTAGGTACAGAGTCTGCCTCAATCTCAATTTTAGTGTTAAATGTTGGGAGATTCTAGGATTACCATACAAAACTCCCCGCTGCACACCCCAAGCCCTTAACCCCTTTGCTGCCTGGCCTTTTCCCCTCCTGTGCTGAGCCTGTTTTTTTACTATTTAGGGCAGTTCGCACTTAGGCCCTAATAACTTTTTGTCCACATAAGCTATCCACGCTAAATTTGCATCCTTTTTTTTTTTCCAACATCCTAAAAATTGTAAAGGTACACTGAGTTTTTGGGTCCCCCTGCAGGAGACCAAGAAATTAGCTGAAATATAGCTATATTTTTTTTTAAAGGGCTGCAGAAGAAAGCATTTGTTTTTTTTGTCTCCTGAAAATTGCATCAACAAAGGGTTTGCGGTGCCAAAGTCACCATCTTCTGATGGATACACCTACCTGTGGATTCCTCACCTAAAGAATTCTCCCCTCGCGCCAGCCTTAGACGGAAATTTCTTCTGTTTCTGCACGTCGACGATGACGTCACAATCGCCCGACTCCACGCGACGCCACATGCCGTCATCCAGGCAATAAGAAGCCCTCGTCGACGTGCAGACGTCAGTTCCCTTTTTTCCGTGCTCGAATAACGGTTGTTTCTTCGAGGCTCATAGGGAGCTACTGTTACCAACAGACGGTTACGATTTCGCAGCCTAGAAAATCCGGCTTTAAACCTTGTAACCAATGCGGGGGTCGGATGTCGGTTACCGACCCCCACGAAAACTGCCTCTGGTGCCTTAGTTCTGATCATGAGGTCGAGGCATGCAGTTCGTGCCAGCGCATGAACCCTAAGGCATTCAAGGAAAGAGAGGCGAAGTTATTCTTGGCCTGGTCCAAGAAGAAGAAAGAAAGGCGTCATAGGAGGGAGTCTTCGTCGAGATCCTCTAGGTCTCGTCGTCACCATAGTGGCTCTCGGCGCCGATCGAGCAAAGGACGGTCCAGGTCTAGATCGGCTTCTCCGTCGACTCGGCGTCGTCTGACATGGGATATAAGCCCGACCGTCAACCCTCCACCTCTGGCGACCCCGACATCACCTGGGTCGGTCTTTGAGGTCGAGCCTCCCCAGAGGCCTGAAGGTTCTCCTGGCCAGGAGTTACCTGGACCCTCTTCGGCAACTTTGCCGGCGCCGGTGCAGCAGCAACAGTACCCGGCTTTCCCGACTCCGGGATCGGATCCTGCAGCGTTTTTTAACGCTATGTTTAACATGTTTGCTTCCATGGCACCGGGTGGAAGTCATGCAGGTCCGTCTGGTCCTTTGGCCTACGACTTGGGTGTTCCGGCGTCTTTCAAGTCGGCACCGTTCACCCCGTTTATGTCTGAAGCGGCGCCGATGCCTACGACGTCGATCAGGATGGCTACACCTGTTACGGCGCCGTCGGATTCGCCTTTGATCCCATCGACGTCCAAGAACGCTGTGGAGCCGGAGTCTCCGGCGTCGGACGAATCTGAGGTTCGGCGCGACGAAGATCTTTGGCGTCGGCTGACGCCTTGTCGACTCCAGGCTTGGAGTCCAGACTTAGATCAAGGCGCCTGGCCCTTCGTCTCTTGGAAGAGGAGTACGCGAGGCAACACCTGGAGGAAGGAGAAGTTGTAGAGCCCTCAGGTGACTTCCAGGGTCTGGACTCAGCTAGTGGCCTTGACACTACCCCGGAGTGGGATCTAGCTTCTCCTGGAGAGATCACAGAGGAAGCAGCTTCTTTCCATAAGGTTATTCGAAAGGCTGCGGACTTTTTGGATATTACTCTTCCTACCGCGGAGGTTAAGAGAAATTTATTGACAGAGGTCCTCCATCCGACATCTGCTTCTGCTGAGCCTCTTCTTCCATTCAATGAGGCTCTGCTGGACCCTATTAAGGATATTTGGATGAAACCTGTATCCACCGCTGCGGTGGCTCGGCGTTACGGGACAGCGCCTGGGGATCCAGTGTTTCTTTCCAGGCAACCAACTCCGGAAAGCCTTGTGGTCCAAGCTTCATGTTCCTCCAGATCCTCTCCTGGCTCGTTTCCTGGGGTTCCTGCTGATAGAGAGTCGAAAAAGATGGACCATACTGCTAAAAAAGACATTTTCATTGTGCAGTATGGCCCTGAAATCTTCCAATGCCACATGCATACTGGGACGTTACATACATGCCCTTATGGAAGAGGCAAAGGGCCATCCTGATGTGTCACAGGAGATGCTGCAACTCTTTTCGGATGCTCAAGCGGCTGCGACGCAAGTGATCCAGTCTGGTTTGGACACTTCGGACTCGGTGCACGACCATAGTCTCTAGGAGGCAGTCTTGGCTTAGATCATCGGGCTTCTCGACGGACGTGCAGGCTACACTCCTTGATCTTCCACTTGATGAGGAAAAGCTCTTCGGTTCTAAGGCTGACTCAGCCTTGGAACGTTTTAAAGAGAGCAGAGCGACAGCTAGATCCTTGGGACTCCAGTCGTCGGCCTAATCCACCTTTAGAGGCTTTCGGAGATTTAAAGGATTTGGTCGTGGTTCCTTTCGAGGAAGACTGCAAGGACCACAACAAACTGCTTCTACCCTGCCTTACAGATCCTTCAGGGGCAGGGGCAGAGTCCGTACGAGAGGAGCCACCTTGCAGCACTCTGCCTCTTCCTCGGGATGGGTACAGCAAGGAAAGCAGCCGTAGTCCTCCACCATTCCCTGTCCATTCGTCTCCAGTAGGGGGGAGACTTACCCTTTTTCTTCCAATGTGGGAGGTCATAACATCAGACTCCTGGGTCATCGACATTGTGAAGAAGGGGTACGCTCTTCCCTTTCGGGAATTTCCTCCCACCCTCCCCGCCCATCCTTCTGTTCGGAAGACCATTTTCTTCTGTTACAGCAGGAGGTATTATCCCTATTACAAAAAGGTGCAATAGAGTTGGTTCCCGAGCAAGAGAGGGGTCAGGGGTGCTATTCAAGATACTTTCTGATTCCCAAGAAGGATGGTTGGCTGAGACAGATTTTGGACTTGAGGATTTTGAATTGGTTCCTCAAACAGGAAAAGTTCAAAATGCTGACCCTATCACAGGTTCTTTTGGCGTTGAACGAAGGGGACTGGATGGTGTCGGTCGATTTGCAGGACGTGTATTTTCATATTCCGATCCTCAGATCGCACAGGAAGTATCTCCGTTTTGTGGTGGGATCACAACATTATCAGTTTGCGGTCCTCCCGTTTGGTCTTACTTCAGCACCTCGAGTCTTCACGAAGGTGATGGCGGTGGTAGCAGCAGAGCTCAGAAGAAAAGGGATCGCTGTGTTTCCCTATCTGAATGATTGGTTGATCAAAGCCAGTACTCCAGAGCTCGTGCGGTGCCATCTCCGGTGGACGACTCAATTGTTGTACCATCTGGGGTTTTCAGTCAATGTACCCAAGTCTCACCTGGAGCCCTCTCAACGCCTCCTGTTCATAGGGGCAGTATTGGACATGACATTGAATCGAGCCTTTCCTCAGCCACAGCGGGTTCAGGACATACAGGCTTTGATTCCAATGTTTCGAAATGGAGCGGAAGTTCCAATTCTTAAAGTCCTTCGTCTGCTCGGTCTGTTTGCTTCTTGCATTCTGTTGGTCACTCATGCACGCTGGCACATGAGGGCTCTCCAGTGGTGCGTCCGCAGGCAGTGGTTTCAGCACAAAGGGGATCTCGAGGACTCGATAAAGATCTCCAGAGACACTGCAGTGGATCTTCAATGGTGGGCAGCGGTCGACAACCTGTCTCAAGGAAGGCCGTTCGCGCTACCCCCACCAGTGGCCTCAGTGGTAACGGACGCTTCCACTCTAGGGTGGGGAGCTCATCTGGGGGACCTGGAGATCAAAGGCCTTTGGTCTCCAGTAGAACAGAAATTACACATCAATCTGTTAGAATTGCGGGCAGTACGGCTGGCACTCAAGGCCTTCCTCCCTTCCATTCGCGGTCAGTCAGTCCAGGTTCTAACGGACAACACGACCTCGATGTGGTATATAAATAAGCAGGGAGGAGTGGGGTCGTATCTTCTCTGCAGAGAAGCTCTTCGACTCTGGTCCTGGCTTCAGAACCACAAGATCTGCTTGATTGCACATCATTTGGCCGGAGTCCTGAATGTGCGTGCAGACATTCTCAGTCGACGCAGCTCGGTCGACCACAAGTGGCGTCTTCATCCAGATCTAGTTCTGTATATCTTCCAGATGTGGGGATATCCACAAATAGATCTGTTTGCGACTCAAGAGAATGCGCAGTGCCCACTGTTTTGCAGCCTCCAGTATCCGGTGCAAGGAGTTCTGGGGATGCGTTTCAGATGTCCTGGAAGGGTCAGTTGCTTTACGCGTTTCCCCCCATACCCTTGATTCCTCGAGTTCTCAGGAAAATCCACCAAGACCGAGCTCAAGTCATCTTAATAGCTCCGGATTGGCCGAGAAGGGTGTGGTATTCGGACCTACTCCAACTCTCTCAGTGCCCTCCGCTCCGTCTCCCTTACAGGGTGGACCTCCTCTCGCAGTCGCAGGGGCAGATTCTACACCCCCACCTCCAGAGCCTGCATCTTCATGCCTGGAGATTGAACAGGGCAATCTGAGTTCCTTTTCTCTCCATCCAGATGTGGTGGATGTTATTCTATCGGCCAGGCGACACTCCACCAAGTCAATCTATGCAAATCGTTTGGCTAAGTTTACAGGCTGGTGTGGAGAGAATAGTTTAGATCCTTTAAGAGCTGGTTTATCTGACATTTTGTCATTTGCGCTCTATTTGGCACAGAAAGGTTTTTCAGTTGCCACTGTTAAGGGTTATCTGTCTGCACTATCTGCTTTTCTGTGCCTTCCTGATCAACCATCCTTCTTTAAATCACCAATTGTTTTAAAGTTTCTAAAGGGACTCACTAATAAGTATCCGCCCACGCCATTCGTTATGCCTCAGTGGGACCTTAACTTGGTTTTAACTTTTCTTATGGGGGCCCTGTTTGAACCCATGCACTCTTGTTCTTCACGGTTCCTAGTATTTAAAACTGTTTTCCTGGTGGCAATAACATCTGCCAGAAGGGTTAGTGAGCTTCAGGCTCTAACTGTAGAAACCCCATTCCTTTCCTTCTTCAAGGACAAAGTGGTGTTGAGGACCAAGGCGGCTTTCCTACCGAAGGTTGTTACACCCTTTCACCTGGGGCAGTCAATTACGTTCTCTTCCTTTTACCCTCCACCTCACCCATCCAAGGAGGAAGAGAGGCTTCACCGGCTGGATCCACAAAGAGCGCTGAGCTTCTACGTCGCCAGGACGAAAGAGTTCAGACAGGATGAACAGCTCTTCGTTGGATACGTGGGGAAGAGGAAAGGAAGAGCAGTCCACAAGAGAACGCTATCCAGGTGGGTCATTCTGTGTATTAAGATCTGCTATTCTTTGGCGAAGAGAGATCCACCTGTGTGGCTTCGTGCCCATTCCACCAGGGCCAAAGCGGCTTCATCGGCTTTGGCTAGAGGTGTTCCTGTGGCTGACATCTGCAGGGCAGCGACCTGGGCATCCCTCCATACTTTTGCCAAGCATTGCTGTTTGGACTCTGAGGTCAGGAGGGATGGCCATTTTGCTCACTCGGTGCTGCAAGATTTCTTGGTTTGACCATTCGAGCACCCACCTCCGGAGGTTATACTGCTTGGGGACTCTATTCTTTAGGTGAGGAATCCACAGGTAGGTGTATCCATCAGAAGAATAAGTTACTTACCTTCGATAACGCTTTTTCTGGTGGATACAGTAACTACCTGTGGATTCTTCACGGTCCCACCCACCTCCCCGTTGCCTGACTGGTCAAACCAAGATCTCTTTGGGTGCGCATCCTTGATCTTGTATATATGTATTAATTAAGCTCAAACAGATCCACAAAAGGAAGCGCGCTCTACTCGTCGGTGCCGGCATCCGGGAAGAACCTATTCCCGTAAATCATTATACCAGTTTAACACTTAGGTTAAAAATGCCGCACTCACAGGATTGTGATGAATCCACTTTTATTTTCAATAACGAAACATCCCACCACCTAACACCTACGCGTTTCGACCTTCACGGTCTTGGTCACGGTAATTTGTTACTCCAAAACATGTGCCATTTATACTGTTCCACTAAGCTATGCCTTTATGTGGCATTCTGGGATCTGTAGTTGTATATAACATATCTAGTGCCATAGCATATTACCGATAAAGTAAACTTATCATAAAAGTGTTACTAATACAACTAAAAGAAGACAAGTGAATAAATACATACCCAGAATATTCAAAACAAATATGTGATAATACAGTGTAAATGAAATAAGCAATTAATTACTACTCCTCCATGCATGTTACATTGTATTCAAGATATTTTTATCATGATTTCTGTAACTCATAATAGATAGACAACAGCCACACTATAACGTTCCAATCGCTACGGGGATGCTATTCCCCTTATTATTAAGTTCCTGGTCGTCTATCTATGACTTTCTATGAGTACAATTGGCTGTAGTTACTATTACAATATCACAGGTGGCTGTATAACTCCTCATCGTAGTTAATTCCATGGGGCATCTTGGTTTTTAATTTAATGATATATTTGGACTCCAAGCGTCTTAGTTTTTGTACCCTGTCACCCCCTCGTTCATGTTTATATACAGCTGCTATACCATAATATTTCATGGTCATCCAATTCAGATCTGGATGAGTTTTGAGATGTTTCGTTATGGCATAAGACATATCTTCATTTTGTACTGCCCTTATATGTTCTAAGATGCACTTTTTTAAAGGGCATGTGGTACTGCCCATATATTTAAGACCATTCTAAAACATACACCACAAAAGAAGTCTCGCATGTGATTTTTTCTTTGATCACTAGATTTTTTCCTCTAAAATCTGTTACAAACTTTTTGTCACAGCCAATTTTGCATGCTTTACATTTTTTGCAACAGAAGAAACCCTTATTGCCCCCTGTTAGCCAACCAGCAGTTGTAGGCGTCTCAAAATGACTTTTAACTAACATATTCTGTAAAGATGGTACTTTCCGATATGTGACAGAAGGACACGTTCCGACCCGGTGTCCTATGTCACTATCTTTTTGAATTAAGTGCCAATGTCTTCTCAATACTTTCACAATTTGATGATGTTCTTTGCTATAGTCTAGAATGAGTCTAATCTCATCTTCATTCTGTTCCGAGTGTGCTGGCACATTGCTTCTTTTGGCCAGCACCTGATTCCGGGTTTTTTCTTTTCCCTTTGATTCCCCTAACTTAACAGATTTTAATGTGTATCCCCTATTGATAAACCTCTGTCGGGTTTCACTAAATTGTTCGTTCATATCTTGTTCATCTGAACAGTTTCTTCTTATACGGATAAATTCACCATAAGGGATACTTCTAATTAAAGATGTAGGGTGGAAACTAGTACCATGTAAGATACTATTGGTTGCGGTGGGTTTTCTATATAATGTGGTCTGTAATGTTCCTGCTACAATATGTACTTGTACATCTAGGAATTCGATCCGGGTATCGCTAAGTTTATATGTAAACTGTAACCCTACGTCATTGTGGTTCAATATATGAAAGAATTCCTCGAAATCTTTTGTCGTTCCCTGCCAGATCAAGAACAAATCATCTATGTAGCGAAGCCACATGATCACCTTGTCTAAGTATCTATCATTCTCTTGAGCCCAAGCTACACACTTCTCCCACCACCCCATTGTGAGATTTGCATAACTAGGGGAAAAGGTAATTCCCATCGCTGTACCACAGATTTGTTTGTAAATTTGATGATTAAACAAGAAGATATTGTTGTTGAGACATATATCTATCATTTCTAATAGCATCTCAGAATGTTTGAGAAAGTGGATGCTTTTTTGCCACAAAAAGTATTTCATTGCATTTATCCCCACCTTATGTGAAATGGAGGTATATAGTGACACAACGTCTATTGTTACCAACAAATAGTCAGATTGCCATCCTACGCCATCCAATGCTTTTAGAAAGTCTCCAGCATCTTCTATATATGAGTTCAGACCTTTTAGCATTGGGGCCAAAAAGTGATCTATATAATTTGAGATACCTTCATATAGTGACCCACAGCTTGATATAATAGGCCTGCCAGGAGGTTTATCTAAGGTTTTATGGATTTTGGGTAGGAAATAGATTGTTGGCATAGTTGGATAGTTATTTGTCATGTATACTTTCTCATCAAAGCTAATCAAACCTTCTGAGTACCATTTTTCCAACCTCATTTAAATCCCAAATAAGATCACTGATCGGATTATGCGTTAATTTGCAATAATTCATATGGATATTCAATTGTCTCAGTGCTTCTTCCACATAGTCATCCTTGTTAAGAATTACAATATTTCCCCCCTTGTCTGCAGGTTTGATCACTATTGTATGGTTCTTAGACCTTTCAAGGCCTGTCTTTGTTCTTGCGTCAAATTCTCCCTATCTTTTTTCTGGGGGGATTGTAACTTCTCTAGATCATTGGTCACCAGATCATGAAATATATCAATTTTATTTCCTGGCGATAAAGAAGGGCAGAATTTTGAGTTAGGTTTAAATTTCGTTTTGACCCTATGATTTATCTCAATACCCAGTGTGGCTAATATTTCTGTTTCAGTCAGCTCTTCATCTTTCAAATTATGCGTCAAATCATACATAGTTTTTACATCAATGCCTTGTTCGATATTTAAATCTAGTTCATCACGTACGTGGCCTGCTTCTGGTTTCGCAGTAGGACTCAGTTTAGCAAAATATTTTGCCAGTTTTAGTTTCCTTGTAAATTTATACTGATCAATTCTTGTTTGGGCAAAGTCATGATGTCTCTCAGGGCAGAAACCTAGACCCTTTGACAGAACTTGTGTTTCAACTTTGCTTAATACATAATTGGATAAGTTGACAATCAAATTTTCTGATTGTTCAGCTGCAAGTTTTAAATGCTGGGGAGTTACTGATCTTTCCGGCTGCGTAGCATGTAGTCTTTTCCTTTTGCTCCGCCTCGTCTTCCTCTTCCTGTGGGGTCTTGCCACCCCTGGCCTCTGCCTCTTCCAGATCTTCCTCTGCTCCTCGGTGTTGTCTGGTCCAAGTATACCAGTTTCATTTCGTCTAAAAAAGTCGTTTTCCGTGTGTTTTTGTATATATGTATATAGCCTTTTCATGCATATAGTTGTATTCATTGTATATACTTTTCCTTTGCAAAATAAAGATAGTGAAAAGGACATTTTGGACTGGAATTATACATATATATATTTACTTCTATCTCGAATTGAGCATTCATAACTTGATTTATATTGAGTTTTATATTAAATGTTTTGTTTTCATCTATTCTGGATGAATGTGTGCTCTTTAGGTTAACCTGTTCGCCTCAATGGCACGTAAAAAATGGTGAAAACTGACGTCTGCACGTCGACGAGGGCTTCTTATTGCCTGGATGACATCATGTGGCGTCGCGTGGAGTCGGGCGATTGTGACGTCATCGTCGACGTGCAGAAACAGAAGAAATGTCCGTCGAAGGCTGGCGCGAGGGGAGAATTCTTTAGGTGAGGAATCCACAGGTAGTTACTGTATCCACCAGAAAAAGCGTTACCGAAGGTAAGTAACTTATTCTTCTCAGCTTTCAGGAACAGCCAGATTTGAATCAGAAAAGCACATTTTTCAACACAATTTTGGCATTTTACTGGGAAATACCCCATTTTTACTATTTTTTGTGCTTTCAGCCTCTTTCCTGTTAGTGACAAAAATGGGTGTGAAACCAATGCTGGATCCCAGAGAGCTGAACAAAAAAAAGGCAAAATTCTGAATTCAGCAAGGGGTCCTTTGTGTAGATCCTTCACGGTTTTCCTACAGAAAGTAACAACTGAAATAAAAAAAAGTATTGACATTGAGGTGAAAAAAAGAGCCGTTTCTGTCCACATTTTCTTCTTTAACTTTTTTCAGCTATGGCAGATTTTTGAAAGCAATATACAGTTAAGTCTGCTGGACTCTTCTGGTTGCGGGGATCTAGAGCCAATAAATAAGCTGCACCTTGCCATGGGTTTTCATTGTATACTGAGTATACATCAGTTAATTTGGTGAAATATAAAGAGTGAAAAATAGGTATCAAGGAAACCTTCGTATTTCCAAAATGGGCACAAGATAAGGTGTTGAAAAGCAGTGGTTATATGCACATCTCTTTTTGGGGTACCCATACTAGCATTTGAACTAGAAGGCATTTCTCAAATAGACCTACTTTTTACTCACTTTCTTGCATTTGGAAGGAAAAAATGTAGAGAAAGACAAGGGGCGATCACGCTTGTTCTTCTATACTGTGTTCTCCCAAGTCTCCCAATAAAAATGGTACCTCACTTGTGTGGGTAGGCCTAGTACCCGTGACAGGAAATGCAACATGGACACAAACCATTTTTACATTGAAATCTGATGTGTTTTTTGGAAAGTGCCTAGCTGTGAATTTTGGCCTCTAGCTCAGCTGGCACCTAGGGAAACCTAGCAGACCTGTGCATTTTTTAAACCTAGTAACCTAGGGGAATCCAGGATGGGGTGACCTGTGGGGCTCTCACCAGATTCTGTTTCCCAGAATCCTTTGCAAACCTCAAAATTTGGCAAAAAACACTTTTCCCTCACGCTTCGGTGCTGCAAAGTTCTGGAATCTGAGAGGGGCCACAAACTTCCTTCCACCCAGCATTCCCCCACGTCTCCCAATAAAAATGGTACCTCACTTGTGTGGGTAGGCCTAGTGCCCACAACAGGAAACGCCCCAAAATACGTGGACACATCACATTTTCCCAAAGAAAACTGACCTCTTTTTTGCAAAGTGCCTAGGTGTGGATTTTGACATCTAGCTCAGCCACCACCTAGGGAGAACTAGCAAACCTATACATTTTTAAAAACTAGACACCTAGGAGAATTCAGAATGGGGTGACTTGTGGGGCTCCCACCAGTTTCTGTTACCCTGATTCCTTTGCCAACCTCAAAAGTTTGCATAAATAAATCACTTTTTCCTCACATTTCGGTGATGGAAAATTCTGGAATCTGAGAGAAGCCACAAATGTCCTTACTCCCAGCATTCCCCCAAGTCTCCGGATAAAAATGCACCTCACTTGTTTGGGTAAGCCTAGTGATGCAACAGGAAATGCCCCAAAACACTATGTGCACACATCAAGATTATAAATTACAAAACTATCTGTTTTGGGGGGGTTTCCTGCGTTTTTTGGTCCTGGGCTCAGCACCCGTCTAGGGAAATTACCAAATCCAGACCTTTCTGAAAACTAGACACCCGAGGGAGTCCAGGGAGGTGTGACGTGCGAGGATCCCCCAGTGTTTTCTTACCGAGACTCCTCAGCAAACCTCAAATTTAGCTTTAAAAAAATCACATTTTCCCTACACTTCTGTGTTGGATCACCGCACCAGCACAAATTTCCTACCACCCAAACTTCTTCTCAGTCTCCCGATAAAAATGATACCTCACTTACATAGGTGGGCCAAGTGCCTGTGACAGGGAAGAGCCAAAAACATGTCGAAATTGAGGGGGAACCAAAGCTGTTCCAAAAGGGCAGTTTGGGGAAAGAAAAAAACATTTTTAGGTTGGGAAGTGGGGCAGAATTTTTATCGGTATAGATGGGACAATGCTGGGTGGTAGGAATTGTGTGGATTCCTGCAGATTCTGGAAGGATCCATCACAAAAATGTGGGGAAAATGTGTGATTTTAGGTAAAGTTGGAGGTTTGCAGGGCACTGTGTGTAAGAAAATAGTGCGGGGTGCATGTGAAGCACAAAACCCTGGACTCACCCACATGTTTAGTTTTCAGATGTGTCTAGGTCTCGTAGATTTTTCTAGATGGCAGCGTCCCAAAGTCCAAAAAGTGCAGCCATTACCATTCCAAGTGGGACGATTTTGTGATTTAGCCAATCTCTCATGGCCCAAATGTAAAACCATAACCAAAAATAATTAAATGTCCTCTTGCTTGCCATTGGGATAAGACCTTTTTTTGTGTAGGGGGGGCGGGAGCTGAAAGACTGTTACCCCCTTCAGTTGGGGTTATGCTCATAATGGTTGGTAGCCACTACCTCACTATTTTTTTTTTTTTTAATTCCCTGGCATCAAGGAGGCTTTCTTCTGGGGTAATAGCCCCATCTGCCCCCCCTAGTGGGCAGAGCAACTGTGTCCCCATTTATTTAGGGTGGGGGTATAGCCATACCCCCATCCTCTTGTTTGTAAAAAGAAAATAGAAAAAATAGAAACACATCTTCCATGGTGTTTAGTGGGTTTTCAGAACCCCTTGGGGGCAGATGGGATTTACAAAAATAGGTTGTTCTGCCAACAGTAATGTGCCCCCATAGGGAGCAACCCTTGCCCAAGGGGCTCCCCCCAAACAAAACAAACACACACACCAATCCCTGGTGAGTGGTTTCTGCCCCCCTTGGAGGCAGATGGGCCTAATATAAATAGGCCTATGTGCCCTCCACGGGTGCAGAAATGGCCTTAAATAAATCCCCCCACCCCAGGGCAGCGACCCTTCAGTAAAAAATAAAAAATAATCCCTGGTGCCTAGTGATTTCTGCAGAGGGGCAGACCGGCCTTAAAGTAAATTCCCTGCCACCCTTCCTCCCCCCACCCCCAACCCTCCCCCTGCCAAAGGGGTTGCTAGCCTTATATGTCCCGGGTGTCTAGTGGGTATTCCTGCAGCCCAATTGCTATGCGATCGGGCTGCAGGAATGCTCTGAGAGCCATGAAAGGAAAAGCCTTACCTTTCCTTTCATGCCTCTGACTGACTCTTCCCCCGTTCAGAGGAAAAACGCTTTTGTTTCTCTTCCTATCCCAGTGCGATGGGGGCAACCTCTGATGAGGTCTGCACATTATCACACGCTGACATCATCAGATGTCACGGTGGGGGGAGGTGTCGGGGGCCAGGCTTTGGAAGGGGAAGCGAGGGGGAGGGGATGAGAGGGCCACGGGGGAAGGGCTAGCCCAGACCAGCTCGTCCATGGCACAAGCCCAAGGACTGGAACTGCTTCCTCTTGTACCCGGGACAAAGAAGTGGACTCCCAAGATTCATTTGGCTGATCTCCTGTGTGGCTACAGGGAGACGACAACCTGAAAGAGTCCTTTGCCTGAAATTACCCGGCTGAATAGTGGCATCTAGACTGACCCTGCTGTTGGCCTCTGCACAACACCCTATGAGTCTTTAAGTGCATCCTGTGCAGTCCTGGGGTGATTATAGAAGCCTACTTCTGTGGTTGGTTGGAACTGTAGGAAAGTACCCTCTTTTTGGCATGGTTTGCCTGCTATCTCTATGCTTAGACTGTTTCACTGGGATCTTGCTAACCAGGACCCCAGTGATTGTGTTCTCTATCTAAATTTGGTTGCCTGAGACTTTGTACACCTCGCAGTTGGCATACTGGTGGCCCCGTATAAGTCCCTAGTATATGGTATTTAGGTACCAAGGGCATTGGGGCACCATGGGTTCCCTATAGACTGCAGCATGTATTGTGCCACCCATGTGAGCCCATGCAAAATGTGACTGCAGGCCTGCCATTACAGCCTGCTTAAAAAGGTGCATGCTACTTTTCACCACAGGTCACTGTAAGTCGCTCCTACAGTAGACCCTGCTAGCCCAGAGGGCAGGGTGCAGGTATCTGTGTGTGAGGGCACCCCTGAAAGAGCAGAGGTGCCCCTGTGAACTCCAGTTCCATTGCACTGGATTTCGTAAGCACGGGAAGCCATTTTACCCGAGTACTGGACATAGGTCCAGCTACATAATGGTAACTTTGAACCCGGGCATGTTTGGTAACAAACATGTCAGAATCATACCCCAATACTGTTGCCAGTTTTGGTTGTATGATTCCATGCACTCTTGGGGGCTCCTTAGAGGACCCCCAGTATTGCTCCTACCAGTCTTTTGGGGTTTTCCGGGCAGTCTGCGCTGCTGCCACCCCTCAGACAGGTTTCTGCCCTCCTGTTGCTTGACCAGCTGTGGCATGGGAAGGCAGACCAAATGTGGGAGAGGGAGGTAACACCCTTCCCAAGCCACTGGTTTGCTTTAAAGGGCACATTTGGTGCTCTCTTTGCATAAACTGGTTTGCACCAGTCCAGGTACCCACTGGTCTTGCTCTGGCACGAAACCGGCCAAAGGAAAGGGAAGTGACCACACCCCTGTCCATCACCACCCCAGGGGTGGTGCCCAGAGCTCCTCCAGGTGGCGACATGATCCTGCCATCTTGAAACCAAGATGTGCAGAGGCCCCGGGGAGCATCTGAGTGGCCAAGTCAGGAAGGTGACATCACGGCCCCCTCCTAATAGATGGTCACCTGGCTAGGTGACCAATCCCTTTTTTTTTAGGGCTATTTAGGGGCTCTCCTGTGGGTGGATCCTCAGATTCGGCGTGCAGGGCTCCTCTGCATCATTTTCTTCGACTTCTGGCCATTGGAATGGCAACTGGACTCTCTAGGAACCAACAAGGCTGCAACTTCGGCAACAACTTCACTTTACAACATTGTTTCTCTGGCTCCTTCCAGCAACTGCAACATTTACCCGGCTGTGCATCCTGTGGGGTTGTCAAGACTTCAGGGTGCAGCAAGAAGGAATCTCCCTTGGAGTGAAGGAGTCACTCTTCATCTGCAGGCACCTACAACAATGACGTCCAGCTGCTCTCCTCTGAAACTGCGTGGTTTCAGCATCACAGGTGGTGGTCTGGAGTGGTCTCCTTGCTCCTCTCTGACAGCTGTCCAATTGGGAGATGGTGAGCTCTTGACTCTCCTTGCAGGACAGTACCCCTGTGCACTGCGACTCTTGCAGCTACCCAGGCTTGTTGTCTCCTGCTCCAAGGGATCTTTAGGCTCCGAGTAGCGCCGGCCCCCAGCACTTCTTCCTACCAAGCACAGTCAGTTCTCTGCTGCTCCAGCAATGTGGGACTTTTCTTCAGGTGTGCTGATTGGGCCTCACTGCGACTTACTGTGCCTGCTGCCGGTGGGAGCTTGTGGGGGCTGCAACTGCTTCTGTTGGCTCATTCAACTGCTGAGGGTCACCCTGGACTTCCCTCCAAAGGTTGAGTACCCTAGGGCTCGCTGGTCCTCTTCGGTCCTCTTTAGCCTAGCAACTCTTCTTTTGCGCCTATTGCATTTGCCAAGGCTTGTTGGTGGTTCTCCAACACCACTGACCAACTGCAAACCGACATGAGACACCATCTGCACTGCTCCAAGGAATCTTCTTCTGCTCCTGGGCTTCACAGCTGGTCTTCTGCTCTCCCTGTCGACCTGGTTCTTCATCCACTGAAGGGTGGGTAGTAGCTACCGCCCCCACTGGACACTCCATTGTGGACTGGACTCTGTCCCCTTCTTTTGCAGGTCCTCTTCTTTTAGAATCCACCATTGGTTTCTCCTAGACTGGTCCTGTTCTTGCATAATCCTTTTTCTAACTCCTGTTAGTCCTTGCAAAAAACAGGTACTTAATCTTCTCTCCTGGTCGTTTGGTGTCTCAGGTACTCACCTCTTGGGGTTCCTAGTCCTACCAGCTCCCTTCTAACAACTCCACATCCTTGGGTGGGGGACTGTATCTCACATTCCACTTTCTTAGTGTATGGTTTGGCTCTCCCCTAGGGCCCTTGCTATTTTCAGTAAGAATTGCCAATGCTTGTTGTTTCTATGCTAATTTTTAATTGTTATTGTGTATATAACTAGTGTGTACTTCCCTCCAGTTGGGGGACTGCCTATAAGTAATCTAGTCTTGTGTAACTATAATAAAGTACCTTTTATTTGGTAACACTGTGTGGTTCTTTCATGTGTGACAAGTTGCTGTGTGACTATTGTGGCATTGCATACGCTTTGCATGTCTCCTAGATAAGTCTTGACTGCTCATCCACAGCTACCTCTTGAGAGCTCTGGCTTCCTAGACACTGCCTAGACTTCACTAATAGGGGTTGCCTGGACCTGGTATAAGGTGGTAACACCAGAGGTGTCCACCACATACCAGGCCAGCTCCCCTCAGGAACTTAAGACAAAAGACCTAATTTAAATGTTGGCGGAGAGGGAATTAAATCGCAACAGTGAAAGAATTGCCTTCCCTCCAATTATGGTCTGCTCTCTCAATTTTTATTTGGGTGGCCTGTAGTTTGACAGAAGAGAACATTCCGTCTCTGCCATGGTCCGACTTCTCCGATGGTGTAAGGGCCGTCAGAGATTTGGATATATGTCCACCTAGTTAATCTAGATGGGCAGACATATAGCTGTTTTCAGTGCCCGTCACTGCCAGGTAAAACCTATCGGTAATGGGCAGTGAAATGTGCTTATTGCCTCATTCGCCATTAAAGAAAACTCATGATGAGGGGGGTAGTTATTTATTTTCTTTTCAAAGAAAAAATCCCGCTTTGGGATTTAAAAAAATAAATAAATAGATGTAACATGTAACTTTGCCATGCATCGTCCTGTAAAGTTTAATGCATTGGTAGGAAATTGGTTGACGAAGTTCCTAACAATGCTTGAAATATCTGCCAGGGAGAATTCTCTGTGGGGGGCATGGCCAACATGGCGACCGGAGTGGCAGGGTAATACTGCAGCTCCGTGCCTGGCCCACAAAAATATCCTGAAAACAGCGCCCATCACCTTCCTTGAGGCGGGTGCCGTCTGCCCAACTGTTCAGGACCACCAATCGATGCAGTGATCCTCTTCGTGACACCGGGGTCGCCTCAGGCACCGAGGAGGAGCTGGCGGCCTGCCGAGCCGACGCCCGCGGCTGCGGCCGCGGCTGGTGAGTTTGCTGCCCGGGGCCGGCTCCGCCCCCGGACCTCTAGCGCTCTGCGCTGAACTGGAGAGGCCCGCGGGGAGCCGAGGTGCGCCGGGGACCGGGAGGACCCGCGTCCCAGGGATCGCGCCGCTGCGGTGCGATAGCACGCGGCCCATCACCTGCGACGGAGCTTTCGCTGCGGTGCTGGGCCTTGCGGAGCGCCCGGCGCCGCGCGACACAACGAACTGCGGCCGCACTGGGACTCTCCGGCCCGCGGTGCTCCCTTCCCGGCTGGGCACCATTTCTACATACACTAACCGGACGGCTCCGGAGACATCTACTGTGGCCCCCCATGGCGCTGGATTATGGTACCTAATTTGGGCACGGCCCGACTGTGCTGAGGCCCCCAAAACTAAACTTAACTTAGCTCAGCAAGCGACCTGGGAGCTGCGGTGGCGGAGCCGCCGACGTCCCCGCGCCATCCAGGGCGGCCGCTCGGGGGATCCCCTGCCGGGCCCCAGGCGCCCATGCTTGTTGGAGCAGCAGGGAGCTGCACCCCTTTCGGCGACACAGATCGAGTCGCGGTGTGGAGGCGGATCGCTCTCCCCCCTTCGGGGCCTGCTCACGTGAAGCGGACAACAGAGGAGCAGGGGTGTGGGAGACACCACCCCTGGCTTTACTGGCTGGGCAGGTACTCAGCGTTGCCCCAGACCCTCGTCAACTTATGCATTCCCGGCCTGCTCCCTCACCGACGATCTACGGCATTTATGGCATATTGAAGTACTGAGCTGTTGCGCCAACTGCCTTACCCGCACAGTGCTCTCCTCACATCCTGGTCACACTGTCGTCCTAGCATTGAGTTAATCATCTGGGCTCCGCTGGCGTGGGGGCTGGAGGTGAAATCGCGGCTCCCTGACAGAACCAGTGCTCCTACCGAACTGCGCCGCGCGGGCCTGCGGCGATCTTTACCAGACCTTTGGTGTCACTAATGGTACTCTCATTGCTTGCAACTTGGGAATCTCCGGGAGTACTGAATTTCGGGCTGCCCCCCCTGGCGAGGGGCACCACGCATAACACCTGGCCCAATTGGGTCCTGCTGGCTACCGGGGGCGGCGGCTGCTATGCGGCGAGGAGCAGCTAGGCACCAGACTGGGCCTAAAACTACAAAGATGGAGTAAGAAAACGGAGAATCTAAAATAGACATCAATATTAGTACGTACACGCAACTCCCTCCTGAACTTCAAACCAAGAGAACTAGGGGACGTGCTGGGGGAAGATCGAAGGCGGGGGCGGACAATCCCGGCAAAGAGTTGGCTGGTAACCCTGGCTTAACGAACTGGTGCAGGACAGCAAGAAAATCATGGTCAAACCAAAACACCCCAAAACGGGGTCTATGGGAGAAGGAGACCCTCCCCAGCCGACTGGCCATGCAGACATGCAATCGCCCACACAGCTACAGCTGAATGAAACATTACGCACGCACTCCCTCCAATTTGATACAATTATGCAAGCAATAATGGACACTAAACCTCGCTAGAAGGGAAAATTGACGCCGCAGTACAGGAAGTCTCATTGCTGCGAGCTGACCACCGCAAATTAACTGAAAGGGTCCACGATACTGAAATGACACTGAAAAATATCCAGCCAGAAGTAGTAGAAATGAGAATTAAAATGTAAAAAATGGAACTAGACATAACTCTACTACAACGTAGGGCTGAGGAAGCTGAAGGACGCTCCAGACCTAATAACATCAGATTTCTTGTAATTCCTGAGAGAATCGAACACCCTAAGGCAGAGGTGTCCTTAGAGACCTGGCTGAGGAACACACTTAAAGAGCAGTACCCTACTACAATACCAGTGATCGAAAGAGCACACAGAATACCGGGCAGACCACCTAGGCCGGGAGCACTGCCCCGACCACTAATAGCTCGCTTCCTAAATTATAGGGACAGAGACTTGGTCCTTCAGCACTTCAGAACGTCTGACCAGATCATGCTAGAGAACAGCAGAGTAACTGCCTACCCTGACTACACAATGGAGGTACAAAGCAGGAGAGTTGCGTATAGCAAGATTAAGCAGTTGCTGCGAGAAAAAGGCATCACTTATTCCCTTATGTTCCCAGCACGACTACGCATCGTTATGGACGAGAAAACCCTAATGTTCCCTACCCCTGAAGATGCATGGACATGGATCCATGCTAAAGGATTGGCCGATCCGGCCAACGAAGACACAGTATCCGAAGAATGGACTACCGCTAACTCCAGAAAGAATTAAAAAAAAACACTAAAACATCCTCCCGCCCCACAAAAGCGCAAATGGCATTGGACCGTGCGCAAATAATAAGACACGAACTCATTCGCTCGTGGGATGCTGGATGCCAGGAGCGAAACGGATAGCAATGACACCGCCTCACACGGGGGAGACACAAGCCCATCCCCCTCCCCGTTGCTGGCGGGCCCGGACCTTACGCCGCGATCGGCGGACGAACTTTAAAAGTGAAGAACTGGCATCCGTGGCCCCTCCCCGACGGTGGCAGCGACTAAGGTGTTGCATGCCACCAGCACCGGGACCCTCTCCCCGAGCTCCACAGCGAATAACAGCCATTAACAGGAGTAACTATGACTGAATCCTTGAAAGCTGCACAAAGGCGCATGGGACTGCAGAGGCGTGAAGTATCCTGTAGGTGGGCCACCCAAGGGCCCGACATCAAGTAACCCACGACCCCATACACCTGAACGGTATCCGAATGGAACTGACTTCCCTGGAAGCCACTTTAGGCACCGGTTGTGCCACTTTATTTAACGGACGTACACAGTCCGCAATATCCTTTTAGTTGTTATATCTGTCTCTTTCTTTAGCCCACTATGGGCTTACTCCTCACTCCTCGGAGCGCAGGGGGTGGGGCGGGAGGGTTGGGGACTGGGGGCGGGTTGGTGGGGGCGGGGCTGGGTGGGTGGACGGGCAGGTACAGATCAGATAGCTCCCTACGACTCAACATAACACATTGAATAAGGAACCCAGATATAATTTCCAGGGATGTGGAATTACTATCGCCTGACGCCCTGGACATCTTGTTTGGGGTCAAGGGCAACAAGTTTTTATGTTTACTTTGTCCTTGGGACAAGTAGGCCCAACCCCTCTGCCTGTTTACAGAGAGTGGAACTCTCTGCAGTTGAGGTAATGTGTTTCCGAAAGATAATGCTGTTCGAACTTGTATTTATGGTTCATTATTTGAAAGCCTTCATTATTAGCGTGAGTGCTGTAAATAAATGTTTTAAGGTCACACTTCACTACTGATGTTGGTTCCAGTACAAAAAAAAAAAAAAGTGAATACACATGTTGGAAAAGTTAAGGCTATGAGGCTAAGTATAATGCTCCCAGAATGCTCTCTGATTAGATGCAAATGAAGTGTCATTTAGTAAAATGTGTTGATGCATGCTAGTATTTCCCAAAAATATTTCTAATGGAAAATCAGTGTAACCATTTTCAGCACGATTATGGGAAGCATGAAAATAAACAAACACTGACAAAGCCAACTGATCTGACATATTTTTATAAGTCTTTTAGTTTCATCAATGCGTGTCTTGTTTTGACATGGCTTTTGTAACACTTTATTGTTGTAAGAGCTACCAGGCCCTCAACATTGTAACAAACACTGGCAAAAAGAAAAACAAAGGTTTTTGAACTCTAAAAGCACACGTTGCCACCAGTGGCATAACAAAGGTCCTGCAGCCGCCCTCCAGGGGGCCCCTTCAGCACAGCACCTGCCCTGAGTGAGTCTGGAGAGGGGGCTCCTCTATGTTCTTTGCAAAGGGGCACCCTCCAGTTTCGTTACGTCACTGATTGCCACTGTAGTTCCTGACACTGAACAAAACTACTTTGTGTGCCAATATGCTCCTTGTGGAAGAGCAGAATGCGATCACTCACAGTAAAGCCAGCCGAAAGAGAGAGAAATAGAAGTTTAATAAAAACAAAATGTCTTTGTTAACACCAGACCTAATTAGGGACCAAGACCCACATGTAGGTAGCTTTTTGCATGTTGCAAACAGCGACTTTCGCTGTTTGCGACGTGCAAAAAGCACACTGCGATGCACAAACCCAGTTTTGTGATTCGGTAACCTGGTTACCGAATCGCAAAACGGGTTTGCCGCTTGCAATTAGGAAGGGGTGTTCCCTTCCTAATTGCGACTCGCAGTGCAATGAAGGATTGTTTGTGACCGCGAACGCGGGCGCAAACCAATCGCAGTTTGCACCCATTTCAAATGGGTGCTAACACTTTCGCAAAAGGGAAGGGGTCCCCAGGGGACCCCTTCCCCATTGTGAATGTCACTGTAAAAAAAATTCAGAGCAGGCAGTGGTCCTGTGGACCACTGCCTGCTCTGAAAAAATGAAACGAAAACGTTCCATTTTTCGTTTTTGTAATGCATCTCGTTTTCCTTTAAGAAAAACGGGCTGCATTACAAAAAAAAAAAAAAAGCTTTATTGAAAACCAGTCACAGACATGGTGGTCTGCTGTCTCTAGCAGGCCACCATCCCTGTGAGGGCCGCCATTCGCAAGGGGGTCGCAAATTGCGACCCACCTCATGATTATTCATGAGGTGGGCATTTGCGAAGCCCTTGCGAATCACAGATGGTGTCAGGGACACCATCCTACATTAGGGTTTGCGGGTCGCAAATCTGAACCTACCTACATGTGGCCCTAAATTCTTAAAGAAAGTCACAAAAGTGCACCCATAGTATATGTCGTACCCCTATAAAATATTTGTGAACTGTATTTTAGCATGGGTAAATAAGCATGTGTAGATTTGCTCATGTGAAAATCTATTGAGCATTTGCAAGTTCATTTTCCCTCCAGCCACTTTCTTCCCAACCCTGAAGAAGTTATAATTATGCCATTGTCAGGAGTAAATGTCCAACCTTTCTTAATATGGGAAAATATTAGAGAGAAGCTGGTGAAAATCTTTAAAGCATACAGGTTAGTAGGTTTGCAGACTCAAAGGCATTCCAGCCCTGGAACTATAGCTTACTGCTTCCTTCAGCCCCAGTATTGAGATCTGCATAAAGGTGGCAAAATAAGGAAATTGCTACAGTAGGGATTGAAACTGCAAGTATTCAAGCCCTACTATGGTAGTAGCCCTGGCATAATCAGAGAGGCTATTATCAGAGCTCTTACATAATGAGATTGCTGCCATAGTTTGTCGCCACACTACATGGCACCAAAGGGACAAGTAGATCTTTCTACAGGACAAGTAGATTTGAGAAGCAACCTGTCCCCTGGACAAGTAGATATTTTAATAAATTCCACACCCCTTAATTTCATAACTTGGAATGTGAAGGGCATGGCCGGGACTAACAAACATCACAGAATACATGCGTACCTCAAACGCCACCACATACATATAGCAATACTACAGGAAACACACATTACGCCTACAGAGGCTGCTCGGTTAGAAAAGTGCTGGATGGGCTCAATATACAGCGCTGGCGACTCTTCCTTCGCCAGATGGGTGCTGATCTGGATAGCGCCGGGTGTCCCTTACACAGTACAACACAGCACAAAAGACAGAGGGCAGGTTTATACAACTAAAGGGGTTGTTGGATGGGGAGGAACTCGTGATAAATGAAACACAATTGTAAAGACACAACTCGTAAGGCCCAAACTGGGTAATGGTGCATTCACACGGGATTTGCAGAATGTGCAAACATAATAATTAACATGTATAATGCATGATGAAACATAGTGTAACCTCTTGTATTTCATTTAAATGTTGCCATTTGGCTGGTAAAACAATAAAAACATATTTAAAAAAAAAAATATATATATATATATATATATCTGCCAGGAAGGCTGACCACAATTTGGCGGGCAGCACCCCAATCAGGGAGAGGGAGTGATTTACTCTTGTGGCCCTAGCAGAGGACAGGGCGTCTGCCAAAACTTAAATCATGCCCTAAGTCATAAGGTAACATGTTTGGACAGGACAAACCTGGCTTTTGTGCGGCCCACACTCCATTTTGGTCAGCCTCAAATTGCTCCTAGTTTTCAGTCTTTTGTGACTATAGACTTAGCGTTTTTTGGTGTTATTTTCCCTAACATCTTTGAATCTCCTGGTTCCCATTATTGGACTTTTGTATTTTTGGTGTCATTTTGTTTATTACATTTTAATTTATTTTTCGATTTTAACTTTTTATTGCTTTGCATTTTTACTTTATTTCTGCTTTGGTACTGTATATATACTTTACACATTGCCCTATGTTAAGCCTGTCTGCTCTGTGCCATAACTACTCGGGTTAAGCTCTGGTTATTTTAGTGGCTTTGAGGGTTTGGCCTGGCGAGGGTTGTACTTACTCCTCGAGGTGAGTAGTCACCCACCCTAAATCATAATCTGATTTCTTAAACATCTGATAAAGTGAACTAGAGATGTGGATTTTTGTGGATCAGGTTTCTTCATTTGCAGTTTCAAACAGCATACAAAAATCAAATACAAAGCTATATAGCCTGCAGCCATAGGTTGCCTTGTACTAAAGAACATATACTAATTTCCCATTCCTCCCCAATCTCACCTTTACCTATGAATCACATATTCATAGTTCCAGGATTAGGCGAGCAGAAATTCAGTGTGCTACGATAGTTTGATGTGCTGACCAGAGTATCTAATAGAAACAACTAGCTGCAGATTCCTTACCTTAGAATTCCCCTCAGGTGCCAGACTGGATCCAGAAAAACTTTGTAACACTACCTCTGCGCGTCAGTAGAGGGCGCCGTGTGACTCTATATCAACATCATCCACTGGATATGACATCAACAGAGTCCATATAATCCCTCATCCGACAGTCTGACGTCAGTTTCGTCTTTCCGTGCTGCAACGCCAATCCGGAGAAGTGGTTCCTCTGGCCATTTTTTGTCCTCCTTTTTCAACAGTTTTCCGTTGGATGGAATTAGTGTGTATGCCTTCTAGCTTTAAGCCTTTTTGCTCCTGTGCTTGACAGATGTCCGTCATGGACCCCCCATTCTGTCTGTCTGTATGTGGTGCTTAGGCGCCCGCTACGACTCTGAGGATTGCCATGCTTGTCAACATATTAAGCCAAAAGCGTTGAGGGAGCGGTGGATGAAGCTCCTGATGGTGCAGTTGTCTGTCTTCCCAGTACTCTGATAGGCATAGGAGTCCTTCTCTATTCAAGACCCATCCGTATGAACGTTCCAGAAGCCGTTCGCATGTGGCTCCATTGACTTCTCAAGGTAAAGATTGTCCACAGTCAAAGTCGTGCCATCCTTCAACTAACCCGCCTCATGCCGCTCTTCTGAGGACGAGTCCATGCAGGAGTCCGCACTGCATCTTCCTGTTTTTCTAGCACTGGGGTGACTCTGGCCAAGATGGGGGACTATTACACATCCCTGCATGCCATTTTTGGGCCTACCCCTTCCCCTTGAGCGCCTTCAGGCTCCAAGGAGGTGGAGGGTACCCTGGCGAGATTTTTACCGGCAGGTTTGCCTGGGTGCCCGTTGGGCCCCCTGACTCCATCTCTGGAGTCGTTTTGGCATCCGTGCACGGCCTTCTATGGCTTCCATCTCCTGCACCTGGGTCTTCTCTGCCAGCTCCAGTGTCTGCATTGAGTTCTGCTTTGCAGACTCCAGTGGAGGTGGTGCCGTCGACTTCAATGAAGTTGACCGACACACCTTCCAACGTTGTCTTATCCTCACAGCGTCAGTCAACATCACTCCCGACACCAGGAGCAGTACCGATGGAGTTGGCTGTGTCAGATTCTTGCCTTACGTCTTCTGAACCCCATCCTCCAGTTCCTCAGTCAGAGGGGCATGGTTTGGATTATCGACCTCCCCTCTCCACGACACCATTCCAAATCAACAATTGGATTGGTTATTTGAATTGGGCAGCGCTAGTGGCCTGGACTCCTCCCTGGCCTCAAGCCTCCTGTCGCCCCCTGGGTTGGCTACAGAGGCAAGTTTTGCTGCACCACATATGTTAAAACGTGTTTCGAGTTGTTGAATTTACAACTTGCTACTGTTCAGTTGCCAACGGACCCTTTACTTTGATGATCTACATCCTGGCCGGTCTTCTGTAGAGCCTGTCCTTATTGTGACACTCTTTACGAAATCCTATTGGGGGTTTGGGCCCAGCTAGAATCTGGCCCTACTGTGGAACGCTCTATTTCACACAGACCAACCCCAGAGGATCCATCTTGCTTAAGTCGGCATCTGTCTACTCAAAGCTTTGTGGTGCAAACTGCTTTAGTTGCATAGTCGTACTCATGTTCCTCTAGACTGAGATGCCAGGCAGCTTGACACGTCTTGTAGGCGTATTTTCGCTTCATCGATCTCTGCCCTGCGTTCTACCAACATTTCTTGTGTCCTTGTTCGCCTCTCCGAAGCTTGTAGGACTCAATGAAGCACATTTTTCCTGGTCTCCCTGAGGAGGCTTGGAATATTCTTCTTCTACTAGTTTGGGATGATCAGCAAGCTGCCAAGCTTAGTATCCGATGCGGTATAGATACCACTGATTCTGTTAGAAGGGTTATGGCCTCTTCAGTGGCTCTGCATCAGCGGGCATGGTTGCATCTATTCCATTTTTTGGAGGCTGTGCAGGCAACTTTACTTGACATGCCTTTTGATGTCCCCTCACTTTTTGGTGCGCATGCTGACTTGACTTTATGCCAATTTACAGATGCTCATAGTGGTACATAGTCTTAATGCCTCCTGGTGGGACAGGGTCTCACTCTGTATTGGTTTCTTTCCCTTGTTCAGGGGTGTTTTTTATTCCCCTGTTGATTTTCTCTCCACTTCTCCCCTAGAGGCGGAGAGAAAATTAACCGAATAAAAACCGCCCCTGAACAAGGGAAAGAAACCAATACAGAGTGCTTTTTTCTTTCATGACGACACCAGGTGTGGTATTCCTGCTCGCTGTGGGTGCTTTTTCTTATTATGTTCACACTGCCTAGCACTCAAGGTGGTGTTCCTGCATTTACAGGTGTTGTGTTTCTTTTTCCACTGTCGTAGACAGGTTCCCTTATTTCTTGTGACCCTGTTTGTGTCCGATACCTCTTAAAGAGGGTTTTTCTGTTGTCTCTGCCAGGTGGCGTGTCATCTAAGAGATTGTGCTCTCTACAGGGTTTTTCCTCATGTGAGCGTTATTTTCAGTTCCCTACTCTTCGGGACAATTGATGTAGGCTTTTAGCCATACTTCTGTGTTTCTCATTTTCCTACCGGAAACTTGTTAGGTGCTTCTTCTGAGAATAGTTACTATATAGGTACTTGTATAAGTAAGGACTCTACCGGTGCATCCGGTTCCCCCCATTTTTAGGGGTAACAGCTTCTGTTTTTAGGGATGTCCCTTCCCACTTGTGCAGTAAGAAGCAGTGTTTCTGCTTTCAAGTCCATGTTTTAGATCCGCTGGGGGGTTTTAGTACATCTTTTCTATTCCCTACCAGGAACTTGTTAGGTGCTTCTTTTGGGAGTAGTTACTATATAGTTCCTTGTATAAGTAAGGACTGTACCGGTGCTTTCAATTTCCCTCCCATTTTTGGGGGGGAACAACCTCTGTTTTTAAGGATGTCCTTTCCCACTGGTGCAGTGGGAATCAGTGTTTCTGCTTTCAAATCTGTGCTCTAGGTCCCCTAGGGGCTATTTGATTCAAAGTGGCCCTGTGAGAGGAAGCCTCTTTTTGCATGGTTAGCCACCCACTTCTAGAAGTTGGTAGTGCCCAAGGCTCCTGCTAACCAGATTCCCTGGGCCACAGCTCTTTCCCTAAATCTGTTGTGATGCCCTGGCACAATTGGATACACTTTTACATATCACTGTAAGACCCTAGTAAATGGGTGCCCCAGGGCATGGGATAGTAGGAGTAGGGCCCTGAGGGCAGCAGCACTGATTGTGCCACCCTCTAGGGTCCTGCACCCAGATACACCCAGCACTGCCATTGCAGGCTGAGTGTACTGGGGCAACCCTAAAAAAGGCAAACTCGACATGGCACACTCCCTGTGTGCCCTGTCCACCCTGCACTGCATATGATATGGGTAAGTCACCCCTCTGGTAGGCCTTATAGCCCTAAGGCAGGGTGCACTATACTGTATGACTGGACAGAGCAGCCATCTTAAGTACATCTACTGGATGCTGATCAAACACAAGTTCCCCAGTTAAATGATGGCCACTCTGTACCCTGGGTTGTTTGGTATCAAACAACTCAAAATATGAAATCCAAACTGGTACCAGTATTGGACTTAACCCTAAATCGACCCAGGGGTTACCTTAGAGGTGCCCCCTACAAAGGCTAACCTAACTGGCATGGTTCCTACTTGCTCCATCCTGCCAACTCGAGCCCCCAGCCCTGCTGCTAGCAGCAGATGGCTTCCCCCTTTGCAAACCCCCACTTTTGGTGGGAGCAAAGGTGGGATACCAGAGAAAGGGTAGGAGGAGTGACCTCACTGAGTATGCACCACCCCTAGGGGCTTGGCGGCAAAGTGGACCCTCCATCTCATTTTCCTCCATGTTGGATGGCAGGAAATTATCCAGTGAGATTTAGGGAAGTGGCCCTTCTCACAGGAAGTGGTCAATGTAGTGGGTGTAGCCACCCAAAGGTAGGTGTCCCATTGGATTCTACCTACTTCCCCCTAAAACGCCCACTAATTTCAGTATTTAGTGGGCTCCCCTAGATCAAGATTTTAGATTCATCTGGGGAAAAAAAAAGAAGACAGTACCAAAGAACCCGACAAGACGAGAACAGAGGACCTGCTGCACCCGAAGAGGCTCCAAGACCCCTGCTTACTGCACCCAAGTCCCGACAATCGCTGCAGCGGAGGAGCAGACTATGTGATTGACCTCAAAAGATCCCGAGGACCTCCAGGCTTCGCAAATAGCCAGAGATCTCCTTCCTGAGTGAAAGCACCATTCAATAAACCAAAGGAACCTGAAAAACAGAAGTCGCAGCCAGACCCGACGACACACCAACAGCAGCCCAGACGAGACCTGCAAGTGTGCCAAGTTTAGTGGCATAGTGCCCGCGGCTGAGTTGGGGCAATACCCCAGGTACTGACCAGTGCACGTCAGACATCACCAACAACAGCTCCACCAGAGGTGCAATTGGATCAGCAGGAAACCCCAGTCGAGGGACTTCAGTGACACCCCGGACCTCCCGCCAGGGCACCCCGCAAGACCCCAAGAAGAAGACTTACCTCCAACTCCAAAGGGTCCCTTTGCGCACAGCATCCAAGAAGAGACTGGTAACCCAACTATACGGTTTTTAATGCACTTTTAAATGTGACTGCCTGTTGATCTCTATGGTGCGTAATTACACACAGAAATACTACAATTATTACAATTTTAAAAAGTCATATCTCAAAAAGTACTTAATGAATCTTAAACATCTTGGTCTTAAAATGTATTTAAAAGTGTGAAGTATTTTTATAAATTCTGGTCTCGAGTTATTCATTAAGTGTGTGTGGTGCATGATTGGATTTGTGAGTACAACAAAGACTTAGCACATCTCCTGGATTAGACTAACTGCTCGACCAGCTACCTTAAAAATTGGAGCATTAGGTGGTTTAATTTTTACCTCTGGAAACCAATGTGTGGTTGCCTGGACCCCCTACACAGTGTGCTAGTTTTGCACACTACATAGAGGGCCATCCTCCTACAATCCCTCTTTCTGTTTTTACTATGTATGAACTTACTTGCTTTCTTACATGCAAGGGACATATTCTGTTGCCATTATAGTGCACTGGTTTCCATCCTTCTGACCTTTCTGTCTGATCCCTGATGCAGTTAACTTATTGCTTATATATGTGTGTGTGTGTGTGTGTGCACTGTTCCTGCCATCTAGTGTTGGGCTCGGAGTGTTACAAGTTGTTTTTCTTCAAATAAGTCTTTTCGAGTCACGGGACCGAGTGACTCCTCCCATTGGCTCCATTGCGCCTGGGCATCGACTCCTTCTTAGATTGTTTTCTTTCCGCTATCCGTTTCGGACAGGTTCCTCTTCGGTCCGTGATTTGAATCGGGAAAAGAATAAAAATGTTCGAAAAGCGTCAGTATTGTTTGCGATCGGTAAACATCTTCCATCGACACCAACAAGACAACCGTTTCGGTGGCCCTTCGTGGCTTCCGCGCCCAGCCGAGGCCTGGTGGCCCCGACAACAGTTGTCGTCGAAGCCTAATGGACCGGACCCCTTTTGGTTTCTGTCCGGAGTGCCACGCTAAGTATCCATATACAGACCAACATCGGGTCTGTGTCGGTCACCGGAGCACAGAGAAGATACTTGCGAGGCCTGCAAGTCCTTTCGATCTAAAAAGACCTTGAGGGATCGGAGGGTGAGGCGAATGCAGATGGCGTCAATCTTCCGAACACCTCGACGTCGAAGAGGAGGAGATGGCTATCTTCATCCAGGGATCGGACTCAGACGACTCTGACGGAGACCGACCGCCTACAGCAGGCCAAAAAGTGAGTACCCCTGCCCCGACCCAACCCCACAAACTCAACCAAAGAAACCTAAGGCCTCGGGGACGCCACTGCCTGAAGGCCATGGCTCGACCCAGAAAAAACAAAGCGGTGACCAAGCAACACCTTCGCCACCGAAAAAGGCCAAGATCGTGCCAAAGTCTTCTGACTCGAGCCGAGAACCCGGCATTGAAAAATCTCGACATCGCCTTGTCAATTCGACTAAGCCTCGAAAGAGCCTTTCGGAGCCGAGACCATCCATCACCATGGGCATTTCGGTGCCGAGAAAACTGGCTTCGGAGCCAAAAAAGACCTCTTACACAGAGGAACATGGACTCTCTAAACAGCTGAAGGAGAGGCACAGATTTGAAGAGGAGCTTCAAATTTAAGAAATAGACCAAACGTAGGCATGGATACAGATCCATAAGGATACTGGAAAAATCCAAACTGCCCCTCCTCTCAAATTCAAGAGAAAGCTGGCTTTCCAACCACAGTCAGAGACTGAGATTGATCAGCCAAGAGCTAAAGTGGCTAGAGACAAATCACCAACTCGCCATTTTTCTCCAGAACTTTCTCCCCCGCATTGACCACAAAGGACAGGGTCACCAATTGGTACTCCCACTGCACAGTCACCCACACATACTGTGCAAACGCAGGATGATGTAGACCCCTGGGACCTCTACGATCCCCCTGTCTCGGACAATAGCCCTGAGTGCTACCCCTCAAAACCGTCTCCACCAGAGGATAGCACCTCGTACACCCAAGTCTTGGCCAAGGCTGCTGCATTCCATAATGTTAGTATGCATTCTGAGCCATTGGAGGATGACGTCCTCTTTAATGCCCTGGCCTCCATGCATGCCTCATACCAGAGCATGCCTATGCTACCAGGCATGCTTAAACATGCTCAGCAAGTTTTTCAAGAGCCGGTAAAAGGAAGAGCCATCACACCGCGGGTGAAGAAAAAGTACATACCACCCCCGTCGGACCCAGTGTTCATCATGCAACAGCTCCCACCGGAGTCTGTAGTGGTTGGTGTCGCAAGGAAAAGAGCCAACTCACAATCATCGGGAGATGCACCACCCCCGGATAAAGAGAGTAGCAAATTTGACGCTGCGGGAAGGAGAGTGGCGTCATAGGCTGCCAACCAGTGGCTTATCACAAATTAACAAGCCCTCCTCGCACGTTATGTCCGGGCTCGCTGGGATGAGATGAGCGATATCATCCAGCATCTCCCCAAGGAATTTCAAAAACGAGCTCAACAGGTGGTAGAGGAAGGGCAAGCGATATCCAGCAATCAAATCCGTTCGGAATTGGACTCCGCTGATACTGCCGCAAGAACTGTGAACACAGCAGTCACAATTAGTCAGCACGCTTGGCTAAGGTCCTCATGGTTCAAACCCGAGATACAGCAGGCAGTACTGAACATGCCATTTAACCAGCAACAACTGTTTGGGCCACAAGTTGACACAGCCATCGAAAAGATGAAGAAAGACACTGACACCGCCAAAGCCATGGGCGTGCTCTACTCCTCTCAATATAGAGGAACATTTAGGAAACGGCAATTCAGGGGAGGGTTCGGACAACAGCCTTCAGAGGCATCCACCTCTCAAGCAAAACCCACCTACCAATCCCAATATCAGAGGGGAGGGGGGGGTGGGGGGGGTTCGCGGCTCCTTCAGGGGACAATTCCCAAGATCAAGGGGAAATTTCAGGCCACCAAGCAGGCCACTAGTAACAAACAGTGACTTGACTGTCACACTTCCCCAACACACATCACCAGTGGGGGGAAGACTAACATTTTACCACAAACATTGGTCAGACATAACCACGGACACATGGGTCCTATCAATTAATCGGCATGGCTACAATTAAGAATTCACAAATTTCCCTCCAGATATTCCCCCTAGAGCGCACAAACTGTCGGCGCAACATCTAGACATGTTACAAATAGAGGTGCAAGCACTATTAACAAAACAAGCACTAGAACTAGCACCTCACTGTAAGGAAATGCCTCCTTGGCATGGTTACCCCCTGACGTTTTGCCTTTGCTGAAGCCAAGTTATGATTTGAAAGTGTGATGGGACCCTGCTAACCAGGCCCCAGCACCAGTGTTCTTTCCCTAAACTGTACCTTTATCTCCACAATTGGCACAACCCTGGCACCCAGGTAAGTCCCTTGTAACTGGTACCCCTGGTACCAAGGGCCCTGATGCCAGGGAAGGTCTCTAAGGGCTGCAGCATGTCTTATGCCACCTTGTGGCCCCCTCACTCAGCACATGCACACTGCTTGCCAGCTTGTGTGTGCTGGTGGGGAGAAAAATGACTAAGTCGACATGGCACTTCCCTCAGGGTGCCATGCCAACCTCACACTGCCTATGGCATAGATAAGTCACTCCTCTAGCAGACCTTACAGCTCTAAGGCAGGGTGCACTATACCATAGGTGAGGGCATAGGTGCATGAGCACCACGCCCCTACAGTGTCTAAGCAAAACCTTAGACATTGTAAGTGCAGGGTAGCCATAAGAGTATATGGTCTGGGAGTCTGTCATACACGAACTCCACAGCACCATAATGGCTACACTGAAAACTGGGAAGTTTGGTATCAAACTTCTCAGCACAATAAATGCACACTGATGCCAGTGTACATTTGATTGTGAAATACACCCAGAAGGCATCTTAGAGATGCCCCCTGAAACCATACCCGACTTCCAGTGTGGGCTGACTAGTTTTAGCTTCTCACCTCTCCCTGCAGGCACTAACACCTGGCGGTGAGCCTCAAAGGCTCACCCCCTTTGTTACAGCACCCCAGGGCACTCCAGCTAGTCGAGTTGCCCGCCCCCTCCGGCCACGGCCCCACTTTTGGCGGCAAGGCCAGAGGAGATAATGAGAAAAACAAGGAGTCGTCACTGGCCAGTCAGGACAGCCCCTAGGGTGTCCTGAGCTGAGGTGACTCTGACTTTTAGAGGAGGCACAGAGGGTGTAGCCACCCTCAGGGCTAGTAGCCATTGGCTACTAACCCCCCAGACCTAAACACACCCCTAAATTGAGTTTTTAGGAGCCCCCAGAACCTAGGAAGAGAGATTCCTGCAACCTAAGACGAAGGACTGCTGACCTGAAAGCCCTGCAGAGAAGACGGAGACACCAACTGCTTTGGCCCCAGCCCTACCGGCTTGTCTCCCCACTTCAAGAAAAACTGCAACAGCAACGTGTTCCATAGGGTCCAGCGACCTCTGAAGCCTCAGAGGACTACCCTGTATCTAAAAGGACCAAGAACTCCCGAGGACAGTGGCTCTGCTCTAAAGAAGAAACATCTTTGCAACAAAGAAGCAACTTTTAAAGACAACACGTTTCCCGCCGGAAGCATGAGACTTTGCACTCTGCACCCGACGCCCCCGGCTCGACTTGTGGAGAAACAACACCACAGGGAGGACTCCCCGGCGACTGCGAGCCCTTGAGTAGCCAGAGTTGACCCCCTGAGTCCCCACAGTGATTCCTGCAGAGGGAATCCAGAGGCTCCCCCTGACCGCGACTGCCTGCTTCAAAGAACCCGACACCTGGTAGAGACACTGCACCCGCAGCCCCCAGGACCTGAAGGATCCGACCTCCCGTGCAGAAGCGACCCCCAGTTGGCCCTCTCCCTTGCCCAGGTGGTGCTGCCTGCTTCGCTGAAGAGACCCCTGGGCCTCCCATTGCATCCTACTGCAAACCCGACGCCTGTTTGCACACTGCACCCGGCTGCCCCGTGCCGCTGTGGGTGTACTTTTGGTGCTGATTTGTGTCCCCCCCGGTGCCCTACAAAACCCCCCTGGTTTGCCCTCCGAAGACGCGGGTACTTACCTGCTGGCAGACTGGAACCGGGGCACCCCCTTCTCCATTGAAGCCTATGTATTTTGGGCACCTCTTTGACCTCTGCACCTGACCGGCCCTGAGCTGCTGGTGTGGTAACTGTGGGGTTGCTCTGAACCCCCAACGGTGGGCTACCTTGGACCCAACTTTGAACCCTGTAGATGGTTTACTTACCTGCAAAACTAACAAACACTTACCTCCCCCAGGAACTGTTGAAAATTGCACTGTGTCCAGTTTAAAAAAAGCTTATTGCCATTTGTGTTAAAACTGTATATGCTATTTTGCTAATTCAAAGTTCCTAAAGTTCCTAAGTGAAATACCTTTCATTTAAAGTGTTGTTTGTAAATCTTGAACCTGTGGTTCTTAAAATAAACTAAGATATATAAAAAAAACTATTGGTCTGGAATTGTCTTTGAGTGTGTGTTCCCCATTTATCGTCTGTGTGTGTACAACAAATGCTTAACACTACCCTCTGATAAGCCTACTGCTCGACCACACTACCACAAAATAGAGCATTAGAATTATCTCTTTTTGCCACTATCTTACCTCTAAGGGGAACCCTTGGACGCTGTGCATGCTATTTCTTACTTTGAAATAGTACATACAGAGCCAACTTACTACATATCCCTATAGTCAAGTCGCACAGGAAGTATCTCCGGTTTGTGGTGGGGTCGCAACACTACCAGTTTGGGGTCCTTCCTTTTGGGCTTACTTCAGCACCTAGAGTCTTCACAAAGGTGATGGCAGTGGTTGCAGCATATCTCAGGAGGAAGGGAATAGCGGTATTCCCCTACCTGGATGATTGGTTGGTCAAAGCCAAGTCTCCAGATTTGGTGCTGCATCACCTGCAGGTGACAACCCAGTTGTTGTTCGATCTGGGGTTTTTGATAAACGTGACTAAGTCTCACCTGGAGGGCTCTTCAGTGATGCCTCCGCAGGCAGTGGTTTCAGCACAAAGGAGATCTCGAGGACTCGATAAGGATCTCCAGGGACACTGCAGCGGACCTCCAATGGTGGGCAGTGGACGGCAACCTTTCCCAAGGAAGGCCGTTGTCACTACCACCTCCAGTGGCCACATTTGAACGGATGCCTCCACTCTAGGGTGGGGTGCTCATCTGGGGGATCTGGAGATCAAGGGTCATTGGTCTCCGGTGGAACAGATGTTTCATATCAGTCTGTTGGAACTGTGGGTGATACGTCGGGCTTTCAAGGCCTTCCTCCCTTCCCTTCGCAGTCAGTCGGTTCAAGTCCTCACGGACAACACTACCACAATGTGGTACGTAAACAAGCAGGGAGGAGTAGGGTCGTACCTTCTCTGCAGAGAAGCTCTACGGCTCTGGTCCTGGGCTCAGGACCATCAGATTTGCTTGATAGCAAATCATTTGGCTGGGGTTCTGAACGTACGTGCGGACAGTCTGTCGGCACTTCTCGGCCGATCACAAGTGGCATCTCCATCCAGACCTGGTCCTGTACATCTTAGGGATTTGGGGATCTCCGCAGGTAGATCTATTCGCCACTCGGGAGAATGCGCACTGCCCGTTGTTCTGCAGTCTCCATTATCTGATGCAAGGAGCGTTGGGGACACGTTTCAAATACCCTGGGATGGCCAGTTGCTTTACGTGTTTCCCCCCCCCCCCCCACCCCAGCCCCCCCATACCCTTGATTCCTCGGGTCCCGAGGAAGATTTGCCAAGACAGTTCCCAAGTCATCTTGGTGGCACCTGATTGGCCGAGAAGGGTGTGGTACACAGACCTTCTGCAACTCTCAAAGTGCCCTCCGCTCCGTCTCCCGCTCAGGGCAGACCTCCTCTCGCAATCGCAGGGGCAGGTTCTACACCACCATCTCCAGAGCCTGCACCTTCATGCCTGGAGATTGAACGGGGCAACCTGAGTTCCTTTTCTCTCCCACCGGATGTAGTGGATGTTATTCTATTGTCCAGGCGACACTCCACTAAGTCCATTTATGCCGGTAGGTGGGCTAAATTTGTGATTTGGTGTGGAGAGAAACAGAAAGATCCGTTGAATGCCCACCTTTCAGATGTTTTGTTATTTGCTCTTGATTTAGCAAAGAAAGGCTGTGCAGTGGCTACAGTTAAAGGTTATTTGGCTGCTCTATCGGCTTTTCTTTGCCTCCTTTACCAGTCCTTTTTATTTAAATCTCCGATTGTAAATAGATTTATTAAGGGCTTGCTTAATAAGTTTCCTCCCACACCCTTTCATATGACTCAGTGTGATTTAAATCTTGTTTTAACATTTCTGATGGGTTCACCGTTCGAGCCCATGCGTTCATGTCCTTTAAGGTATTTGGTCCTTAAGACTGTTTTCCTAATCGCTATAACCTCTGCTAGGAGGGTTGGGGAGCTTCAAGCCCTTTCCGTAAAGTCCCCCTTTACCTTGTTTTTCCCTGATAAAGTGGTACTGAAAACCAGGGTGGCTTTCCTGCCAGAAGTTGTCACTCCTTTTCATATACGGCAAACTATTACCCTTCCCTCTTTCTACCCTCCTTCCCACCCCTCAGAAGAGGAAGAGAGACTTCATCGATTGGACCCTAGAAGGGCTCTCAGTTTTTATATTGAGAGGACAAAAGACTTTCGCCTGGAGGATCAGCTGTTCGTGGGGTATGTTGGTCAGTGGAAGGGCAGAGCAGTCCATAAAAGAACAATCTCCATGTGGGTCATTCTTTGTATAAAAGTTTGCTACTCACTGGCAAAGAAGTTCCTCCTAACTCCACTAGGGCTAAGTCGGCCACTTTGGCACTGGCAAGGGGGGTTCCGGTGGTGGACATTTGCAAGGTGGCAACTTGGGCATCCCGTCATACCTTTGCAAAGCGTTAATGCTTGGATTCTGAGGTTCAGAGGGACGGCCATTTGCACGATCTGTCTTATAGGATTTCTTGGTGTAATCAGACGGGCACCCACCTCCGAGTGCGGTACAGCTTTGGGACTCTATTCATAAGGTGAGGAATCCACAGATAGTTTGTATCCATCAGAAGAACAAGTTACTTACCTTCGGTAACGCTTTTTCTGAGGATACAGTAGCTACCTGTGGATTCCTCACAGTCCCACCCGCCTCCCCGTTGCCTGTCTGATTGCACTAGGATATGTGGTTGTATAGATGTATGTTTATATTGATATTTTTCCTGTACATATATATAAATGATGGTTTTTGATTATGTTGCATCATGAAGGTTTTATGTATATATGTATTTATTGGAGTTATTGTGAAAGTCGGTTCTCACCTGTTCGCCTCAAAGGCACGTAAAAAATGGGTGAAACTTATGTCAGCACGCCGGCGAGGACCTCCTATTGGCACGGTGACGTCAGACGGAGTCGCGTGGAGCTGTGCAATTGTGACGTCCTCGTTGACGTGGAGAGCTGGGAAGAAGACTTTCCGTCAGATGCTGGCGCAAGGACAAATTCATAAGGTGAGGAATCCATAGGTAGCTATTGTATCCACCAGAAAAAGCGTTACCGAAGGTAAGTAACTTGTTCTTCGTGTCCGCTGTTGACCATTTCTATGTGTATTACAGTTCTGTTGCACCTCTCTACAGCTTCTCTTTTTGTATTCCTGGAGGTGTACACCCTGTCTTTCGAGTTACTGTCCCTACTAGCGTTGTTTTCTGCTTCTTGCTGGTTTTGCCTACGCATCCTGGCTGAGGCAGCATGCATGCATCACTCCTCCTCTTTTCATGTCCTCTATAGATTCCCCCTTGTTAGGTGTTCCATCCCAATTATCTTAGTGACTCTTGCGGTGGTCTTGCACCTTAGTCCTCAGTTCTTCATCAGTACAGCTCCTATATTAGGGCTATGCATGTTTATTTTCATATTGCGTGTTGCCTACCGACAGATTCATTTTTCATTGCCATATGCTCTGCTGCTCATGGCGTTTCATGTCTTCTTAACATGTTCTGTGGATCTTTCCACTGCTCTTCTGGTGAGACAAATGTTGTTTCTCACCTTTCTCTCTCTTGTGGCTGGTCTGCCCCTCCTTCAGTTAGACCACTTATTTTTATGTAGGATATGGTCGCCTGGGTTGATATTGCTTTGACATCGAATTCTAAGGTAAGGAATCTGCGGCTAGTTGTCTCTATCAGGTGAACAAGTTACTTACCTTTGGGAATGCCTTATCTGGTAGAGACATGGACTAGCCGCAGATTCCTCACTGACCCACCAATCCTCCCCGTTCTGCAAACTATTTTCTTACCTCAGTATCCTTTTCGTGGTATTCTTACCATACATTTCGATTTAGTAATTGTAATTCAAATTTACATCTCTCTCTCTCTTGTTGGCTCACTGTTCCACTGCCAGGTTCTGTGGTGGCTCTGCGTTGTTGCGCGAATTCTAGTCAAAGAAGAAACTGACGTAAGTGTGTCGGAGGAGGGCATATATATACTCCGTTGACGTCGTATCCGGTGGACGAAATCGATAGAGTTGCATGGTGCCCTCTACCGATGCGCAGAGGTAGTGCTGAAAAGTTTTTTTTCTGGTTCCAGTCTGGCACCCGGGGAGAATTCTAATGTAAGGAATCTGCGGCTAGTCTATGCCTCTACCAGATAAGGCATTATCAAAGGTAAGTAACTTGTTCGCTATAGCAATTTGCCTGCCCCTTAGGGAGCAAAGTGGATATGACAGCTCACTGGGGACATCCAAGGTAATGTAAGCTGGGGAACAGTTATTTCTAATCATCTGATTGGTTGTCTTGTCAGTTTGGTACAGTACCAAAACAAGTGTAGAAGTGCACCTGTGTTCCCACCAGCGATGTATTCTGGTGGGGTGTAGTACCAATAGGAAATTCTTTGTCATTGTTTCCCTACTAGCCACAGGATGTGCCATCGTATAGACCCTGTAAAGCATATTCTCCTGGTCTTTGTCTGATAATATGCGCTCCAATTCTCATTCTCTCCGTTTCTGACATATGGTTTTGGTCTTTGAAGGGGGCAGCTTTAGGAAGGAATAAATCCCGGAAAGTATGTTTTCCCCCCATCTATCAGATCCCCAGTGTGTTTGTACCCTACTTGTTGCCAAGCTTAAAATTGCTTTTCCGTTAATGCTGTTGTGTACTCGGCATTCCTAATGATTCTGTGAGTGGGGAGCGTAATGTAGTGAGGCCCACATTGCCGCAAAGTCCCATACCAGCATTGTGGATCTTGTGACTGGGGAGAAGTAAAGGACCCAATGCCTATGCTGCTTGGGCAGCCATTGGGACTTCTAATAATGAACCCCTGCAACATGCTGGCCCATGAAGCACCAGTGCCTCTCATAATGTTCTCTGGCCCATTCCATCACATGGCAAAGGTGCGCCCTACTTGATAGCATTGTGTTATGCTGATTTAGCATTCGTGACATACAAACGCCTGATAGCCACACATTGGAAGGCCCCAAATGCCCCCCCCATTCCATCTGGCTGCGTGACCTGCACGATTACACATTGGCAGAAGCTCAAACTCTGAGGTAATCACAGCAAAGAGGTCAGACACAAGGTGGGATTGAAAATTGGGATCTCTTTGTAGTTAGAATTGAATCTAGAGATGACAAATACCCCCCATGAACTACACCCTTTAATAAACTCAAAACACGCTATCCCTAGATCTACTCATAATAACCGAATCTTACAAGAATAGATCCAAATTACTGCATTACTAGGCCTAGCCCGCATCACATCTACCCAACGACTGACCCATAATACAACTATCCCCCTATGCCAAAGAACACACACAGTAGTGTAGCCCTCGGAACCAGTACAACTTCACGCTTCCACTATCATAATGGACGCCAAAAGACATACTTAAGAATATTATTTATCATGTCTAATGTTATTGGTTATAGAATGTTCATGGAAAGCCAGTACATTGAAATGTATCAATACTGTGTAACGTATAAACGTTAGAAGATAGGTGACTTTTCACCTAAATATATGTAATGTACTGCTATGTCCAGACCTTGTTTGACTTTAAGTTTAATAAACAGATTTAAAAAAATAAATAAAAAAAAACATTGTGTTATGCTAGGGATGACCAGGCCTCCCTCCCTTCGATGCTGGTAAAGCAGTGCAATTGACTTGTGATGCGTCTAACCTCCCTAAACAAAAGCGTTTGCTTCGCGCTTTAGATTTTGTAACATATTAGGGGCTGGGTTGTAATGGGAGAGTTTGAAGCAGAAACCCCATCCGTGGGAGGGCTGTTATTTTGAGAACAGCTGTGCAACCCATTGATGAGAAACCTTGAGTTTGCCCCAACTGCAGGTCATTATGTACTTGTTTGAGAACATCGTAATAATTGTAGGGTGTTAGCTAGTTGTATTCCCATGTACAGAACGTGTTTAGCATCCCAAGAGATTGGGTGAAGGCTGCGGAGGATCTCCCGCTGCAGACCTGGGACTGATAAGCTGAATATCGTAGACTTTTGGAACTCTTATAAATTTAACTTGAAATCATGACAAAGGCTCGCATTTCCACAACCTCTGCTTGAAAGGAGCGAGCTAGGTCACCTAGTGAGGATCAGCATAAAGGCTTGTCTAAAGTACCTCCCTCCCAAAGGGAATGCCTGTGAAGAAAATATATTCTTGAACTATTTGTGCTAATGACTCTCGGAGCAAGCCAGAGTGGAGATAGCGGGTGACACTAGTGTGTCTGTATGGAAAAAGTGTCGGAAAAGGCTCTGTTCACTCCTATTCTACTCTCATGGGAGGAAGTTCCACACTGGAAATGTTTTTGGAACCTGTCTCCAAATTCACACTCTTGAGGAGTTGTCATGAGCTAGGGCCAGTGGACCCTGTTGAAGACCTTTTCTGTGTCTGTTATTAGTTGTAGGACATCTAATTTAGATCTGTGGACCTTATTTATTAGATCAGTGGTTCTTAACCTGTGGTCCAGGGACCCCTAGGGTTCTGCAACACCTACTCGGAGTCCACAACTGCTTAGAAAATCAAATAATAGTAACAGATTAATAAGGTAAATAAAGATACAAAATGTAAACTAGAAATTGACAAATGTTCTGTAAATGTCAAGAAATATGAAATTGGACACTAAAAGGTAAATTGGTGTCCTGGGATTGGTTTGTGGGAGCAGTAACACATAATTATACTTTGAACGATCAGTGAATGTAATTGGATTTAGAAAAGCTCTTTTTTATATATTTGTTTCTGGATTAAATAAAATATTTCTTCATTCATGTATTTGTTGGATGAATGCTTATTTCCATCATCGTAATTGCTCTAGCCATGGTCCCGGTTTAAAAAAAAAAAAAGTCTCAATAGGGGTCCTTAGATTCCAGCTAATGATTGTAGAGGTCGACAGAAGTCAAAATGCTAAGAACTCCTGTATTAATGATGTCTTGTGGTGTTGTCTGAGCATCGTCTTTCTGAGATAAAGTTTGAGTCGTCAGGATCAATCAGACCTTGCATGTACGGATTGCGTCTTGTTGCTGAGATGCGGGTAAACAGCTTAGCATCAACATTGATCAGCAAGATGGGCCTTTATGAGCCGCATGCGATGTGTCCTTCCCCAGTTCGAGCATTACTGCCATCGTTGCTGCAAGCATGGTTAGGGTAAGATAGCCCTCATCGGGGGCGGGGCCTGGCAAGATGGCCGATGGGACGTGCTCTGAGTGAGCTCCTCCATCCCTGCCGATCCTGCAAGTAATCCTGTTGTGCTCGGGGGATTTGGAGCCCCCCCCTGTTGGCACAGTTAGGTGCTGTGAGGACAGCAGCTCCTGTTTGGCGGCATTTTTGGGGCTCCCTCCCCCCGTCATTCCCCCTGGATCCCGTACTTCTGGTGGGCCCGTACTAGGCCGGGAGGATCACAGCTAGATGGGGTGCAGGAGGGCCTATACCGTGCCCCTCAGTCGGCAGACTTTGCGCCCCATTCCTGATGGCTGTTCTGCGGGCCCCCCCCAGGTGGTGAAAGGGGGGCCTGCATTGGTATCTGCCCTTTTGGGTGGACGCCGTTTTTCTCGCTGGCAGCTGCCTGTTGTGTGCAGGCCCCCTGCGGAGCCGGTGAGGTTCCTGCTGCTCGGGGCCTTGATCCTGGGGCCCGGATTGGCGCTGGATGGGTGCAATTTGGAGGCCCTGAGGGGGTGCTGGCCGGGCAGTTTTGGAGCGTAGCTTGGGTGCTCTCTCTGGTGGATTGGACTGCGGCCCTGGTAAGGAGGGCCGGTATGCCCTGCTGGGGTGCTGCCTGGAGGGGTGCACTTTCGGCCCTGTCTGTGGAACCCTTTGGAGTATGTGGTGACTGCCCTGCTGTTGGGAGCCTCTGCTGTGCCTTCTGGTCCCTGGACCTGGGACACCCTGTGTGCTGTGGCTATATGGTTAGTCGCTCTGGGCCCTTGGGGGACCTGATGCTCAAGCCACCCTGCTTGGGAGTGTGTCCCTGGACTGTATACTACTGCCATCCTTGGAATAAGGTACTGTGGAACTGCATTTACTGTTATTGACTGGTCGGCGAGATGGGGAGGCATCGGCAGTCCTCTGCCTCACAGGGGAATACTATGGAGCAATATACTATGCCCACCCTGCGGCCGCAGCGCCAGACTCGTTTGGGGGGCCCTGGAGGCATTCCAGAGGCGCCCACCCCGGCTGAGGAGCCCTCTTGGGCTGAACCACTGGCTGCAATACAGGGCTCCTGTGTGGTCCTCGAGGTGAAGATCGAGGCTGTGGAGGTGAACCTTCTTCGGACGGACCTTTGTAAGGTTTCTGATAAGGTGGCAGAGGGGTCTGTTGTGGACCTACAGGCGGAGGTATCCACTCTACGCAAGTAGATGGCACAGGTCACTTCCATGGTCGGGATGTTGGAGGCTAGGGTGGAGGACTCAGAAGGCAGATCCCATAGGAACAACGTGCGCCTCTTGTGGTTTCTGGAGCGAGCAGAGGGTTCCTCGACGGAGGGCTTTGTGGAACAATGGATCACGGATGTGCTGAAGCCTGTGGGTCTGTCTAGGGTGTTTGTGGCCTGGGGCGCCTCCGAGGGCCATCATTGCGCACCTCTTGAATTATAAAGATAGGGACGGTATCCTGCGGGCTACCTGAGAGACTACACAAACAAGGTCCAGACCTTCAGGAAAGATTTTCTGGAGGTGAAGGCGAACCTACGTGCCATGAATATCAGATATATGTTGCTATACCCGGCACAGCTGAAGGTGCTTTCCGGGGACAAGTCGCACTTCTTCAAACATCCTGAGGAGGTCTGGAGTTGGTTGGAGATATGGGACAAGGAAGGCACGGCACGGTCTGTGAGGCCCTCCAGTGGGGCTGCTCGTACTTCTGGTGTGGATGATACGGACTGGAGGAAGCGTGGGGCGAGCCAGGCTCCGATCTCTGCTCACGGAACTGCTGATTCTGATGGTAGAGTCGAAATTCAACAGGACGGCACCATGGCTGTTGTGGTGCCTGAGATAACTGATGAGAGTAGTGAGCCATTGGATGCACAAATGGAATTGGTGTCTGTTGATACTGTTTGCTCCTTGTTAGTGCTGTCTAAATGGGAGCCCTGGTGGTTTGGGCTTGTGCCTGAGGGGCGCGCTCTGGGCAGTCGGGGGTCTTGGGCACTGTGAGGAGCATGGATGTCAGGATTCTTTGCATGGTGCTGATTAATAACATGAGGGGGAGAATGTTCTTGTCCTTGCCTATATCTGATAAGATTCCTGGGCACATTGATTTCTGTTAACGGAATGGGGGGTGTTCACGTCCACTGTTGTGATAGGTAGTGGGTTGTTGGGGATTAGGATGTTGTCCTGGCAGCATACATGCACGTGGATCTACATTATGTTTTGAGGTTGCTGTTTTACTGTTTATCCGGGGTGGGTTCTGGGAGTTGGGGTTTGTTAGTGCATTTGTGCATGTGGTTGTGGGTTGTATCAGCAGTGCGTGGATGAGTGTGGGACATGATGTGTGGACTTACTCTGCTTTTTCTCTAATCTGGAGGGAGGAGGGGGGAGGAGACGTACAAGGGGTAGGGTTTTTGCACCATTTACATGGGGAGACAGCTTAACACACTGACGTGGAATGTCAGGGGGTTGAAAACATATACTATGAGTTACTGGGTGCACTCTTTGCTAAGGCGGCAAAAGATTCATATAGCCTGTCTTCAGGAGACGCATTTGACTGAGGAGGAGTCGTGGAAATTAGCTAAGGAGTGGCGGGGAAGGTGTTCTCTTCGTCGTCCTCCTCCTATGCCAGGTGTTTGATGCTCTGGATCGCGCCAGGTGTCCCATTTGTGCATACATACAGTGAAGCAGATGTAGATGGGAGATATATACTTGTGCAGGGCACGCTAGATGGGTTGCCTCTTACTGTTCTCAATACTTATGCGCCTAATGTGGATGACCGAGCGTTCTTTGATAATATTCCCGAGGTCCTGGGGGAGGGTGTTGAAGAACCCCTATTATGGGCAGGAGATTACAATTGTATTTTGGATGGGGAAAAGGATTGTTACCCCTCTAAATTGGGTACCAAGCCTTTGATGGTGAGTTCTCTCACGGAGGTCATGCACAATTGCGGGCTTTGGGATGGATGGAGGGAACTACATCCGGCGAGCAGGGAATACACTTGTCACTCTAAGACGCATAATACATATAGTCGTCTGGACCGTTTCCTCTTGGGTGGCCTCACTCGTTCGCAGGTGGATGATGTCAGGCATCTGGGGAGGTTTTTATCTGATCATGCACCAGTGTTGCTGCAAATACAGTGGGGATCTGCTATGGAGGTGAGACGCAGTTGGCGCATGCCTACGAATTTTCTGATGGATGAGTGCTGTCGGGAGAAAATAGCTCTGGCCCTTGAAGATTATATGGATCACAGTTGGAGGGTGACAGACTACTGGGGAGTGGAATGGGAGGCCCTGAAGGGCTTTGTGGAGAGGGGTCTGTATAGGCACGGTCTGTGGGGTACGCAAGCAGATGGAGCAGGAGCTTTCCAGTTCTGAGAAGGAGCTGGTGGAAATGCAACATTGTGTAGAATTAACTGGGGAGATAGACTCCGAACAGCTCAGCTTGTATAAGAAGGTTAGTAGCTGCTGGGAGACATTAGACAAGGTCACACTCAGATCATATAGACAGCGCCTCCATAGGGAGGGTGATAAGCCTGGTATGTTACTAGTGTGGATCCTTAAGCGGGAGGTTGAATCTCCTTCCATTCTTCGCATCAGGGACGCCGATGGTATGCAGGTCACTAATAAGGTGGACATCTTTCGAGTTTTGTTGGCACACTTGCTGAGTGTGTCCTGCGCCGGAGTACCGATATCGATTCTGATTTAGAAGGGTTTCTGCGCCTGATGTGTTTGCCGTGGCTGGAATTGGAGCATATGGAGAGTCTAGATGCCGAAATAACAATGGAGGAAGTGACGGCATCTGTGGAGGCACTCTCGAAGGCTAAATCCCCAGGTGGGGATGGATTCCCAATTGAGCTGTACCAAACCTTTTCCTCACAGCTGAGAGAAGTTGTTGGAGGTGTTTGAGGAGGCTCGGTTGTGGGGTATGGTTCCGGAATCCATGCGTCAGGGCGTCGTCTGTCTAATGCTTAAGCCTGGCGGGGACACTTGTGACCCTTCTTATCGCACGCTTACTATGCTGAATAGCGATATAAAGATTCTATGTAAAAATACTGGCTACTCGGCTACGTGAAGTGATTCAGGGATTGGTGCACGAAGATCAATGTGTCTTCATACTTGGACGTAGCACGACTCATTTACGTCGTTTAACACATGTCCTGCATGAAACTATGGGTGTTGGGGAAGACTTAGTGCTGATGTCGTTGGACCTAGAGAAGGCGTTTGACACGGTTGAGTCGGGCTACTTACTGGCGGTGCTGCAAGGAATGGGATTTGGCCCTCATTTCTGCTCTTGGGTTTGTTTGCGGTATACGGCACCTACTGCATGTGTCCGGGTGGGCGGGGAGCTTTCTGACTCCTGGATAATCGGGAGGGGTACCAGGCAGGGCTGCCCTCTCTCCCTGCTTCTTTTTGCCTTGGCGGTGGAGCTGCTGGCGGTTTGGCTTCATGGGGAACTGGCGCCTGTGGGTGTGCAGGTGGGGGAACGGGTCACTCACATTGTCTCTCTTTATGCTGATGATGCGTTGTTATATCTACGGGAAGCCAGGAGTTTCGGTGCCTCTCTTGTTGCGATTACTGGAAGAATTCGGGGTTATGTCTGGGCTTTGGTAGGAGAAAGTTGCTTCTGTTTCCCTTGGGGTCCTTAAGTGGTGCTCCTTTGGAGGATTTGCTGGGGATGGGGCTCAGGTGGGAGATAGAAAGTTTTAGATACCTGGGCATCTGGGTCACTCATACCGTGGAAGCGCATTTGAAGCACAATGTTGAGCGGGTTGTGACTGGGCTGGAGAGATCTGTCTCGTTTTGGAATAGGCTGCCTCTTTTCGGTTATGGGGAGGGCGGCAGTGGCCAAGATGGTGTTTTTGCTGCTGTGCCGCTATCTTATGCAGAACTCTTTATTTCTGTTGGCGGCTCCACTATTCATCTGGCTGGATAACTTGTTGATCTCATTGGTCTGGGCCGGGCATCGTAGTAAAGTGGCCCTGTCTACACTGCAGAGGGAGATGGTGGACGGAGGGTTGGCTGTTCCGAATATCAGGTACTATTATGCGGCACACCTGCAACATGCTGCTAAGTGGATGTCTCCGTCTGATAACTGGGAGAAACGACTTTTGTCGGGTATAATGGGAGGAGAGGAATTGGTGCATGCCTTGATGATGGGAGGTCGTTTGGAGGCTGCTGTCCCTTACCTGGTTAAAACCACTGCATGGATCTGGGAGCAGGCAGTCAAGAAAGTGATTTGCCGTGCTCCTTTTGATTAGGAGTTGAAGGTCTGGAATTTAGCTCCTTTTGGGTATATGGACACTGTAATGTCAGTGGATCCTTGGAGAGCGGGAGGTTGCTTATTAGCGGGTGATGTGTATCCCAATGGGGAGTTTATCTCCTTTCAGGAGGCGCGAGATACGTTTGGACTGAGCCCTGGGCAGTTTCTGCAGTATGCCAAGTTGGAGAGTGTGGCTTGACAGATTTGGTCTGGATTTCCGATGGCTCCTCCTGCATCGCAGGTATTGAACGGATTGATAAACTGGGGGGAGGAATCTCACTTGATTACCTGGTTTTATAAAGCGCTCCGGGGGGATCAACCAGGTTTGGAGTGTGTGGCGCGTTGGGCATGGGATCGAGAACTGGAGGACCCTTTGGAGGATGGCGAATGGGATATGGCTGTATCGTTGGTGCGCACAGTCTCCTGTTATAACAGATTTAAGCTCTTACATTTTAACTTTGTTCACCGTGGGTATCTCACGCCTGCCCGCCTTAATATGATTGACCAGATTAAGGTTGTTGGGTGTTCTAGATGTGGGGAGATGGGTGCGACCCTTCTCCACGTGGCTTGGTCCTTTAAAGAGGTGCAGTTCTTCTGGCGGGAGGTGGTCCGGATAACAGATAGGGCCACAGGATTGGGGCTCGAGGCAACACCACTGATCTGCCTTTTAGGTGTGACCTGTAGATCAAAAGGCAAGCGTATCCCACATAGACTCGCACAGCTTGCATTGGTACTGGCTAGATGTAGAGTGGCTATTGGCTGGATGAGTGTTCGGTGTCCTACTATTCCTCTCTGGACCCGAGATGTACTGGAGTGGGGAGCTGCTGAAGAGCAGAATATGAGAATGACACGTAGGGAGGAGGGTACCCGAAGAGATATAATGGCTTTGGGTACATTAATGGAATGCATCTTCGGATCGGAGGAGTCCAGTTCTGATCGTAGCACTGAAGATGAGGGCTGATGCTTGGGTTGTTGTGTGGTTCGGAAGATGTGACAACCAACTGTGGTATTATTATGATGTTGTATTTATGGTATTATGAGGAATTGGTTACTCAGTGAATTCTTTGCAAGGGAGGTTGGGGGGTATCCAATGTTGTACTGCTTGGCATTGCTCAGGTTGTTGAATGTTTCACGCCTCTTCTTTGACTCTGGGGTGGTGTACACGCTATGATGTCTCGCACTGATATGCACTGCATGTATTTGTCAGGTGAACCTTTGATCTGCATTGTGCACCCCAACCTTGCAATCATCACTCTTTCATCTTAGGCTTTTTATTTGAGGCTTGCACTGGTCCGCAGTTTGCAATTGCACATTTTGGAGTATTGCTTTGTGCCTGTGGGAATCCAAACTGCAATGGGTGTGGCGAAACTTGCCAGATAAAGGTTTGAGCTTCAGTTGTTCCCCCATGCCCTGCAATCTGCTTCCTCTTTTATGGCCCCTTATTTGAGGTGCAGAGCCCTCGTCGGCATCCAATTCTCAGTTGAGGGGTAATGGTGTAGCCACAAGCATGTCTGCTCCACATTACGTTTTCTTGCCGGTTGACCTTATAATGGATCAGCTGCCGGAACTGCTAGGACTCATGCCAGACTCCCAGGTGCGGTACTTGCACATGTCCATAATCACCAATTAAATCACCAATTATCAATACTGATCTGATATTGGCCCCTGTGCTCTATCGCCTCATAGGCAAGGAGGGAATACTCCCAGAGTTCAGGCTAATTTTGAGGGTCCAAAAGATCGTTTGTCATGTCTGGTAAGAGAAGAATCTGCTTACTGTAATCTGAATGTGGGCTCTACAAATGCCCTCAGTGCCAGCTTCCACAGACACCTCCGCTTCAGGGTCTCTGGCAGTCACCAAAGTCAGAGGCCGTCCGCATTCCTCTCTGCCTTCAGAGGGAAAGATACTTTATCTCTTTTTGTCCTGCATGCCGATGAGACAACATTGTTTCTTGGGTTGTAGGCTCTTGCAAGAAACCCTCCAATGCATGCAAACCTCCCCAACATTGCTCTTGGTGATTGGACTCACTAAGTGGCTGCCAACTTAAACTTCATACCATGCTAATTTTTTGCTGGTGCAGCGCTCATTCCAGTGTCGTCACCCCCAACACTTTCGTCAGGTCTAGTTCTCGTTGTCCACAACCTAAATTTAGGGGCTAATTGGCTCCTGAGTGGTGTTTTTTGGCTGGCGTCCTGCGGGAGAGCAGGGTCTCCACGTCCTACTTGTCTGCATCTAACACCCCTAACAAAATCAGTTTTTAAAGTTTAAGTCAACAAGTGCCAAATAACTATGCATGTTGATTACTGGGATGAAGGATTAATACCAATGATTTTAGGCTCCGCATTGTAGCAGTGGTCCTATTTACCTTAGTGACTGTTCCATGGAAATAGCTTTACCTTTGCATACTGAAAAAAATTATGGAGCTAAAAATCCTACATCAGAACAAGGCAGAGAGCTCCTTGAGGTCAGACATTTGATTTTTGCAGGCCCAAGGTTTCCTCGAACTTTCCACTGAAAAACTCATAGTGGGTTAGTTGGCATATGTTAGTCGTAGAGATTCTCTTAACTCAATACTGTGTCCTGGTCTTTCAGAGGCCAACCATTTTTGGAGATGCTTGTTAGCTTCTTCCTGGTCACTCCCACAGCCCTGAAACAGGTAATGGAAGGCTATTATTGTCTTGAGTTGTAGTCTACAGTAGACGGCAGATGCATCCTATTTTTCCCAGCAGCACCTGCAGCACTGGGCCTAGTTCCAACTGTTCTGAAGATACTTTTTCCGAGATGTCCTTATTCTGCTTGTTATCTCCCCAAGGTTACAAGAGGTGAGCTGGTCTGTCCCCTGATAAGCGTATGCAGAGTTGGGGTAGCAGGGAGAACCAGTCCATTCCTCAGGTTTCTTCCAGAATTCTGACAAATACTTTTAACTGCACATTCCTCACCTGAGAATATTTCCCATGTGCCAGATTGGATCTGGAAACTTTTGCCAGGAAAACTGCTACATGCTGCTATGTGGTGCCTTGCACCCCCTCACTGGCTCCACACCTCCCCAGAAGTGACTGAGTTAAACTGCATATGTACCATCCCTGCAAACCGATGTCGGTTTCTTTCTTTCCGTGCCTTTTAGCATGGAACCAGAGCACTGCTCTTAACATTTTTTGGGCTTCTGATAACTCCTAAAGTGAAATACAGTTTGCTAGGGAACGATGTCTCACCCTAAGCTACATGTTTTAAACCATGCAGTAACTGTAGGATATTGTCAGTAACGGCCTCTCACAAGGTGTGTCTCTGGTGTTTGGGCTCTGAGCACAATTTGATGTTGTGCAGTAAGCGTGCCCTCATGCCCCTGAAAAGGATCTGGTTCAGATAACTGAAGCTGTACATCGCAGAATATAAGAAAAAGTTGAGACCCTTGCAAACGTCCAACTCCTGCTCCATGCCTCCAACTCAGACCTAGGGCAGTTCCTGTGAGAGGTCTACCAGTCTGTCAAAGTACTCTGTTAAATCTAAATCTAGGGTCAAGTGACAACAGTAGGAAGCTGGCCTGGTGTGTGGTGGGTATCTAAGGTACTTACACCTTATACCAGGTCCAGGTATCCCCTATTAGTGTAGTGTAGGCAGTGTCTAGAAGTCAGGCTCTCTAGAGGTAGCTGTGGATGAGCAGCCAAGGCTTGTCTATGAGACATGCAAAGCTCATGCAATACCACTGTAGTCACACAGCACTTAGACATATGAAGGAATACAGTCAGTGTTACGAAAATAAAGGTACTTAGTATGGTAGCACAACACCAAAAATACTATAGGGGTGTAGGAAGTTTGCTCTGTATATACTATTTGTAAGGAAATGCCTCCTTGGCATGGTTACCCCCTGACTTTTTACCTTTGCTGATGCCAACTTATGATTTGAAAGTGTGCTGAGGCCTGCTAACCAGGCCCCAGCACCAGTGTTCTTTCCCTAAACTGTACCTTTGTCTCCACAATTGGCACAACCCTGGCACCCAGGTAAGTCCCTTGTAACTGGTACCCCTGGTACCAAGGGCCCTGATGCCAGGGAAGGTCTCTAAGGGCTGCAGCATGTCTTATGCCATCCTAGGGACCCCTCACTCAGCACAGAGGCACTGCTTGCCAGCTTGTGTGTGCTGGTGGGGAGAAAATGACTAAGTTGACATGGCACTCCCCTCAGGGTGCCATGCCAACCTCACACTGCCTGTGGCATAGGTAAGTCACCCCTCTAGCAGGCCTTACAGCCCTAAGGCAGAGTGTACTATACCACAAGTGAGGGCATAGGTGCATGAGTACTATGCCCCTACAGTGTCTAAGCAAAACCTTGGACATTGTAAGTGCAGGGTAGCCATAAGAGTATATGGTCTGGGAGTCGGTCAAACACGAACTCCATAGCACCATAATGGCTACACTAAAATCTGGGAAGTTTGGTATCAAACTTCTCAGCACAATAAATTCACACTGATGCCAGTGTGCACTTTATTGTAAAAATACACCCAGAGGGCATCTTAGAGATGCCCCCTGAAAACATACCTGACTTCCAGTGTAGGCTCACTAGTTTTGCCAGTCTGCCACACACCAGACATGTTGCTGGCCACATGGGGAGAGTGCCTTTGTCACTCTGTGGCCAGGAACAAAGCCTGTCCTGGGTGGAGGTGCTTCTCACCTCCCCCTGCAGGAACTGTAACACCTGGCGGTGAGCCTCAAATGCTCACCTCCTTTGTTAGAGCACCACAGGGCATCCCAGCTAGTGGAGATGCCCGCCCCTCCGGCCACTGCCCCCACTTTTGGCGGCAGGGCTGGAGGAGATAATGAGAAAAACAAGGAGGAGTCACTCCCCAGTCAGGACAGCCCCTAAGGTGTCCTGAGCTGAGGTGAATCTGACTTTTTGAAATCCTTCATCTTGCAGATGGAGGATTCCCCCAATAGAATTAGGGATGTGCCCCCCTCCCCACAGACACAAAGAGGGTGTAGCCACCCTCAGGGCTAGTAGCCATTAGCTACTAACCTCCCAGACCTAAACACCCCCCTAAATTGAGTATTTAGGGGCTCCCAGAACCGAGGAAGATAGATTCCTGCAACCTGAAGACGAAGAAGGACTGCTGATCTGAAGCCCTGCAGGGAAGATGGAGACACCAACTGCTTTGGCCCCAGCCCTACCGGCCTGTCTCCCCACTTCGAGAAAAACAGCGACGCATCCCCCAGGGTCCAGCGACCTCTGAAGCCTCAGAGGACTACCCTGCATCTAATAGGACCAAGAAGCTCCCAAGAACAACCCTGTTTAACAGACCTGCAACTTTGCAACAAAGAAGCAACTTTTAAAGACCACACAATTCCTGCCGGAAGCGTGAGACTTTTCACTCTGCACCCGAAACCCCCGGCTCGTCCTGCGGAAAACCAACACTACAGGGAGGACTCCCCGGCGACTGCGAGCCCGTGAGTAGCCAGAGTTGACCCCCCTGAAGCCCCACAGCGACGCCTGCAGAGGAAATCCAGAGGCTCCCCCTGACCGCGACTGCCTGCTTCAAGGAACCCAACGCCTGGAAACCACACTGCAGCCGCAGCCCCCAGCACCTGAAGGAACCCAACTCCAGACCCTCTGCCTAGCCTAGGTGGTGGCTACCCCGAGGAGCCCCCCCCCCGTGCCTGCCTGCATCGCTGAAGAGACCCCCAGGTCTCCCCATTGAATCCTATTGAAAACCCGACGCCTGTTTGCACTCTGCACCCGGCCGCCCCAGTGCCGCTGAGGGTGTACTTTCTGTGCCTGCTTGTGTCCCCCCCCCCCCCCCCCCCCCCCCCCCCCCAGTGCCCTACAAAACCCCCCTGGTCTGCCCTCCGAAGTCGCGGTTACTTACCTGCTGGCAGACTGGAACCGGGGCACCCCTATTTCAATTGAAGCCTATGTGTTTTGGGCACCACTTTGACCTCTGCACCTGACCGGCCCTGAGCTGCTGGTGTGGTAACTTTGGGGTTGCCTTGAACCCCCAACGGTGGGCTACCTTGGACCCAACGTTGAACCCTGTAAGTGTGTTACTTACCTGTGAACTTAACCTTTACTTACCTCCCCCAGGAACTTTTGATTTTTGCACTGTGTCCACTTTTAAAATAGCTTATTGCCCTTTGTGCCAAAACTGTACATGCTATTGTGATTATTCAAAGTTCCTAAGATACCTGAGTGAAATACCTTTCATTTAAAGTATTGTTTGTAAATCTTGAACCTGTGGTTCTTAAAATAAAATAAGAAAATATATTTTTCTATATAAAAACCTATTGGCCTGGAATTTGTCTTTGAGTGTGTGTTCCTCATTTATTGCCTGTGTGTGTACAACAAATGCTTAACACTACCCTCTGATAAGCCTACTGCTCGGCCACACTACCACAAAATAGAGCATTAGAATTATCTCTTTTTGCCACTATCTTACCTCTAAGGGGAACCTTTGGACTCTGTGCACACTATTTCTTACTTTGAAATAGTATCTACAGTGCTAACACAGACTTATACAATTGAGATGCATTGGTTACATTAGCAATCAAGAACGTCGCATTGTTCTTTAGAAATGAAGTTCTGAAACAATGGGGCCCAGAGAGTGATATGTTGAGCCCATCTGTAACATCAGCCGACACGTGTTTCGTCCACAACTGGACTTCTTCAAGGCTGACAAATTATGATAATAAAACATCACGTTATTTATTTAAGTTAAAAATTGGAATTGTGATGTCAAAGTAAAAAACCCACACAAAAATATAAGAATGTGTGGTGAACAGACAGGAAAAATGTGAGAAAAAAAGGGAAAGCCAGCACCAGATCTCAAAATATCCAATTAACCAAATAATCAATGAGCATCCTGATAAGTAATTAAATGTTCCAGGGTAGGAAAACATAGGTAAACCAGTGAAAGAATCAAACTAAAACTTATGAAATAAGTCAGAAATTAGAGCAAGTCTTGTGTGTCAAATCCACAACCCCGTGAGAAATGCATTAGGGAAAAGAAGAGTACCTTAACTATCCATACGTTTGTAACCAATAAGGTATCTTCTAGAGATATTCTGAACTAGAAGACAAGGAGAGGGAACTATAATGAGGATCCAAATTTGCAAAAATATAAGGAATTATACTGTTTGCTGAAAGAGCAGAGTCCCATACTAACCTTCATAAAAGAATCTTGTATATATACGGTTCAAATGCTCCAATAATTAGCCACAGGTATAGTTAATTGGAAAAAGCAACCCTGTATGCCCCATAGTCACGAGGGGAAATAGCAAAAGGGAATAAGTTCTTTGGCCTGAAAAAAAAAAAAAAAAAATACATTAAGCCACAAAAAACACGCTTAATTTCTAGTAAATTAATCAAAAAGTTATGCCTAAACAGCATTAATAAGCCAAATAATCATATGCACATACGAGCGGTAATCACAACAGCCTGTTCCGTGATACTGAACAAATAACTAGATGCCTAGAAAATCTTTAATGTTTGAATACGAATGCACATCGCTTAGGTATTCAACAATAATAATACAATGATCGCGATATAAAGGACTACTATGTACATTCAAAATGTACTCCATTAGCGAATAACCGGCACCTCATGAAAAGAAATTAAACGGTAAAAAGGTCTCATTATAAACTAAATCAGCGTACAAACGGAGCATCGATAAAAAAAAACAGGGAGCTGTAGGGGAAAATACCTGTATGTCTTTATTCTTTAGCGCCGCGCGTCCCAAATGCCAAAACACGGCAGTCACCCGGTCTGAAAGCACGTGGAAGGCGCCATTTATTTATCTAAAGAAACACCGGCAATTATCCAATGCCGATGTGGGATATAGAAGTGCCCAAATCATAATGGTGATAAACAGTGTTAACGGACTCAAGATGTACGCAAAGAAAAAATGCGACGGACGTCTTGGAGTGTCATGAACTCCACCATTCTCTATGTAAAAATAAACAAGTCGGTAGAGAAGGAACGTACAATTAGAGATCCCTTAAAGAGTAAGGATTATCTTGCAGCCTAACTGTGAAATTCGGTATAAGAACACCGAATCTAAGTCTCTATAAGTTTTTGAAAGGCAAAGAAGGAATTAGGCCCACATGGAGAGAAATACAAACTAATGTGTAAGTGACTAAATTCCCCCATGGGTTAAAGTATTAGTAGTGCAGTGAAGAAAAAGTGCATGTCAGTTGAGCAAATGAAATGAAAATCCTAGGTGTGACTACACCACATCACACCAATTAATCAATGTACTAGTTGGTCAATTTAGGCTGTACAAGGAATCAACATGATAAACACATATAGGCCCCAATTAGACATAAATTCACATCAGAGCTGCACATCAAGGGAAAATTCTACATATGTAAATATTATAAGACAGCCTTAGCGCCTGTTCACAAAGAAGTACAATCAACATCATAATTATACATGAATATAGAATTAAAGCCACATGGGTGTTAGAACCATAAGACAGAGACAATTAGTAGCATAACCCAAAGGGTTAATAAACAGATACACATGCTACTCATAAGAAATTGTATAATTCATCGTCTAGGTTCATACCTGGTTCTATGGCTTTAAGCTTAATAATCCATTTTGCTTCCTGCCTTCTGAGGTCCAATGTTCTATTCCCACCCCTGGGATTAGCTTGAGTATGACTGATACCCATATACTTTATTGTTGGAATTTCTACACCAGGGTGTGTTTTGTTCATGTGTCGCACCACAGGTGACGACATATATCATTGTTTCTAAGTGCACGAACGTGCTCCTGAATCTGTTCCTTTAGGGGCCTGATGGTGCTGCCCACATATATCTGACCACATGTACACTCCAAGATGTAAACAGTGAATTTGGTATTACAGTTAATGAAAGTCATTATTTTATATATGTCACTATCATTGTAGCTAAATTCAAAAGTTCTATGCAACGCTAAATTGAACACATTGCATTGTCCACACCTATAAAAACCATTTAGTCTCTCTGGGAACCATGTATTAATGGACTCCCTCAAGGGGGGTAAAAAACTTTTGCATACATAGTTTTTAATAGTCTTTCCCCTTTTGTGAATCATTTTAGGTCTTTTAGGTAGTAATTGTGCTAATGTACAGTCAGTCTGTAATATATTCCAATGTTTCCTCAGAATGCGATATGTTTGAACTATTTAGACTGTAGGCTGTACAGAAATGAACAGACGTGCGTGATGCAATGTCTTGAGATTTGGAATTTCTATTTAATAAGGTGGTACGACAGGTTCCATTGATCTTATTTCTGGCTGAACCTATGGTGCGTTTAGAATAACTTCTTTGTAGGAATCTTTTTTCCAAAGCATCCAACTCAAGACTACATGTGTCAGGCTCACTGCAATTTCTTTTGAGCCTGATCATTTCCCCAAAGGGAACGGCTGAGATCTGGTTTCTAGGATGGGCTCTTTCCGCATGTAGTAATGCATTGCATGCTGTTGGTTTATGAAAAATATTGGTTGAATCCTATTATCTTTAATGAATATATTTAGATCCAAAAAATGAATGCTATCTCTGCTATATTCATAAGTCATCTGTATAATGTATGTATTGATGTTGATATATTTAAGAAAATCTGTCAGCTGATGTTGTGATCCTGTCCAGATCATAATAACATCATCAATGTATCTCCCCCCAAAAAAGATGTTTTCAGTCAAATGGGGGGACCTCTTTTCCAAATGTGTGTGGCCTCAAACAAACCCATATAAAGGTTTGCGTATGATGGTGAGAATCGCGAGCCCATGGCTACTCCCTGTGCCTGTTAAAACCATTGGCCCTCATGCATGAACACATTATTTTCCAATGTGAATTCTATCATGGATAACAACATCTCAGTATGCTCATAGTGTGATGCAGATCTCTCAGATAGAAAGTGACGTACTGCTTGTAAGCCCTTCTCTTTAGTTATACATGTATATAACGAGGCCACATCCAATGTAACCCAAATCATTTCAGGGGTCCATGTTAAATCTTCGAGTTTAGTAAGGACATCCTTAGTGTCCTGTAAATCAGAGGGTATATTTTTGACGACTGGTCGGAGATAACTGTCAATGAATTCAGACAGTCTTTCAGTCGGTGCTCCTACACCTGATATGATGGGTCTACCTGGTGGAATGTTCTACTCTTATGTAGTTTGGGCAGGATATATATGCACGGAGATGTAGGGTGTGCATTAAACATGTATTTGAATTCTGAGAGAGTAATGAATCCCTTTTCTTGCCATATTCGTAACAATTTTTCCAGATTATTGACAATTGTACCCATAGGATTAGTTGGCAACCTTGTGTAGGCAACATTATCAGCCAATTGTCTGTCAATTTCCTTGACATAATCAACTCTGTTAAGGATGACAATGTTGCCTCCCTTCTCAGCCTCTTTGATGACTATGTTTGGATTGCTGCAAAGTTTTTTTAAGGCTGCTCTTTGTTTAGAAGTTATATTATGTGAATTATGCGAGTGGCCCCTCTTAATCTGGTTTTCCAATTTATTGAGATCATCCTTGACCAATTTACCAAATGTATCAATTGCATTGCTACTTGGTAAATTGGGAATGAAGAGGGACCTAGGTTTCAAGCCGCTATCCAATGATAAATCCTGGACAATCTTTAGATCATCCAATAACATTTGTCTATCCAAATTAGTTGAATCCATGTCATCCAAAGTCAATAACAATTCAATATCCATAATATCTCTTATAGTGTAAGTACTAAGAGTGATATTTGGTACAACGGTAGTAGGTATGTCAATATTCTCCGCAAAATGCTTTTTAAGTTTGAGTTGTCGCAAGAATTTGAATAGATCTATATGCACTTCAGTCATGTTACAAATGCTAGACACACAAAATCCCAATTCTTTACTCAACACATTTATTTGTTCATCAGTAAGCAAACAGTCAGAGAGATTGACAATAGAGATGTTATTATTACACATGGAGTTTTCAGTTGCACTTCCAATCTGCAGATCTAAAGTCATCAATTGTTCATGGTTTTGTTCCTGGCTGCTCTGGTTTGTACTCCTGTGATTGTCTCTTTGGATCTTGCTCTCCTTTTCCCTCTACGGGTCCTTTTCTTAGATTTGGGAGTGGTAGCTTGTAAAAAAAATTCTTGTTGCCCAGTCTGTACCTTTTTGCCTCCCGTAAAAAAACTTGTTGATGCCATCTGATCTTCATTGGAGACTAAGCTAATGTTATCACTTGATGCACTTGTAGTATCAAATTCTTCTGAAGTGGCAGAATGTTTTGACCCACCCGCCACTATTTCTATAGCTGCCTGTGCATCAGTGCTATTGGTCTTATTTACAAGACCATCAAACCTTTTCGCAAAGGTTTACACCCTTCCATTTTCATCATCCTTACCGTCCCTCTGTATTTTGGAATTTTTTTTTGTTTTTAATATATAGCTGATGTCTATCCAACATCTCCTTCAGGATTTTATCGTTTTTAATCTTTACCTCCGGTAAATTAAGAGCTAAAATCTCTGCTTCAAGCTCTCTTATTTCTCTTAGTAAATTTTCCCTCTTGTCCTCAGCATGTTTTATAAAAAATTTCAGCATGGACACCAAACTGGAGACAAGGCCTGTCCCAAGAAAGGTTCCACTTCTACTACTACTCCAGTTAGCACTGGAATAGCCAGTCTCCAGGTGGGATCAACAGTGTGCCCAGAGCAACTCAGGGTCCACACTGAAGCTACATTAGTCTCTGAGGGTGGGGTGAACTTAGCCACACTAGCTGCCTGGCCCCCTAATATGCAAATATACAGGCAGCAACTCTTTATTAATGGGACTAGTGTAGAAGCCATGAGGGATACAGGTGCCAGTGTCACAGTGGTGACAGACAAACTGGTTTCCCCAGGACAATACCTGACTGGACAAACTTATCCCGTCACCAACGCTGACAATCAGACTAAAGTACATCCCATGGCTATGGTAACTTAAGAATGAGGAGGGGTCACTGGCATGAAACAGGTGGCAGTCTCCCCTGCTATACCAGTAGACTGTTTGCTTGGAAATGACCTTGAGTCCTCAGCATGGTCTGAGGTAGAACTCAAAACCCATGCAGCCATGCTGGGTATCCCTGAACTGGTGTGTGTCAAGACAAGGGCACAGTGCAAGGCTCAGGGTGAAAAAGAGATGTTGGAGCCTGGAATAATGGCCCAACCCTCCAAGAGAAAAGGAAAGAAAAATAACCTTTCTTCCCAGGAAGAAGTTCTATCCTCTGAGGGAACTGAGCCCATGGAGTTGGAACCTTATCATGTTGAACTCTTGGGCCCAGGGGGACCCACAAGGGAAAAGCTGTGTAAGGGGCAAGAAACCTGTCCCTCTCTTGAAGGCCTTAGGCAGCAAGCTGCTGAGGAAACAAAAGGAAAAGTCAGTGGAACACACAGGGTCTATTGGGAAGATGGGCTCCTTTACACTGAGGCAAGAAATCCCAAACCTGGTGCCACTAGGAGAGTGGTAGTGCCTCAGGAATTTAGGGAGTTCATTCTGACCTTAGTTCATGACATTCCACTTGCTGGGCATTTGGGACAAACCAAGACAAGGGAGAGGTTAGTCAACCATTTCTATTGACCCAACATGTCCCAGAAAGTCAAGGAGTTTTGTGCCTCCTGTGCCACCTGTCAAGCCAGTGGTAAGACAGGTGGCCATCCAAAGGTCCCGCTCATTCAACTTCCAGTGGTGGGGCTCCCCTTTGAAAGAGTGGGGGTGGACATAGTGGGTCCACTTGAACCTCCCACAGCCTCAGGGAATCAGTATATCCTAGTAGTAGTGGATCATGCTACTAGGGACCCTGAAGCAATTCCCCTTAGGTCCACTACTGCCCCTGCAGGAGCCAAAGCACTCATTGGTATCTTTACCAGAGTGGGATTTCCTAAGGAGGTGGTTTCTGACAGAGGTACCAACTTCATGTCAGCATACCTTAAACACATGTGTAATGAGTGTGGGGTGACTTACAAAATTCACCATACCATACCATCCACAAACCAATGGTCTTGTTGAAAGGTTTAACAAGACATTGAAGGGCATGATCATGGGGCTCCCTGAAAAGCTCAAAGGGAGATGGGATGTCCTCTTGCCATGTCTGCTTTTCGTCTACAGAGAGGTGCCTCAGAAAGGAGTAGGGTTTTCCCCCTTTGAACTTCTGTTTGGTCATCCTGTAAGGGGGACCACTAGCTCTTGTGAGGGAAGGCTGGGAGAGACCTCTTCATGAGACTAAGCAAGATATAGTGGACTATGTACTAGGCCTACGTTCCAGGGTGGCAGAGTACATAGAAAAGGCAAGTAAAAACCTTGAGGCCAGCCAACAACTCCAGAAGATGTGGTATGACCAAAAGGCTGCTATGGTTGAGTTTCAGCCAGGGCAGAAAGTCTGGGTTCAGGAGCCTGTGGCTCCCAGGGCACTACAGGACAGATGGAGTGTTCCTTACCCAGTACTAGAGAGAAAGAGTCAGGTCACCTACCTGGTAGACCTAGGCACTAGCAGGACCCCCAAAACGGTGATCCATGTGAACCGCCTCAAACTCTTTCATGACAGGGCAGATGTAAACATGTTAATGGTTACAGATGAAGACCAGGAAGCTGAGAGTGAACCTCTCCCTGATCTCCTCTCCACTGACCCTAAAGATGGCTCAGTAGATTGAGTGATCTATTCAGACACCCTCTCTGGCCAACAGCAAGCTGACTGCAGGCAAGTCCTACAACAGTTTGCTGAACTCTTTTCCCTAACCCCTGGTCAAACCCTCCTGTGTACCCATGATGTGGACACAGGAGACAGCATGCCTGTCAAAAACAAAATCTTTGGACAGTCTGACCAAGTTAAGGAAAGCATCAAAGTGGAAGTCCACAACATGCTGGAATTGGGAGCCATTGAGCACTCTGACAGTCCCTGGGCTAGCCCAGTGGTCTTAGTCCCCAAACCTCACACAAAAGATGGCAAGAGAGAGATGAGGTTTTGTGTGGACTACAGAGGACTTCATTCTGTCACTAAGACAGATGTCCATCCCATTCCAAGGGCAGATGAGTTAATTGCCAAATTGGGTGCTGCCAGATACTTAAGTACCTTTGACTTAACCGCAGGGTACTGGCAAATTAAAATGGCACCAGGAGCAAAAGAAAAGACAGCATTCTCTACACCTGATGAGCACTACCAGTTTACTGTGATGCCCTTTGGCTTAATGAATGCCCCTGCCACCTTCCAAAGGTTGGTGAATCAAGTCCTTGCTGGCTTGGAGTCATTTACTGTAGCTTATCTTGATGATATTGCTGTCTTTAGCTCCAGCTGGCAGGATCACCTGGTCCACCTGAAGAAGGTTTTGCAGGCCCTGCAAGCAGCAGGCCTCTCTATCAAGGCATCTAAATGTCAGATAGGGCAGGGTACTGTGGTTTACTTGGGACACCTTGTAGGTGGAGGCCATGTTCAGCCACTCCAACCCAAGATCCAGACTATTCTGGACTGGGTAGCTCCAAAAACCCAGACTCAAGTCAGGGCATTCCTTGGCTTGACTGGTTACTATAGGAGGTTTGTGAAGGGATATGGATCCATAGTGACACCCCTCACAGAACTTACCTCTAAGAAAATGCCCAAGAAGGTAAACTGGACTGTAGAATGCCAACAGGCCTTTGACACCCTGAAACAAGCTATGTACACAGCACCAGTTCTCAAAGCTCCAGATTAATCCAAGAAGTTCACTGTGCAGACTGATGCCTCTGAACATGGGATAGGGGCAGTTCTGTCCCAAACAAATGACGATGGCCTTGACCAGCCTGTTGCTTTCATTAGCAGGAGGTTACGCCCCAGGGAGCAGCGTTGTAGTGCCATTGAGAGGGAGGCCTTTGCTGTGGTCTGGTCCCTGAAGAAGCTGAGACCATACCTCTTTGGTACTCACTTTGTAGTTCAGACTGACCACAGACCTCTCAGATGGCTAATGCAAATGAAAGGTGAAAATTCTAAACTGTTGAGGTGATCCATATCTCTACAGGGAATGGACTTTATAGTGGAACACAGACCTGGGACTGCCCATGCCAATGCAAATGGTCTTTCCAGGTTCTTCCACTTAAAAAATGAAGACTCTCTTGGGAAAAGTTAGTCTCATCCTCTTTCGTTGGGCGGGGGGGGGTTGTGTAAGGAAATGCCTCCTTGGCATGTTTACCCCCTGACATTTTGCCTTTGCTGATGCTAAGTTATGATTTGAAAGTGTGCTGGGACCCTGCTAACCAGGCCCCAGCACCAGTGTTCTTTCACTAAACTGTACCTTTGTCTCCACAATTGGCACAACCCTGGTAAGTCCCTTGTCATGACCTGTAGCAAAAACGAGTGCATGCACCTGTTACATGCAGATTGCAATGCCAGGCCTGCATAACACTTTGCATGGGCTCATTATGAATATATTAGGGATTCCCATAGGTATTCCCTGATACCCCAGTGCCCTGGGTACCTATGTGCCTTATACTAGGGTCTTACATGGGGGTACCAATATGCCAAATGTAGGGTGAAAAAGGTTCAAGCAATCATGTTTAAAAGGAGAGAGCATAATCATTGGGGTCCTGGATATCAGGATCCCAGTGAACACAGTCAAACACACTGATAAAAAGGCCAAAAAGTGGGGGTAACCATGCTAAAAAAAGAGGCTACTTTCCTACAACAACATAAAAAAGAAAAGCATGACTACCTCATCCCCCCACCCTGTATTCAGGGAGAGGATGCAAGGGTGTTGCAATGCCAGCTGATCGCCCTCAGGATTCGAAGCCTCAGATTAGATTCTCCCAACTGATCCTGTTGCACCCTAAGTTGTCTGGGTGATGCGCAATGCTCTAGCAGATAAAGGCCTTCAAGGAGGCCATGCTGTAGATTTTTGGAGCATATCGGATTCCTTCTGGTGCACCTTTGGACCCCAAAGAACCACAGGGCCCCCAGTAAGTTTGCAGCCAGAAATTTTTTCCCCAGCACCATCTGACCTATTATGACTCGTCTCAGGACCCAACCAATATAGAGTTACATAACTCCAGCCCTGCGACGGGCCTTTCCCTTCGGTGTCAGCAGCACTAGAAGCAGTGCTTAATTTGTAAATAAAAATGTGCTGGTGCCCAAAGCCCTCCCCTTAAACACGCAATTAAATGTGTGAACAGGAACTACTGCGGCAGCGTAATGCCGAAGCCATCACAGACCTCTTCAATCCATTTAAAGTCACCCCCCCCAGCTCACTCTTGTAGCTTCCTGCTTTCTCCCATTGTGACACTTTAGTTTTTCTCTTCCTCCGTCTTTCCCATATGTGTCTTTTGCTCACAGTAAATGCTTGAGGCAGAAAAATAAGTGCCAGCCCTCAAAAATAAGTACTGGTGCTCAGCAACGAAAACAACAAGCACAAATTAACCACTGACTAGAAGATGATTCAGTGCGTGCAGGAAAGTACCATCTTTCTAGCATAGTTACCCCCACTTTTTGCCTGTGTGTTTAGACTGTAGTTGTAGGAAGCTGGCTCTGTATATACGATATCAAAATGCAATATAGTGTGCACAGAGTCCAGGTGTTCCCCAAGAGGCTTGACAGAGGCAATTTTAGAAAATACTAATGCTCTATTTGTGGTAGTGTGGTCAAGCAGTTAGGCATATCAGAGGTTAGGGTTAAGCATTTGTTCTACACACACAAGCAATAAGTGAAAACACACACTTAGTGACTAAACTCCAGACCAATAGGTTTTTATATAGAAAAATATATGTGTTACTTTATTACTAGAACCACAAGACTCAGTTCAGAAGTAAATACTGTTGCAGGTACGTACTTAGCATAGGCATCAATGTAACTTTGTTTCACTTTAGTTAAGTGTAAGGAAATGCCTCCTTGGCATGGTTACCAACTAACATTTTGCCTTTGCTGATGCTACGTTTTCATTGAAAGTGTGCTGGGACCCTGCTAACCAGGCCCCCAGCACCAGTGTTCTTTCCCTAAACTGTACCTTTGCTTCCACAATTGGCACAGCCCTGTCACTCAGATAAGTCCCTTGTAACTGGCACCCCTGGTACCAAGGGCTCTGATGCCAGGGAAGGTCTCTAAGGGCTGCAGCATGTCTTATGCCACCCTAGGGACCACTCACTCAGCACATGCACACTGCCTCACAGCTTGTGTGTGCTGGTGGGGAGAAAATGTCTATGTCGACATGGCACTCCCATCAGAGTGCCCTGCTAACCTCACAATGCCTGTGGCGTAGATACGTCACCCCTCTAGCAGGCCTTTCAGCCCTAAGGCAGGGTGCACTATACCACAGGTGAGGGCATAGGTGCATGACCACTATGTCCCTACAGTGTCTAAGCAAAACCTTAGACATTGTAAGTGCAGGGTAGCCATAAGAGTATATGGTCTGGGAGTTTGTCAAACACAAACTCCACAGTTCCATAATAGTTACACTGAAATCTGGGAAGTTTGGTATCAAACGTCTCAGCACAATAAATGTACACTGATGTCAGTGTTCAATTTATTGGAATATACACCCAGAGGGCATCTTAGTTATGCTCCCTGAATATCAATCTGACTTCTAGTGTAGGCTGATCAGTTTCTGCCAGCCTGCCACACACCAGACATGTTGCTGGCCACATGGGGAGAGTGCCTTTGTCATTCTGTGGCCAGGAACAAAGCCTGTACTGGGTGGAGGTGCTTCTCACTTCCCCCTGCAGGAACTGTAACACCTGGCGGTGAGCCTGAAAGTCTCACCCCTTTCATTACAGCGCCCCAGGGCATCCCAACTAGTGGAGATGCCCGCTCCTCCGGCCACTGCTGCCACTTTTGGCGGCAAGGCTGGAGGAGATAATGAGAAAAACAAGGAGGAGTCACCCATCAGTCAGGAGAAGCCCCTAAGGTGTCCTGAGCTGAGGTGACCCCTGCCTTTAGAAATCCTCCATCTTAGTTTTGGAGGATTCCCTCAATAGGATTAGCGATGTGCCCCCCTCCCCACAAGGAGGAAGCACAAAGAGGGTGTAGCCACCCTCAAGGACAGTAGCCATTGGCTACTGCCCTCCCAGACCTAAACACGCCCCTAAATTTAGTATTTAGGGGCACCCCAGAACCCAGGAAATCGGATTCCTGCAACCTGAAGAAACAAGAAGGACTGCTGACCTACAAGCCTGCAGAGACGACGGACGACAACTGCTTTGGCCACAGCCCTACCGGCCTGTCTCCAGAGTCGAAAACCTGCAACCAGCCACTCATCCAATAGGGACCAGCGACCTCTGAAGCCTCAGAGGACTGCCCTGACCCCCAGGACCAAGAAACATTCGTGAGCAGCGGCTCTGCTAAAAAACAGCGACATCTTTGCAACTTCCAAAGAACTCACTCGTCCCGCCGGCAGCGTGAGACTTCACACTCCTACGCCTCTGGCTCGAGATCCAGACAACCAACACCACAGGGAGGACTCCCCAGCGACTGCAACCCAGTGAGTAGCCTAAGGCGACCCCCCTCAACCCCCCCACAGCGACGCCTGCAGAGAGAATCCAGAGGCTCCCCCTGACCGCGACTGCCTGTAACAAGGGACCCGACGCCTGGACCAAGCACTGCACCACCTGCCCCCAGGACCTGAAGGAACCAAACCTCCGTTCAGGAGTGACCCCCAGGCGACACTCTGCCTAGCTCAGGTGGTGGCTGTCCCGAGAAGCCCCCCCTGTGCCTGCCTGCACCGCTAGAGTGACCCCCAGGTCCCTCCATTGTTTATCTGAAACCAGATGCCTGCTTTGCACACTGCACCCGGCTGCCCCTGTGCCGCTGAAGGTGTGTTTTGTGTGCCTACTGCCTCAAGGAACCAGGCACCTGGAAACCACACTGCACCCGCAGCCCCCAGGACCTGACGGAACCGAACTCCAGTGCAGGAGTGACCATCTTTCCTATTGAAAACCCGACGCCTATTTGCACTCTGCACCTGGCCGCCCCTGTGCCGCTGAGGGTGTACTTTCTGTGCCTGCTTGCAACGCCCCCCCGCCCCCGGTGCCCTACAAAACCCCTCCTGGTCTGCCCTCCGAAGTCACGTGTACTTATCTGCTGGCAGACTGGAACCGGGGCACCCCTATTTCCATTGAAGCCTATGTGTTTTGGGTACCACTTTGATCTCTGCACCTGACCGGCCTTGAGCTGCTGTTGTGGTAACTTTGGGGTTGCGTTGAACCCCCAACGGTTGGCTACCTCGGACCCAACTTTGACCCCTTTAAGTTTTTTACTTACCTGTGAACTTAACATTTACTTACCTCCACCAAGAACTGTTGATTTTTGCACTGTGTCCACTTTTAAAATAGCTTACTGCCATTTTTGTCAAAACTGTACATGCTATTGTGATAATTCAAAGTTCCTAGAATACCTGAGTGAAATACCTTTCATTTAAAGTATTGTTTGGAAATCTTGAACTTGTGGTTCTTAAAATAAACTAAGAAAATATATTTTTCTATATAAAAACCTGTTGGCCTGGAATTTGTCTTTGAGTGTGTGTTCCTCATTTATTGCCTGTGTGTGTACAACAAATGCTTAACACTACCCTCTGATAAGCCTACTGCTCGACCACACTACCACACAATAGAGCATTAGAATTATCTCTTTTTGCAACTATCTTACCGCTAAAGGGAACCCTTGGACTCTGTGCACACTATTTCTTACTTTGAAACTGTATATACAGAACCAACTTCCTACAGCGCCTATGTGTTTTGGGCACCTCTTTGACCTCTGCACCTGACCGGCCCTGAGCTGCTGGTGTGGTAACTTTGGGGTTGCCTTGAACCCCCAGCGGTGGGCTGCCTATGCCCAGGAACTGAGACTTGTAAGTGTTTTACTTACCTCACAATCTAACTTTTACTTACCTCCCCAAGGAACTGTTAATTTTTGCAGTGTCCACTTTTAAAATAGCTTATTGCCATTTTAACAAAGACTGTATATGATATTGCTTTAATTCAAAGTTCTTAACTTACCTGTGTGGAGTACCTTGCATTTCATGCATGTACTTCAAATTTTGAACTTGTGGTTCTTAAAATAAATTAAGAAAACATATTTTTCTATATATAAACCTATTGGCGTGGAGTAAGTCTTTGAGTGTGTGTTCCTCATTTATTGCCTGTATGTAGGAAAGTACCTTCTTGCCTGGCATGTTACCCCCATTTTTACTTGTGTGTCAGTATGTTTTTGCCTGTGACACTGGGATCCTGCTAGCCAGGACCCCAGTTCTCATGAGTTTTTGGCCTATATGTGTTCCCCGTGTGGTGCCTAACTGTACCACTGAGGCTCTGCTAACCAGAACCTCAGTGTTAATGCTCTCTCTGCTTTTAAAATTGTCACTACAGGCTAGTGACCATTTTTTACCAATTCTGATTGGCACACTGGAACACCCTTATAATTCCCTAGTATATGGGACCCAGGATATTGGGGTTACAGGACATCCCTATGGGCTGCAGCATTTCTTTTGCCACCCATAGGAAGCTCAGACAATTCTTTCACAGGACTGCCACTGCAGCCTGAGTGAAATAACGTCCACATTATTTCACAGCCATTTTACACTGCACTTAAGTAACTTATAAGTCACCTATATGTCTAACTCTCACCTAGTGAAGGTTAGGTGCAAAGTTACTAAGTGTGAGGGCACCCTGGCACTTGCCAAGGTGCCCCCACATTGTTCAGGGCAAATTCCCCAGACTTTGTCAGTGCGGGGACACCAAAACACGCGTGCACTACATATAGGTCAATACCTACATGTAGCATCACAATGGTAACTCCGAACATGGCCATTTAACATGTCTAGGATCATGAATTGTCAGTCAATCAATCAGTATATTTATAAAGCGCACTACATACCTGTGAGGGTTTCAAGGCGCTGAGGGAGAGAAATGGGGAGGGTGCTGCTACGGCTCGAAGAGCCAGGTCTTGAGGTGTCTTCTGAAGGTGAGCACGTCCTGGATCTGTCTAAGGTCAGACGGGAGTGTATTCCAGGTCTTGGCGGCGAGGTAGGAAAAAGATCTGCCGCCAGAGGATTTGCATCGGATGCGGCTGATGGAGGCGAGGGCGAGGTTGGAAGAGCGGAGTTGTCGGGTGGGGGTGTAGAAGCTGAGTCTGTTGTTAAGGTAGGCAGGTCTGGTGTTGTGGAGTGCTTTGTGTGCGTGGGTGAGGAGTTTGAAGGTGATGCTCTTGTCGACAGGGAGCCAGTGTAGGTCTCTCAGGTGGGGGGTCATGTGGCTGCGGCGGGGAATGTTGAGGATGAGTCGGGCGGAGGCGTTTTGGATGCGTTGGAGGTGTTGCAGGTGTTTGGACGGGATGCCTGCGTAGAGTACGTTGCCGTAGTCGAGCCTGCTGCTGACGAGGGCCTGAGTTACTGTTTTTCTTGTTTCGGTTGGGATCCATTTGTAGATTCTGCGAAGCATGCGGAGGGTGTTGTAGCAGGAGGAGGAGATGGCGTTGACCTGCTTTGACATGGAGAGGGATGAGTCGAGGATGAAGCCAAGGTTGCGTGCGTGGTCAGTTGGCGTTGGAGGGGTACCCAGTGAGGCTGGCCACCACGAGTCATCCCAGGCGGAAGGGGTGGGCCCAAGGATGAGGACCTACGTTTTGACCGAGTTCAGTTTCAGCTGGCTGCCTCTAATCCAGTCGGCGACGGACTTCATGCCCTCGTGGAGGTTGGTTTTGGCGGTGTGTTGGTCTTTGGTGAGGGAGAGGATGAGTTGGGTGTCGTCGGCGTAGGAGATGATGTTGACGTTGTATTGGCGGGCCACTTGTGCGAGGGGGGCCATGTAGATGTTGAACAACATCGGGCTGAGGGATGAGCCCTGGGTTACGCCGCAGATGGTAGCTTCAGATCGGAACGGGTGGAGGCGGACTCTCTGGGTTCTTCCGGAGAGGAAGGATGTGGTCCAGTCGAGGGCTTTCTCTTGGATCCCTGCTTCGTGGAGGCGGATTTTCGGACTGTTGTGGCAGACTGTGTTGAAGGTGGCTGACAGGTCTAGGAGGATGAGGGTTGATGTTTCTCCCTTGTTGAGTTGGCTTCTGGTGTCATCTGTGGCGGCGAGGAGAGCGGTCTCGGTGCTGTGGTTCCGTCTGAATCCGGACTGGGAGGGGTCAAGGATGTTGATGTCTTCAAGGTATCGGGTGAGTTGTGTGACGATTTTCTCAATGACTTTCGCCGGAATGGGAGCAAGGAGATGGGCCGGAAGATCTTCAGGTCTTTGGGGTCCGCCTTTGGTTTTTTTAGTAGAGCGTTGATTACAGCGTGTTTCCAGCTCTTTGGGAATCTTGCTGTTTCGAAGGAGAGGTTGATGACCTTCCGTAGGTGTGGTGCGATGGCTGTGTCTGCTTTGTTGTATATGTGATGTGGGCACGGGTCTGACGGTGATCTGGAGTGGATGGAATTCATGGTCTTGCGAGTTTCGTCGTCGTTGATGCTGGTCCAGGAGGTCAGGCGGTTGGTGCGGGTGGAGTTCGTGGAGGGGGAGACTGACGTGTTTGGGGTAGTAGGGGTGTTGAAGCGGTCGTGGATGTCAGCGATCTTTCGGTGGAAACCGGTGGCTAGGGCGTCGCACAGTTCTTGGGAGGGGGGGCATGTCGTTGATGGTGGCGCTGGGGTTGGAGAGCTCCTTCACGATGTTGAAGAGTTCTTTGCAGTCGTGAGCGTTGTTTTCCAGGCGAGTTTTGAAGGAGTATCTTTTTGCTAGCCTAAGGAGTTGGCAATGACTGCGTGTGGCATCCTTAAGTGCTGTGTGGCTGTCGGGTGTGCGTTCGTGGAGCCATTTCTTCTTGAGTTTATGGCAGTTGCGTTTGGAGGCTTGGAGGTCGTTGGTGAACCAAGTGGCTTTTCTGTTGGTTTGGTTGTTGGGGGGGTTTCTTGAGTGGTGCGAGGCAGTTGGCGAAGTCTTCGATCTATAGCCTGAGGTTGTGGGCGGCGATGTCAGAGTCGGTGGGGTTGGTGGGCGGTTTCTGTGCTAGGGCGTTTGTCAGCTGGTCTTCGGTGACTTTGCTCCAGCGACGACAGGGTGGTTGCTCGGTGTGGTGGTTTTTGGTTTGTTTCTTGAAGGTGAAATGGATGCAGTGGTGATCGGTCCAGTAGAGTTCGGTGGTGCGATTGAAGGTGACGTGGTCGCTTGTGGAGAAGATGGGGTCTAGGGTGTGGCTGGCAGTGTGGGTGGGTGCATTGACAAGCTGTCTGAGGCCGAGGTTGGCGAGGTTGTCTATCAGGGTGGTGGAGTTGATATCGTTATTGTTTTCGAGGTGGAAGTTCAGGTCCCCGAGAAGGATGTAGTCCGTGGAGGCGAGTGCGTGGGTGCTGGCAAGGTCGGTGATGGTGTTGCTGAACAGTGCCCTGGGTCCAGGAGGTCTGTAGAAGAGCGTTCCTCTGAGGGTGGTGTTGGGGTCGGTATGGATTTGAAAGTGTAGGAGTTTGGCGGAGTTGAGGGAGTCGTCCAGGTGGGTGTGGACTTCGAGGGTGGCCTTGTGGACGATGGCTATGCCTCCTCCGGTTCTGTTGATGCGGTCTCTGTGGGAGATCTTGTACCCGTCCGGAATGGCTATGGCGATGTCAGGCGCTGAAGAGTCGTTCCACCAGGTTTTGGGCAGGAAGGCAACGTCGGGGGCGGTGGAGTTGAGCAGGTCCCAGAGCTCGATGGCGTGCTTACGTGCGGAGCGAGTGTTGAATAGTATGCAGCGGAGGTGGTTGGTCTTGGTCCTGGGAGGTTTATGGGCTCTGACGCAGGTGAAGCTGCAGTTGCGGCAGGAGAAGGGTCTGTGTGTGCTTTTCGGAGTATCCTGGAAGCAGGTGGTATCTCGGCCGGTGTTGAGTGCGAGGAGGGTGCTGGCGTTGTAACGGAGGCTGGTGGTGTGGCTGTTGCGGGGTCCAGGAGTTCTGGTGCAGACGGGCTCGCCTCTGCCAGCGGCGTGCGCCCGCGGCGCAGTCGCACAGCGACTGCCATTAAGAAGGGAGGGAGGAACAGCTGGGAGGTGGGAGGTATGGGCGAATGTGGGTGTGGGGGGCGGGGGGAGCATGGAGAGAGTTGGAAAAAAGGCACATAACAGGGGGAAAAGTGAAAAAAGGCAAAAGGCCAAAAAAGTGAAAAAGCCAAAAAGTGAAAAAAGCAGAGGAAAGCAGAACAAGAAATGCAAGAATGCAGGAAGGAAAGTCAAGGATAGCCAAAGATCGCAGAAGAATGGACAGAGCAACAGAGAAACAGAGAAAACACTCTAGCGCTCACCAGGGCGGATCGGGTCCAGGACGGCCTCGATCCCTTGGAGCAGCGAGGGCGGGGAGGGGGAGACACAGGCACGGCTTTGTTGGTGCTGTGCGTGCGGTGAGTGTTTTACCTGGCCAAAACAGGTCAGGAGACACTCACCTTAGCGCGCAGCGACCGCCATTAAGAGGGGAGGGAGGAGCAGCTGGGAGGCGGGAGGAGCGGGCAAATGTGGGTGCGGGGGCAGCAGGGAGAGAGCTGAAAAAAGGTGCAGAACGGGGGGAAAAGTGAAAAAAGGCAAAAGGCAAAAAAAGCGAAAAAGACAAAAAGTGAAAAAAGCAGAGGAAAGAAGAACAAGAAATGCAAGAATGCAGGAAGAAAAGTCAAGGATAGCCAAAGATCGCAGAAGAATGGACAGAGAAAAAGAGAAAACACTCTAGCGCTCACCAGGGCGGATCGGGTCCAGTAGGGCCTCGATCCCTTGGAGCGGCGGGGATGGGGAGACACGGGCACGGCTTGGTGGTGCTGTGCGTGCGGGGAGTGTTTTACCTGGCCAAAACGGGTCAGGAGACACTCCCCAGTACCATTCTGGTATTGGGGTGACAATTCCATGGATCCCCGGGTCTCCAGCATATAGCCCGGGTCCTGCCAAACTAACTTTCTGGGGTTTTCTCTGCAGTTACCGCTGCTGCCAACCCTCAGACAGGTTTCTGCCCCCCTGGGGCCTGGGCAGCCCAGTCCCAGGAAGGCAAAACAAAGGATTTCCTCTGAGAGAGGGTGTTACACCCTCTCCCTTTGGAAATAGTTGTGAAGGAACTGGGAGGTGTAGCCTCTCCTGGCCTCTGGAAATGCTTTGAAGGGTAGAGATGGTGCCCTCCTTGCATAAGCCATTCTACACCGGTTCAGGGATCCCCTAACCCCTGCTCTGGTGCGGAAATGGACAAAGGAAAGGGGAGTGACCACTCCCCTGTCCACCACCACCCCAGGGGTGGTGCCCAGAGCTCCTCCAGTGTGTCCCAGACCTCTGCCATTTTGAATGCAGAGGTGTAAGGGCAAAATGGAGACCTCTGAGTGGCCAGTGCCAGCAGGTGATGTCGGAGACCCCTCCTTATGGGCTCTTACCTCGTTAGGTGGCCAGTCCTCCTCTGAGGGCTATTTAGGGTCTCTCCTGTGGGTTTCTCTTCAGATAACGAATGCAAGAGCTCACCAGAGTTCCTCTGCATCTCTCTCCTCAACTTCTGCCAAAGATCGACCGCTGACTGCCCCAGGATGCCCTCAAAACTGTAAGAAAGTAGCACCTGGTCCCACCTGGGTCGCCACTTTTCCAAATAAGTAAAATGCACTCCTTGGAAATATGTTGTAGCTGTTTATTAAGTCACCAAACAAAGACCCCTGACCGCAGCCTTCATCAACTGTCCTCTGTCTCCCACTCCTGGAATCCTCCCTCCGGTTACATTCTACATTCCATATCTTGTCAGGAGCAGTACAATGAAAATAAAAGTACATAGAATAGATTGTCATTTGACATGTCACAAGATATAACAAAGACTACCAGCAACATTGTAGCACCTAATGCTGCCAGCTTTCTCGACTGTTTCCTGGTGGTGCATGCTCTGTTAGCTGTCTGCCTTCACCCTGCACTGGAAGCCAAAAAGAACTCTCCAGTGGGTTGACAGAATCTTCCCCCTGCTAACGCAGGCACCAAACTTCTGCATCAGCGGTCCTCTGGGTCCCCTCTCATCTTGACGAGCGTGTTCCCTGGAACACAGGAGCTGGATCCAAGTGACCCCGACAGTCCAGTGGTCCTTCTTTCCAAATTTGGTGGATGTAAGTCCTTGCCTCCCCACACCAGACAGTAATCATGTGTACTGCGTGATCTGCAGCTGCTAGGGCTTCTGTGCACTTTCGCAAGGAGTCCTTCATGCACAGCATAGCCCAGGTCCCCAGCACTCCGTCCTGCATTGCTCAACTCGCTGAGTTGACCACCGAATTCATGGGACCCTCTGTTGTTGTGTTGAGACGACCGCTGTGCTCAGATTTCTGAGCGCCTGTTCAAGTGCTTCTGCGGGTGCTGCCTTTTGTGTGGGCTCCCTCTGTTGCTGAGCGCCCCCTCTGTCTCCTCCTCCAAGGAGCGACCTCCTGGTCCTTCCTGGGCCCGGGCAGCACCCATTATCTTCAACCGCGACTCTTGCAGCTAGCAAGGCTTGTTTGTGGTCTTTCTGCGTGGAAAGAACTCTGCATCCCCCAGCACGCCGTGGGACATCTTCTGACCAAAGGAGAAGTTCCTGGCACCTTCCGTTTTTGCAGAATCTTCGGCTTCTTCCACCCGGAGGCAGCCCTTTTGCACCTTCATCTGGGGTTTAGTGGGCTCCTGCACCCCCCCCCCCCCCCCCCCCACCCCCACCCCCCCCTCCCGGACACTTGCGTTACTCTTGGACTTGGTCCCCTTCCTTTACAGGTCCTCAGGTCCAGAAATCCGTCTTAGTGCTTTGCAGTCAGTTGTTGTCTTTGCAGAATCCCCTATCTCGACTTTACTGTCTTTCTGGGGTTGTAGGGTAACTTTACTCCTACTTTTCATGGTCTTGGGGTGGGGTATCTTGGACACCCTCCGTGTTTTCTTACACTCTCAGCGACCCTCTACACACTACACTAGGCCTGGGGTCCATTTGTGGTTCGCATTCCAATTTTGGAGTATATGGTTTGTGTTGCCCCTAGGCCTATTGCATCACACTGTATTCTACAGTGTTTCCACTACTTTTCTAACTGTTTACTTACCTGATTTTAGTTTGTGTGTATATTTTGTTTATTTTACTTACCTCCTAAGGGAGCATGTCCTCTGAGATACTTTTGGCATATTGTCACTGAAATAAAGTACCTTTATTTTTAGTAACTCTGAGTATTGTGTTTCTTAGGATATAGTGCTATATGATATAAGTGGTATAGTAGGAGCTTTTCATGTCTCCTAGTTCAGCCTAAGCTACTCTGCTATAGCTACCTCTATCAGCCTAAGCTGCTAGAACACTACTAATCTACTAATAAGGGATAACTGGACCTGGCACAAGGTGTAAGTACCATCAGGTACCCACTATAAGCCAGGCCAGCCTCCTATACTGTGTGTGTACAACAAATGCTTAACACTACCCTCTGATAAGCCTACTGCTCGACCACACTACCACAAAATAGAGCATTAGAATTATCTAATTTTGCCACTATCTTACCTCTAAGGGGAACCCTTGGACTCCGTGCACACTATTTCTTACTTTGAAATAGTTTATACAGAGCCAACTTCCTACAGTGCCTTTGTGCACTCTGTGGTTAGAAACAATGCCTGTCGTGGGTTGGTGTGCTTCACACCTCCCCCTGCAGGAACTGTAACACCTGGCGGTCAGCCTCAAAGGCTCAAGCCTGGTGTTACGATGCCCCAGGGCACTCCAGCTAGTGGAGAATCCCACACCCTGACACGGCCTCCACTTTTGGCAGCAAGTCTGAGGAGATAATGATAAAAACAAGGAGTCACCCCCCTCAGCCTGGTCCACCCCTAAGGTGACCAGAGCGGAAGTAACCCCCTCCTTGGAAAATCCTCCATCTTATCCAAAGGAAGGTAGCAGAAGGAGGGTGTAGCCACCCTCAAGGACAGTAGCCATTGGCTACTGCCTTGTGACCCTAACACACCCCTAAATTCAGTATTTAGGGGCAACCCTGAACCCAGGATTTTAGATTCCTGACGACCTACAAAGAAGGACGACTGCTTACCCGAAAAACCCCACAGATAGGGAATCCCGAGGAAACCCTCTCCGCCCCCCCACCGTGACTGCCCGGAACGAAGATATCCGATGCCTGTAGAAGCACTGCACCTGCGTCCCCAGGCCCGTCAGAAACCGAGCACTGGTGCAGGAATGTCCAGCAGGCGTTCCTCACCCTTGCCCAGTCGGTGGCTGGCCCGACTGTGCCCTACACAGAGCATTTGAGTGACCCCCGGGTCCCTCCATTGGATCCTATTGAAAACCCAACGCCCTGTTTGCCCACTGCACCCGGCCGCCCCTGTACCACTAAGGGTGTGTGTGTTGTGTGCCTTATTGGGGGCCCCTCCTATGCTCTATCAAACCCCCCCTGGTCTGATAGCGCGGGTACTTATCTGTCAGCATACCGGGACCAGAGCACACTCCTTTCTCCATAGACACCCATGTTATTTGGGCTCCTGGTTGACCTCTGCACCTGACCAGGTTTGGGGTTGCCTTGAACCCCCAACGGTGGGCTACCTATGCCCCAGAGACTGAACTTGTAAGTGCTATACTTACTGTGATAACTAAACTGTACTTACCTCCCCCAGGAACTGTTGAAAATTAGTGTCCACTTTTAAAATAGTTTATTGCCATTTTATGAAAAACTGTGTACAATACTGTTTTTTATTCAACGTTCTAACTATACCCATGCAAAGTACCTTTCATTGACTGTACTTACCTTCAATCTGAACCTTTTGGTTCTAATAATAGCTTAACAAATATTTTTGGCCTACCTTCAACCCGGAGACTGGAACTGTAAGTCGAGTACTTACCTCTAAAACTGTACTTTATTTTCTTCCCCCAGGAACTGTTCAGAACATGCAGTGTTCTCTTTTAAAATAGATATTCTCTGCTTTCTTAAAAATTGTTTACTTGACTAACGTGAAACAAAGTTACATTGATGTCTATGCTAAGTACGTACCTGCAACAGTATTTACTTCTGAACTGAGTCTTGTGGTTCTAGTATTAAAGTAACAAAAATATATTTTTCTATATAAAAATCTATTTGCCTGGAGTTAAGTCATTGAGTGTGTGTTTTCACTTATTGCTTGTTTGTATACAACAAATGCTTAACACTACCCTCCAACAAGCCTAACTGGTCGACCACACTACGCAAATAGAGCATTAGTATTATCTATTGTTATCTGATAGAGACTTCTAGATGCAGCTTCCTTACCTTAGAATTCCCTGGCGTCAGCTTCGAATCTGGATTTTTTTCTGAGCAGTACCCTGCACGCTCCGTCGGGCGGCGTCGTTCGGATCCACGTGCGTCGACCAGCTCTGCGTGCGTTGTCAGCGTCGTTGGAGCTGTCTGACATCACGGTTGTCTATATAGACGCCGTCTCGGTGTGCGTGCGTCAGTTCTTTTCCTTCTGTGCCGGTTAAAGCGCAGTTCCAGAAAGAGCTACCCTTCTTCGACGGTTTGTCGAGGCTTTTTTGACTGTTTGAAGTCATGTCTTCTAAAAAGACAGAGTTCAAGCAGTGTGGTGTGTGTCATCGCACCATGTCGGTGAAGGATCCGCACTGTGTTTGTCTTTGGTGCCTGGAGAAGGACCACTGTAAGGAAATGCCTCCTTGGCATGGTTACCCCCTGACTTTTTGCCTTTGCTGTTGCCAAGTTATGATTTGAAAGTGTGCTGAGGCCTGCTACGAGGCCCCAGCACCAGTGTTCTTTCCCTAACCTGTACCTTTGTCTCCACAATTGGCACACCCTGGCATCCAGGTAAGTCCCTTGTAACTGGTACCCCTGGTACCAAGGGCCCTGATGCCAGGGAAGGTCTCTAAGCGCAGCAGCATGTCTTATGCCACCCTGGGGACCCCTCACTCAGCACAGACACACTGCTTGCCAGCTTGTATGTGCTGGTGGGGAGAAAATGACTAAGTCGACATGGTACTCCCCTCAGGGTGCCATGCCAACCTCACACTGCCTATGGCATAAATAAGTCACCCCTCTAGCAGGCCTTACATCCCTAAGGCAGGGTGCACTATACCACAGGTGAGGGCAGAGGTGCATGAGCACTATGCCCCTACAGTGTCTAAGCAAAACCTTAGACATTGTAAGTGCAGGGTAGCCATAAGAGTATATGGTCTGGGAGTCTGTCATACACAAACTCCACAGCACCATAATGGCTACACTGAAAACTGGGAAGTTTGGTATCAAACTTCTCAGCACAATAAAGGCACACTGATGCCAGTGTACATTTTATTGTGAAATACACCCCAGAGGGCATCTTAGAGATGCCCCCTGAAAACATACCCGACTTCCAGTGTGGGCTGACTAGTTTTGCCAGCCTGCCACACACCAGACATGTTGCTGGCGACATGGGGAGAATGCCTTTGTCACTCTGTGGCTAGTAACAAAGCCTGTACTGGGTGGAGGTGCTTCTCACCTCCCCCTGCAGGAACTGTAACACCTGGCGGTGAGCCTCAAAGGCTCACCCCCTTTGTTACAGCACCACAGGGCATCCCAGCTAATGGAGATGCCCGCTCCCCCTCTGGCCACGGCCCCACTTTTGGCGGCAAGGCCGGAGGAGATAATGAGAAAAACAAGGAGTCGTCACTGGCCAGTGAGGACAACCCCTAAGGTGTCCTGAGCTGAGGTGACTCTGACTTTTAGAAATCCTCCATCTTGCAGATGGAGGATTCCCCCAATAGGATTAGGGATGTGCCCCCCTCCCCTCAGGGAGGAGGCACAAAGAGGGTGTAGCCATCCTCAGGGCTAGTAGCCATTGGCTACTAACCTCTCAGACCTAAACACACCCCTAAATTGAGTATTTAGGGGCCCCCAGAACCAAGCAGGATAGATTCCTGCAACCTGAAGACGAAGAAGGACTGCTGACCTGAAGCCCTGCAGAGAAGAGGGAGACACCAACTGCTTTGGCCCCAGCCCTACAGGCCTGTCTCCCCACTTCAAGAAAAACAGCGACACGTCCCCCAGGGTCCAGCGACCTCTGAAGCCTCAGAGGACTACCCTGCATCTAAAAGGACCAAGAACTCCCGAGGACAGCGGCCCTGTTCCACAAAGACTGCAACTTTGCAACAAAGAAGCAACTTTTAAAGATCACACATTTCCCGCTGGAAGCGTAAGACTTTCCACTCTGCACCCGACGCCCCTGTCTCGACCTGCGGAGAACCAACACTTCAGGGAGGACTCCCCGGTGACTGCGACCCTGTGAGTAGCCAGAGTTGACCCCCCTGTGCCCCCCCAGCGACGCCTGCAGAGGGAGTCCAGAGGCTCCCCCTGACCGCGACTGCCTGCTTCAAAGAATCCGACACCTGGGAAACACACTGCACCCACAGCCCCCAGGACCTGAAGGATCCGAGGAGCGACCCCCAGGTGGCCCTCTCCCTCGCCCAGGTGGTGGCTACCCCGAGGAGCCCCCCCCCCCCCCCTTGCCTGCCTGCCTATCCTGGTCGCTGGGGGTACTGTGTTACTTGCTTCTGTGGATTTCTAGTGCTCCCAGCTCCCCTCTACACATTCCACTTACCTATGTGGGGCCTCTGTATTTGCATTCAATTTTTTTAGTATATTGTTTGTGCTCCCCCTAGGGTCACTATTGGTGTTTGCTATTTGCACTGTTTTCTAACCTTTTCTATGCCTGTTTCTGATTACTAGTGTTTATATTTAGTGTGTTACTTACCTCCTATTGGAGGGTTGTCCTTCTAGTAATTTGTGGTATTGTGTTCCAATAATAAAGTACCTTTACTTTTGTACAACTGAGAGTTTTCTTTCAAGTCCTGTTTGACTACAGTGGTATTGCATGAGCTTTGCATGTCTCCCAGATAAGCCTTGGTTGCTCTTCCACAGCTACCTCTAGAGAGCCTGGCTTCTAGACACTGCCTACACTTCACTAAGAGGGGATACCTGGTAGAAGGTGTAAGTACATTGGGTACCCACCACACACCAGGCCAGTTTCCTACATTGGTAGCAGCGATAGGATAAGCACTTGCAATTGTCTTACCACTCTGTCACTTGGTACTTTCCACAGGAAAGACCACTTACTAGCTAGGGATCTCCACTTATACCTAGCTTCAGGACACAGTCTCTGGGGTTTGGGTAAGAAAGGGGTGTTGACATAGCCCTTGCTCCAAACTTCTCTACGAGAAACTAGAAGTTAGGGAGATTAGGCACACCCTACACCACTCTAACACAAACATGTCTTCAGCACCTAGCACATCCCAGACCATGGATTCTCCTTATAAGGATCTTACCTTTCAGGAACTGAGGAAAGTGTGTAAAAGTAGGAAACTGAAGACAGGGAGAAACCCCAACATAAGTCTGCTCCAAGGCCTGCTACTCCAGGATGACCAGGACCAAGCTAGTAGCCAGGAGGAGAGGGAAGAGGATGTAGACTCTAGCACCACAGTGCTAGAAAGAGAGGATCTGGATGCTGAGGAGGGTCATGAGGGTCACTCAGAGGATCACAGAGTCCCTAGTAACCCCCCTAGTGTAGCTGGGAGCACTACAGGTAGTTCCAAAGGTGGCCATGTCAGTAGACCCCCACTTTGTACCCAGAGGGTTTGGAAAACTAGGGACAGATCATCCTCTGCCCACTCATGTCACCTCAGTATCTGGGGGGACATGCTGCTCTACTCCAGAAGAAGACTCCTCAGATAGGGATCTCGGGAAACTGAGGCTGGAGGAGGCCAACCTGAGGCTGCAACAGCTAGCCCTAGACAGGGAGGCCTTGGCAGTAGAGAGAGAGAGAGAGAGAGGCAGGGGTTTGGGTTAGTACCACACAGTGGCAGCAGCTTTGGTTTCAAGGAACCTAGGGACAGGGAGGACTCAAAACCTTAGTAAAGTTGCCCGCTCCCCCCCACCCCTACATTCACAAGTGTTTCTCTGCTCTGGAAAGGGCCTGCAAAGTTCAGAGGGTCCCCCAGAGACAGTGGGCTGCTCTCCTTTGGCTCTCCCCCATGATAAGGGTAGGGATAGATGCCTTACTGTCAGAGAGGAGGATGCTGACAACTACACAATGTTAAAGTCTGCTCTTTTGGATGGGTTTGGTCTTAATGAACAGTAAAGAATCAAATTCAGGGAGACTGTAGTAAAGTAGCCTCTTTCAAGCTTGGTTACCCCCACTTTTGACCTGTTTGCCTGTGTGTTTGACTCTGTCTACTGGGATCCTGCTAGCAAGGACCCCAGTGATTATGTTCTCTCCCTTCAATGTAGTTGTTGGTAACTGTTATCACTGTATTTCATCCACAATTGATTGGCATACTGGTGCCCCATTGTAAGTCCGTAGTATATGGTACCTAGGTACCCAGAGCTTTGGTGTTCCAGGGGATCCCTATGGACTGCAGCAGTTATCCTGCCACCCATAGGGAGCCCATGCAAAGGGTTCTGCAGGCCTGCCATTGCAGTCTGCGTGAAACGGATGCATGCATCCGGTTTCACTACAGGTCACTGCACCATGTCACTTTAAGTCATCCCTATGGCAGGCCTTCTAGCCCAGAGGGCAGGGTGCAAAGTACCTGTGTGTGAGAGCACCCCTGCACTAGCATAGGTGCCCCTACGAACTCCAGGCCCATTTTCACAGACTTCATGAGTGTGGAGATACCATTTTACGCGTGTACTGGAATCCGGTCAATACCTCTTTCCGGCTACATAATGGTAACTCCGAACATAGGCATGCTTGGAATCAAACATGTTGGAATCATACCTCAAGGTCTTTGCAAACATTGGTTGTATGATTCCATGCACTCTGGGGGCTCCATAGAGGACCCCGAATACTGCCATTACAGCCTACTGAGGGTTTCCAGGCAGCCCCAGCTGCTGCCACCTCCCAGACATGTTTCTGCCCTCCTGTTGCTTGAACAGCTCAAGACAAGGAAGGCAGAACAAAGGGTTTCCTTTGGGAGAGGGGAGTTACACCCTCTCTGTTTGGAAATAGGTGTTACAGGCTTGGGAGGGGTAGCCTCCCCAACCCACTAGAAATGCTTTGAAGGGCACGTTTGGCGCCCTCTTTGCACAATCCAGTCTACACCGGTTCAGGGAACCCCAGTCCCTGCTCTGGCACAAAACTGGACAAAAGAAAGGGGAGTGGCCACTTTCCTGTCCATCATCACCCCCAGGGGTGGTGCTCAGAGCTCCTCCAGAGGGACCCTGTGTTTTGCCATTTCAGATTCAAGGTTGGCAGAGAACTCTGGGAGCATCTGAGTGGCCTGTGGCAGCAGGCGATGTCAGAGCTCCCTCCTGATAGGTGGTCACACAGCTAGGTGACCAATTCCCCTTTCAGGGATATTTAGGGTCTCTCTCTTGGGTGGTTCCTCAGATTCGATTGCAAGACTCCAGCAGGAATCCTCTGCAACCTCCACTTCGACTTCTGACTGAAGAAACTGCATCTGGACTCCTCAGCAACCTACAAGCTGCATTGCATCTCCAGCTCCTTCCATCAACTGCAACATTTACCCGGCTGTGCATTTCATGAGGAAAGTCAGACTTCAGCCTGCATCAGAAGGAAGAAGGAATCTCCCTTGGGCTGAAGGAGTCAGTCCCCCACTTCTGCAGGCACCAACTACGACAACGACCGGCTGCATGGATCCTCTCCTGCTGAGCTGCATGGATCCTGCATCATGGCTGGTGGACTGAAAAGGTCCTGACGGTCCTCTCTTCCAAATGTCCAACTTGGGTGGAGGTTAACCCTTGCCTGCTGTAGGAAGCTGGCTCTGTATATCTTATATAAAAATTAGATATAAGTGTGCACAGAGTCCAGAGGTCCCCCAAGAGGCTTGACAGAGGCAATGATAGATGAACAAGTTACTTACCTTCGGTAACGAGGAATCTAGTAGAGACTCTATCTGGCTGCAGATTCCTTACTTTAGAATTCCCTGGTGTCAGCTTAGAATCCTGATTTTTTTCTGAGCAGTAGCCTGCGCGCGCCGTCGGCGCCCAGGTCTGCGTGTGTCGACCAGCTCCACGGCGTCATCAACGTCGTTGCAGACGTGTATGATGTCACGTTGTCTATATAGATGCCGTCTCGGCGCGCGTACGTCAGTTCTTGTCCCATAACTTTTCACGCCAGAAGCTCAGAGTCATGGAAGAACCAACAGTTATGGATTTTACCTCTTTGACTGTTTGAAGTAAAAATTCTTACAGAAAGGCAAAAATTCCAAAATCATATATATATATATATATATATATATATATATATATATATATATATATATATATATATATATATATATAATCTTCAACAGATGGAACGATAACCATCTGACGGCTGCACCAATCCCGTTAATTGGATCCCGACCATTGGAACAAAGTCGTATTCAATAAAGCCGTGTTCAGTTCATCAAATTTATTACTTATAAAGGTTTCACAGAGTCCTGAAGAGAAATGTCAACGCGTTTCGGCAGAACGCCTTCTACTGGACAAATCCGGCCAACAAGCCGGCACGATATATATACAAGTTAAACTCCATCATTTATTTTCATGGCATTCTAGTGTGATCTACTACAGCGGCCATCTTAACACATGCAAGAACCTGAAGTTTTAACTCTACAATCTTTACATGAATTGCTTTCGATAGTTTGGACATCAATCCAATGCCACTTAAGTTTCATAAATACATAATACATATCATTAATTAAATCTAATAAAAATCATTGATTAAATATTATGAGCATGAAATTAAGTGTTAATACATAATTTCAACCAGTGTTATCAATCTTTCTGATCAACCTCCATCACTCTAATATCGTATTTATATATGGATAACTCTAAATGTTTCTAGTAAAATTATCATAAATATTGCAAAATGCTAAGAAATGTTATAGTTTGTTATAAGAAATTAATCAGTACATATAAACCAATCAGCAAAATAATTATTATCCTATGGTTCAGTACAGAATAATATCCAATATAGTTATAATTTACAATATCTAAAATCTTATTCATTATTTAATTCAAAATTTGAAACGAGTTATATAATATCAAATCAATCATATATACATAGCTAATTGCAATATCAAGCTAAACCCCAGTGGAATTTGATATATATATATATATATATATCTCTTCAAACAATCTGAGAAAGTGTGCCGTACGCCTAAGTTTCCAGTTTAAAACCACGTGGTATTTTTGGAATTTGAAAGCCAGGCACCTATGATTAAGGCTGCTGGGGCAGCTGAAACGCGTCAGGAAGAAAATAACTGCGGTTTTCTTAACTTTGGTGGCAAATAAAGTGCCCTTTTAAACTGGAAACTTAGGCGTACGGCGCACTTTCTCTGTGTGGGAAGATTGTTTGAAGTTATGTGAGAGGCTCCGCTCTCATGCGCCGAGGCCGCCCTGTTTGCGATCAGGCTTCAACGAAGCAATTTTGGGCAATTACTTTATATATATATATATATATATCTGTATAAAAAATATCCGCAGAGCGAGGAGGCTTGAGTGGGTGTAAGGAATCTGCAGCTAGATAGTCTCTACAAGATACCTCGTTACCGAAGGTCAGTAACTTGTTCATCTAATAGAGACTTCTAGCTGCAGCTTCCTTACCTTAGAATAGATACCCAAGCTATAACCCCTGGCGGTGGGTCTGAAGGGGATTTTTATATCAGGAAGTCCTGCAAGACAGAAAGGGCAAAATGACCCTCTCTTCTCACCTGGCTATCCAGGCAGTAGTGTTTTGCAAACGTATGCAAGGAAGCCCACTTTGAAGCATGACAGATGTCCACCACAGGTACACCACGGGCTAACGCAGTGGTAGCAGTCTTCCCCCTAGTAGAATGAGCTCTCAAGCCCTCATGAGTCAGCTTCTTTGCCAAAGAGTAGCAGATCTTTATACAGAGAACGACCCAGTGCGAAATGTATCGTTTCTGTACTGCCCGACCCTTCTTTGCACTAACGTACCCCACAAAGAGTTGGTCGTCCACCCGGAACTCTTTAGTGCGGTCAAGATAGAACGATAACGCTCTTTTTGGGTCCAGCCGATGGAGACTTTCCTATTCCTTAGAGGGATGCGGTGGTGCAAAGAAAGTGGGTTAGTTTTTCAGGTAAGTAAAGCACTTACAGGGTTCAAAGTTGGGTCCAAGGTAGCCCACCGTTGGGGGTTCAGGGCAACCCCAAAGTTACCACACCATCAGCTCAGGGCCGGTCAGGTGCAGAAGTCAGTGGTGCCCAAAACGCATAGGCTTCAATGGAGAAGGGGGTGCCCCGGTTCCAGTCTGCCAGCAGGTAAGTACCCGTGACTTCAGAGGGCAGACCAGGGGTGTTTTGTAGGGCACCAGGGGGGACACAAGTCAGCACAAAAAGTACACCCTCAGGGGCACAGGGGTGGCCGGGTGCAGAGTGCAAACAGGCGTCGGGTTTGCAATAGATTTCAATGGGAGACCCGGGGGTCTCTTCAGTGATGCAGACAGGCAAGGGGGGGGGGGGCTCCTCGGGGTAGCCTCCACCTGGGCTAGGAAGAGGGCCACCTGGGGGTCACTCCTGCACTGGAGGTCGGATCCTTCAAGTCCTGGGGGCTGCGGGTGCAGTGTGTTTACCAGGCGTCGGGTTCTTTGAAGCAGGCAGTCGCGGTCAGGGGGAGCCTCTGGATTCCTTCTGCCGGCGTCGCTGTGGGGGCTCAGAGGAGTCAACTGTGGCTACTCATGGGCTCGCAGTCGCCGGGGAGGCCTCCCTGTAGTGTTGGTTTTTCGCAGATCGAGCCGGGGGCGTTGGGTGCAGAGTGGAAAGTCTCACGCTTCCGGCGGGAAACGTGTGGTCTTTAAAAGTTGCTTCTTTGTTGCAAATTTGCAGTTTCTTTGGAACAGGGCCGCTGTCCTCGGGAGTTCTTGGTCCTTCTAGATGCAGGGTAGTCCTCTGAGGCTTCAGATGTCGCTGGACCCTGAGGGAAGTGTCGCTGTTGCAGTTTTTCTCGAAGTGGGGAGACAGGCCGGTAGGGCTGGGGCCAAAGCAGTTGGTGTCTCCGTCTTCTCTGCAGGGCTTCAGGTCAGCAGTCCTTCTTTGTCTTCAGGTTGCAGGAATCTAGTTTCCTAGGTTCTGAGGAGCCCCTAAATACTGAATTTAGGGGTGTGTTTAGGTCTGGGAGGGCAGTAGCCAATGGCTACTGTCCTTGAGGGTGGCTACACCCTCTTTGTGCCTCCTCCCTGGGGGATGGGGGCACATCCCTATTCCTATTGGGGGAATCCTCCAAAACCAAGATGGAGGATTTCTAAAGGCAGGGGGTCACCTCAGCTCAAGGCACCTTAGGGGCTGTCCTGACTGATGGGTGACTCCTCCTTGTTTTTCTCATTATCTGCTCTGGGCTTGCTGCCAAAAGTGGGGGCTGTGTCCAGGGGGCGGGCATCTCCACTAGCTGGAGTGCCCTGGGGCATTGTAACACGAAGCCTGAGCCTTTGAGGCTCACTGCTAGGTGTTACAGTTCCTGCAGGGGGGAGGCATGAAGCACCTCCACCCAGAGCAGGCTTTTGTTTCTGTCCTCAGAGAGCACAAAGGCCCTCACCACATGGGGTCAGAAACTCGTCTCTCAGCAGCAGGCTGGCACAGACCAGTCAGTCCTGCACTGAACAATTGGGTAAAATACAGGGGACATCTTTAAGATGCCCTCTGTGTGCATATTGTAATAAATCCAACGCTGGCATCTGTGTGGGTTTATTATTCTGAGAAGTTTGATACCAAACTTCCCAGTATTCATTGTAGCCATTATGGAGCTGTGGAGTTCGTTTTTGACAAACTCCCAGACCATATACTTAATATGGCCACACAGTACTTACAATGTCTAAGAATAGACTTAGACACTGTAGGGACATATTGCTCATGCAGCTATGCCCTCACCTGTGGTATAGTGCACCCTGTCTTAGGGCTGTAAGGCCTGCTAGAGGGGTGATTTACCTAGGCCACAGGCAGCATTTTGTGTGCATGGCATCCTGAGGGGGATGCCATGTCGACTTTGCCTTTTTCTCCCCACCAACACACACAATCTGCAATGGCAGTGTGCATGTGTTAGGTGAGGGGTCCCTTAGGGTGGCACAACACATGCTGCAGCCCTTAGGGACCTTCCCTGGTCACAGGGCCCTTGGTACCACTGGTACCTTTTACAAGGGACTTAGCTGTGTGCCATGGGTGTGCCAATTGTGGAAACAATGGTACATTTTAGGTGAAAGAACACTGGTGCTGGGGCCTGGTTAGCAGGGTCCCAGCACACTTCTCAGTCAAGTCAGCATCAATATCAGGCAAAAAGTGGGGGGTAACTGCAACAGGGAGCTATTTCCTTACAGGTGCCTATGGAGATTAGGGGTGCTCCTGTTCCAGTCTGCTAGCAGGTAAGTGCCTGTGTCCTCAGGGAGCAGACCAGGGGGGTTTTGTAGAGCACTTGGGGAGGGGGAAAACATGCACAAAAACACACCCTCAGCGGCACAGGGGCAGACGGGTGCAGGGTGCTAACAAGGCATCAGGTTTTGTATTGGTTTCAATGGAGGGACCTGGTGGTCACTCTGGCGATGCAGACCGGGCACAGGGGTCTTCTCGGGCCAGCCACCAACTGGGCAAGAAGGAGGGTCGCCTACTGGTCACTCCTGCACTGGTAGTTGGTTCCTCTCGGGCCTGGGGGCTGCGGGTGCAGTGCTTCTTCCAGGCATCGGGTTCTTTGTTACCGGGCAGTCGCAGTCCGGGGGGTGTCTCTGGATTCTTTCTGCAGGAGTCGCCGTGGGGGTGCAGGGAGGTCGTCTCAGGGTGGACACGTTGTGGGAGTTGCCAGGGGGTCCTCACTGCAGTGTTGGTTCCTCAGGACACAGGCCGGGGGCGCCAGGTGCAGAGTGTTGGGCACTCACACTTTAGGAGTGAGGTGAGACTCCCTTTAAGGATGATTTCTTCTTGTTGCTTTAGACAGAGCCGCTGTCCACAGGAGTTTCTTGGTCCTTTGGGTTGCTGGGTGGTCCTCTGAGTCGGCAGAGGTTGCTGGGCCCGCTGGATGCGTCGCTGTTGGAGGTTCCTTTGAATCTGGAGACAGGCTGGTAGGGCTCGGGCCAAAGCAGTTGTTGTCTCCGCCTTCTCTGCAGGGTTTTCAGGTCAGCAGTCCTCCTTGTTAGGTCGTCAGGAATTAGTTTTCCTGGATTCAGGGTCGCCCCTAAATAGTAGATTTAGGGTTGCGTTTAGGGCTGGAGGGCAGTAGCCAATGGCTACTGTCCCTGAGGGTGGCTACACCCTCCTTGTGCCTCCTCCCTTTGGGGAAGGGGCCAAACCCTAATCCTACTGGGCTGAATACTCCATGCCAAGATAGAGGATTTTCTAAGGAAAGGGGGTCATCTCAGCTCTGGACACCTTAGGGGCTGTCCTGGCTGGAAGGTGACTCCTCCTTGTTTTTCTCATTAACTCCTCTGGACTTGCCGCCAAAAGTGTGGACTGTGTCCGGGGTGGGGTATCTCCACTGCTGGAGTGTCCTGGGGCTTTGTAACACCAGGCTTTTGAGCCTTTGAGGCTCACCACCAGGTGTTACAGTCCTCGCAGTGGGAGGTGTGAAGCACCTCCACCCAGGGCAGGCTTTGTTCCTGGTCACAGAGTGCACAAAGGCACTCACCCGATGTTGCCATTAACTAGTCTGGAAGTGGCAGGCTGGCAGAGACCAGTCAGCCTAGCACTAGCAGTTGAGCTGCCATGCAGGGGTTATCTCTAAGAGGCCCTCTGAGTGCATTTCTCAATAAATCTCACACTGGCATCAGTGTGGATTTATTGTGCTGAGAAGTTTGATACCAAAATTCCCAGTATTCAGTGTAGTCATTATGGAACTGTGGAGTTTGTGTTTGACAAACTCCCAGACCATATGCTCTTTATGGCTACCCTGCACTTATAATGTCTAAGAATTGGCTAGACACTGTAAGGGCATAGTGTTCATGCAGCCATGCCCTCACCTGGGGTATAGTGCGCCCTGCCTTAGGGCTGTAAGGCCTGCTAGAGGGGTGGCTTACCATGCCACAGGCAGTGGGTTGTGGGCATAACACCCTTGGGGGAGTGCCATGTCGACTTAGTCATTTTCTCCCCACCAGCACACACAAGCTATGAGGCAGTGTGCATGTGCTGAGTGAGGGGTCTCTAGGGTGGCATAAGACATGCTGCAGCCCTTAGAGCCCTTCCCTAGCCACAGGGCCCTTGGTACCAGGGGTAACATTTACAAGGGACTTATGTGTGTGCCAGGGCTATGTCAATTGTGGAGACAAAGGTACAGATTTAGGGAAAGAACACTGGTGCTGGGCCCTGGTTAGCAGGGTCCCAGCGTACTTTCAGACAAAGTTGGTGTAGGAGGCTGGCCTGGCTTATAGTGGGTACCTAGTGGTACTTACACCTTGTGCCAGGTCCAGTTATCCCTTATTAGTAGATTAGAGGTGTTCTAGCAGCTTATGCTGATAGAGGTAGCTATAGCAGAGCAGCTTAGGCTGAACTAGGAGACATGCAAAGCTCCTACTGTACCACTTATATCACTTAGCACTACATCATAAGAAAACACAATACTCAGAGTTACTAAAATTACAGGTACTTTATTTTAGTGACAATATGGCAAAAGTATCTCAGAGGATATACTCCCTTAGGAGGTAAGTAAAATACCCAAAATATACACACACAAACCAAAATCAGGTAAGTAACAGTTAGGAAAGTAGTGCAAACAGTGTAGAACACAATAGAGAGCAATAGGGAAAAATAGGCCTGGGGCAACACAAACCATATACTCCAAAAGTGGAATGCGAACCACGAATGGACCCCAGGCCTAGTGTAGTGTGTAGAGGGTCGCTGGGAGTGTAAGAAAACACGAAGGGTGTCCAAGATACCCCACCCCAAGACCCTGAAAAGTAGGAGTATAGCTACCCTACTACCTCAGAAAGACAGTAAAGTCGAGATAGGGGATTCTGCAAGGACAACAACTGACTGCAAAGCACTGAAGATGGATTCCTGGACCTGAGGACCTGTAAAGGAAGGGGACCAAGTCCAAGAGTTAGGCAAGTGTCCAGGGGGGGCAGGAGCCCACTAAACCCCGGATGAAGGTGCAAAACGGCTGCCTCCGGGTGGAAGAAGCTGAAGATTCTTCAACAACGGAAGGTGCCAGGAACTTCCCCTTTGGTGAGAAGATGTCCCACGGCGTGCTGGAGGATGCAGAGTTGTTTCCCCGCAGAAAGACTGCAAACAAACCTTGCTAGCTGCAAGAGTCCCAGTTGAGGTTTTTGGGTGCTGCCAGGTACCAGGAAGGACCAGGAGGTCGCCCCTTGGAGGATGAGACAGAGGGGGCGCTCAGCGACACAGAGAGAGAACGCAGAAGCAGGCAGCACCTGCAGAAGCATCTGAACAGGCGCTCAGAAGATCTGAGGACGATGGTAGACTCAGAACAACAAAGGAGGGTCCCACGGTGTTGGAGTCCAACTCAGCGAGTTGGGCATTGCAGGACGGAGTGCTGGGGACCTGGGCTAGGCTGTGCATAAAGGAAGTCTTGCAAAAGTGCACAGAAGCCCGAGCAGCTGCAGTTCACGCAGTACACAGGATTACTGTCTGGCGTGGGGACTTACCTCCACCAAATGTGGACAGAAGCGCCATTGGACTGTCAAAGACACTTGGACCCAACTCCTGTGTTCCAGGGACTACGCTCGTCAGGATGAGAGGGGACCCAGAGGACCGGTGATGCAGACGTTTGGTGCCTGCGTTGGCAGGGGGAAGATTCCATCGACCCAAGGGAGATTTCTTCTTAGCTTCCAGTGCAAGGTAAAGGCAGACAGCCCTCAGAGCATGCACCACCAGGAAACAGTTGAGAAAGCCGGCAGGATGAGGAGCTACAATATTGCTGGTAGTCTTCTTGCTACTTTGTTGTGGTTTTGCAGGCATCCTGGAGCAGTCAGCGGTCAATCCTTGGCAGAAGTCGAACAGGGAAGTGCAGAGGAACTCTGAGCTTTTGCATTTCTTATCTGGTGAGATATCCACAGGAGCGACCCTTAATAGCCCTCAGAGGAGGATTGGCTTCAGAGAAAGGTAAGCACCTATCAGGAGGGGTCTCTGGCGTCACCTGCTGGCACTGGCCACTCAGAGCTGTCCATTGTGCCCTCACACCTCTGCATCCAAGATGGCAGAGGTTTGGGACACACTGGAGGAGCGCTGGTCAGGGGAGTGGTCACTCCCCTTTCCTTTGTCCAGTTTCACACCAGAGCAGGGCTGGGGGGGATCCCTGGACCGGTGTAGACTGACTTATGCAAGGAGGGCACCATCTGTGCCCTTCAAAGTATTTCCAGAAGCCAGGAGGGGCTACACCTCCCAGGCCCTTCACACCTATTTCCAAAGGGAGAGGGTGTAACACCCTCTCTCAGTGGAAATCCTTTGTTCTGCCTTCCTGGGACTGGGCTGCCCAGGCCTTAGGGGGTCAGAAACCTGTCTGAGGGTTGGCAGCAGCGGTAGTTGCAGAGAACATCCCGGAAAGTTAGTTTGGCAGTACCCAGGCTCTATGCTGGAGACCCGGGGATCCATGGAATTGTCACCTCAACACCAGAATGGGATTGGGGGGACAATTCCATGATCCTAGACATGGTACATGGCCATGTCCGGAGTTACCATTGTGACGCTACATATAGGTATTGACCTATGTAGTGCACGCGTGTTTTGGTGTCCCCGCACTGACAAAGTCCGGGGAATTTGCCCTGAACAATGTAGGGGGCACGTTGACTAGTACCAGGGTGCCCACACCCTAAGTAACTTTGCACCTAACCTTCACCAAGTGCGGGTTAGACATATATGTGACTTATAAGTTACTCAAGTGCAGTGTAAAATGGCTGTGAAATAACGTTGACGTTATTTCACTCGGGCTGCAGTGGCAGTCCTGTGTAAGAATTGTCTGAGCTCCCTATTTGTGGCAAAAGAGATGCTGCAGCCCATAGGGATCTCCTGGAACCCCAATACCCTGGGTACCTAAGTATACTAGGGAATTATAAGGGTGTTCCAGTGTGCCAATGAGAATTGGTAAAATTAGTCGCTAGCCTGCAGTGACAATTTTAAAAGCAGAGAGAGCATAAACACTGAGGTTCTGATTAGCAGACCCCAGTGATACAGTTAGGCACCACACAGGGAACACATACAGGGCATACTTTATGAGCACTGGTGTCCTGGCAGCAGGATCCCAGTGACACAGGCAAAAGCAAACATACATACAGTAAAAATTGGGTTAACATGCCAGGCAAGAGGGTACTTTCCTACAGTTGGCATCAACAAAAAGGCAAAACGTTAGGGGGTAACCATGCCAAAAGTAGCATTTTCCTACAGCTCCCATAAATTGCTATGCTTTTCCTTCTTGTTACTAGGCATATATTTTGTGTGTAGGTATCTCAAAGTGGAGATATACCAATATTTGTATAGTAGCAGTGTTGTAATAAAGAATACTTTTTTTTGTAACACCTGGTGTGGTTCTTTCTTGTGTGACAATCACTGACTAACTACTGTGGTACTGTAAGTGCTTTATGTTACTCCTGGATAAGCCTGAGCTGCTTTCCACAGCTACCCCTAGAGAGCTTTGGTTATCTAGGCACCAAAACACTATCACAAAAGGTTGCCTGGACTCAGTATACAATGCCACACCATAGGTGTACATCATAAACTGAGCCAGCCTTCTACATCCAGAATCCAGCTGGAGGTCCAGTGCTACATATGGTCGTATTCCACAGGATTATCCATCAAAAATAAGTTAGATATCTTCGATAATTCTCTTTCTGGTGATCACGCCATCTAATATCAGATTCCATATTAACCTCCTACCTCCCATTGATCTAAAAATGTCTAAAGTTAAGAATCTGCAAACGGTTACCAACAGTCATTCATGCTGTGCATCTGATGGCATGAAAAGGAATAAACAAGAAACTGACAACAGCCATCAGAGGGTGGTGCTTATATGCAGCTCCACTCCATCACTTTTAGGGCAGTTTTGAGTCAGTGTGGGGCTGCATGGTTCGGTGAATGGAGAAAGTTTCTGGAACCAATTTGGCCCCTGGAGAGTATTCTAGAGCGAGGATTCTGCAGTTAAAGTACCCCCCCCCAGAAAAAGCATTCCCAAAGGTAAGCAACTTGTTCTTTGTGTCTGTGACCTTTTTTGTTCTTCCTCCAAGTCCAGTATTATTCTGTGGTGCTTGAGTTGTACTTCGTAATGCAGCCCAGCCACTAATCCTAACTTTTAGCAGTTGCCCAGACATGGGTCCCTTGCTCACTGCACCACTGGATTCAAGCTAGCCTGGCTGATGAAGGGTGATACCCTGAAACCGGTCCCAGGATGCTTGTTTCCTGTCCAGGGAGGACCTGGCCTAGCAGTTCGGGCTGGACTGTTCCCATGGGGAACAATGTCAAGACTGATTTGCATATGGCTGGGTCCAAACTGGGGTGACGTGGCAAGCAAAATAAGGATGGATTAAACCCAGATCTGTGACTGGGGGTGAGTGTTTGAAAGGTTTCAACACTCTGTCCATCATTTGCTTTTGTTTTGTGATGTTGCTGTGTAACAGCTTAATCCTATTGTTGCATGACACCATGCGCACCAACGACAACGCCAGTTCCCAGTCAGCTTCTTCTATGTGGGCCCCCAGTTCTTTCTCCCACTACCTACGAGCCACACTTATCGCATCCGGCTGATCATCCTGGAGGGCTTTGTAAAACCGGGTGATCAAGTGAGTCCCCTCGCCCCAATTAATCAGTCCATTCAGCACCGCCGAGGCCTGCAGGGCCACCGGAAAGCAACACCAAATCTCACGAGCCCCACACTCCATTTTTACATATTACAAGAACTGACCAGGGCTCAGACCAAATGAATCCTGTGCATCAGTGAAGGAAATGAACTCACCATTGGGGTATAAATCTCCTACCACTTCACAGCCTCTTAGCCTCCAACCTTCCATGGACATCAGACTGTCCATGTCCCTTAAGGGTGCTAAGTCCCATATCCTGAATTCTCTGTCAAATGGGGCCTGTCATAGCACAGCCTTAACGGCCTGCTCCCAGATCCAGGCAGTGGTCTTTACCAAATAGGGGACAGCTAATTGCACCAACTTCCGTCCGCCCAGCATTCCTGCAAACAATCTCTCCTCCCAGTTGTCATACTCCGTCATCCACTTTGCAGCGTGCGCCTCGTAATAATAATGTCTAATATAAGGAATCTCAAGCCTCCCCCACCCCCAAGATCCCTTTGTAACACAGGCAATGCCACCCTACTGCATCGCCCAGCCCACACCAGTGAGATGAGCAAGCTATCCAGACGGCAGAAGAGGCGATCGGACAGCGGAAACAGGGCGTTCTGAACCAAGTAAAGGCACTGCAGCAGGAACACCATCTTACCTACCGCAGCCCTCCCCAATACAGAAAGAGGTAATCTGTTCCAAAACAAGACCGAATGCTCCAGGCCGGTAATTACCTGTTTTAGGCTATGTTTTCCATGCGCCGCCACAGTGTGAGTAACCCAAATGCAGAGATATAGGAAACTTTAAATCTCCTCCCTGAGTCCCACCCTCAAAAAATCATCCTGACGGACAACGTAAAGTGACCCCAAAGGTAACAGGAGTGACTTCTTCCTATTCATCTTAAGTCCAGACACAACTCTGAAGACTCCCAACAGCTGCAGCAACAAAGGCACTGAGACACTGGGCTTCCGAAGATACACCATAGCATCATCTGCATATAGAGAAACAATGTGCGTAGTCTGCCCCACCCGGATACCCCACAGCCCCTGTTCCTCCCGGAGCCAGATCGCCAGCGGCTCCGCAGCCAAGGCAAAGAGGAGCAGCAAGAGCGGACACCCCTGTCTAGTTCCCCTGCCGATCTCCTAGGAGTCCGATAGTTCTTCCCCCAACCCGAACGCGTGCGGAGGGGGCAGTATACAACAGTCTCACCCATGCGCATAAACCTGGACGGAACCCCATGTCCTGCAACACCTCTAAAAGCTAGCCCCACTCCACTGTGTCCAAGGCCTTCTCCAGGTCCAATGACACTAGCGCCAGTTCATCCTCCTCATTCTCGGTTTCATGCAGAACATGTGCTAAGCGGCGCATGTTATAGGTCGTGCTGCGACCAGGGATAAAGCTGCATTGATCTTCGTGTACCTAGCTCCAAATCACCCCACGAAGCCGGGTAGCCAAAATCTTACACAGTATCTTTATATCACTGTTCAGCATGGTAAGTGGGCGATAGGAAGAAAGGTCAATAGGATCCCCTCCAGCTTTGAGCATCAAGCACACAGTGCCCTGAAGCATCGTTTCTGGCAACATGCCTCGCATTCGGTCCTCCTCAAACGCCACCAGAAGCTTCTCCCGCAGGAGGAGGGAGAACGTTTGGTACATCTCAACCGGAAAACCATCACCACCCAGAGACCTAGACGTGGTCATTGAATCCACTGCCTTACTCACTTCCTCCACAGTAATTGCAGCCTCCAATGCATTCCTACTCTCCGGTACCAAACGCCGGAGCTGCACCTGCCGCAGAAACTCCCCAAGCCGTCCTCTGGGATTGGTGCACCAGCTCTTGATACCCTCTGCAGATGTTCCACCAACACCTGAAGGATATCCTTACGATTTAGTGATCATCTCACCACTAGCATTCGTAATATGCACAATGGGAGGCCCCTCCACCTCCCGTTTTAGGATCCACCTAATAGTTTCCAGATTTGTCTCCCTTCCAGTGCAGACGCTGCCTGTACGCTCTGAATGTAACCCTGCTCAGGATATCCCAGCAATTCTTAACCTCCTTGTACAACCTGAGTTCCTCCCTTTCAGCCACTCTTGTGGTCGGTTTCTGGTGTTGCAGAACCGCTAACTTCTCCTCCGAGCTCGTGAGTTCCTGCTCCATTTGTCTACGTACCCCGCAAGCAGTACCTATGCAGACCCCCCGCGCTACAGCCTTCAAACACTCCCACTCCGTACCCCTAGACGTTGTCATGTTTCAGTTCAAGTCCATATAAACTTTAATGGCCTCCCCCACCTTGTCCCGACATCCCACATCAGTTAAAGTCTGCTGGCATACGCCAACTACGTACTAACCCAGTGATATCAGCTCCACACCGGTGCATGATCAGATAAGAACCTACCCAGATGTGACATCCAGGACCTGAGACCTGTTCAGTCCGCCCACGAGAAACTTATCCAGCCGACTATATGTATTTTGGGTCTTTGAATGAAAAGTGTACTCCCTGCCCTCTGGATGTAGTTCCCTCCATCCATCCCATAACTCTAAATTACTCATAACTTCCATGAGAGATTTCACCATCAAGGGTTTAGTCCCTAGCCTGGGTGGAAGACGATCCAGTTCACCATTCAGTATTCAGTTATAATCAGTAGCCCACACAATAGGCCCATCCACACTGTCCCCCAAGATCTCAGGAATTCTGTCATAAAAGGAGTGTTCATCTGTGTTGGGCGCATAAGTGTAAAGGGTAATGAAAGGCAATCCATCCAAGGTGCCCTCTATAAGTACGTATCTACCCTCGACATCTACTTCACTACCCACATTGGTAAATGGGACCCCTGGGGCCACCCATATGGTCACGCCCCTCACATAAGAGGAGAAAGAGGAAAACATCTGGCCCCACAATTTCTTGGATAGTTTTTGTGCTTCTTCCTCAGTCATGTGTGTTTCCTGAAGACCGGCAATATGAACCTTTTGTCTACTCAGAAAGGAGTGTACCCTGTAACGCGTGGTGAACCTCTTCAACCCCGACATATCACGTCAACACATTAATCTGTCGACCCATACCAATGTCTGGCCTCCATCCCTCCCTCTGTATCTCCAACCCTCACCTCCCGACCCCCCAAACCATGGGAAGAGAAGGAGAATATACAATGCCCCTCTCGCCTATATGCCTGCACTGCTGAAATGAACTGCAAATATTGATAAACTTCACCAACCAAACAACCCAACCTCCATCCACCACCCTGGATAAACAGTAAAACAAGCATAACAAACCATACTGTAGATCCATGCTGTAGATGCTGCCGGGACAACAGCCTAATCCCCAACTACCTGGTTATGAGGTCCTACCACAGCCATGGAGTGACCACCCCCACCCCGGTTTCAACACAATAATGCCTGATTATCAACCCAACATGTCTCGATATTGTCATAGGACCCCACGATGTCCAATGCATTCCAGAGTTCAAATAGCACCACCTCAGGACCTTAATCGTTGTCCAGAAGCACCCCTTTTCGCAGACCAAGTGCTCTGACTTAGACACAAGCCCCCCGATAGAGGGCACAACAACAATTTCCAGATATCAGTAGCATTGTTAATCCTCCGCGGAGATCCTCTCCGCTTCCATCTCCTAGTCCGATCCCCCCGCCGATCCAGCAGTCGCCACCGCCATTGTCCCATCCTGTTGTATCTCAATTCTATGGGCAGAGTCAGTAGCTGCCACCTGAGCCACAGTACCCCCCTGGTGGCCATCCTCCCGATTCCTCCAATTCGGACCGTCCTCTCCAGAGCTCTGATAAGCGGCCCCACCTGTCCTCTCTGATCTGCCCGGAGTCACTTTGTCCCACATTTCCAGCCATCTCCATACCTCCTCCAGACACCCGAAAAAGTGGGACCTACCACCGGAGAGCACCATCAGGTGTGCAGGATACAGGAGCATATATCTGTTGATCATGGCACGGAGCTTCGCTTTCATGCCCAGGAACCCCTTTTGGGAGCTCCGAACCATGTTTGTGTAATCAGGATAGATGGAGATTTGGCAGTTTTCGAATACCGCCCTGTCAGACTCCCGGGCCGCCCACAGAACACAGTCTCTATCTTTAAAATTCAAGAGATGGGCAATAATAGCCCTCGGTGGTGTGCCGGGCCGGGGAGGCACAACGAGGACCCCATGAGCCCGCTCCACCACGAACACCTTGGACAGCCCAGCCGGCCGCAGAACGTCCCTGATCCAATTCTTGACAAAAGTTTCAGCCACGGACCCTTCCGCACCCTCCTGGAATCCCAGCAGTCAGATATTATTCTGCCGGGACCTGCCCTCTGCATCTTCCAACTTTGCCTCCAGCCTTGAAATCGGCCTGCTCCATCTGTTTCCGCAGTGCCCCCACCTCCGTTTGCAGTTCCACAATAGAGCCCTCCGCCACCTTGATCTTGTCAGAGACCTTCCTGAAGTCCACCCGAAGGAGGTTGACCTCAACTGCCACTGTTTCTATCTTTCCTTCAAGGGCCTTCCTAGAACCCTGTATATCTGCAAGAATCTCAGCGATGGCTCCTCGGTATTCACCGACACACCCAGGCCATCTTCGGTCCCCCCCTAATCAGGTCTGTCATTGCAGTAGGGGAACCAGAGTGGCATATTGCTCCATGGTTTTAACTTGCAATGTTTCCGTCCAGCGGTGCCACCTCGTTCCGCAGCGTACTTGGAACTAAACTGTATTTCCTTCTCAACAGGCCTGGTGAGGCGGCAGAGGAGCCCAGAGCCCACGGCACCCGAGGCTCAGGATCCACCACTCCCCTAGCCTCAGGGCACTGCTACACGCCGGCTCCCAGCAGACAGCCCCAGACTCAGACGATCCAAGCACCCCCAGAGACTCCTCTTAGCAAGCCCAACACCTCCAGTTTCAGAGTGCCCAAGTCCAGGCCCCTGGGGAGACCACCAGTCCGACCGGGCATGCCCAAGAGCGCAGGCCTGCACCTTCCAACGACTACGCTCGGGCACCTTGCAGGATGCCTCAAGCCCACCACAGGCTGCCGGTCAATCCAGGGCCCCACGGAGGGAGAACACGACCCCCAGCGGGAAATGCAAGGCAGGGAACGGGCCTTCGCGTAATCTGTGGTAGATCTTGGATTGGCATACCCAGTGGGCTTTAAGGCCTACCATAAACTGTGTCACATCAGGAGAGAAGGCAGAGTAGGGATTATCCACAAGGAGAAATGTAACCTCTCCTCCCTTTCTCTGATGAGGCTGGGAATGTTGAGATATTAGACTTGACTTTGAAAACCAGTGAAGGCATCGTGTTCTTGGGAGCCCTTTGTTACAGGCCTCCAGTGTCAGGAAGGGCTTCTTTTTGACATGGTTAGCCCCTACTTTTTGCCTTCTGTATGATGTAGCCTAGACATTGTAGTGTCCAGTGCCCCTGCTACCCAGGTTCCCTGGGCCAGAGCGCTTTCCCTAAAACTGTTGTGATGCATTGGCACAATTGGATACACCTTTAGCTACCGCTACTAGTCTCTAAATGCCCAGGGCATGGGTTACTATTGGTAGGTCCCTGAGAGCAGCAGCGCTAATTGAGTCACTGCCTGTGTGTCCTGTCCACCATACACTACATACACTATAGATAAGACACCCCTCTGGCAAGCCTTCCAGCCCTAAGGCAGGGTGCACCCTATTATTATATGTGAGTGTGTAGCTGCAAGGGCAATATGCCCCCACTGTGTACTTGCCAAACCTGGAACATGGTGAGTGACCAGAGCGACCATTTTAATACATGTGCTTGACACTGGTCAATACGACTTTCCCAGCTACATGGTGACCACTCTGAACCCTGGGTTAGGTGTTAAACAACTCAGGGTGATACATCCATACTGCTACCAGTTTTGGATTCATCCCTAAATGTGGGTTCACCTTAGCAGTGCGCCCCCTGCATGGCTGCTGACTGGTCCTATCGAGCTGGCCAATGCCAGACGTCCAAATCTGGGTTTTAGAACAATGCCCTTCCTGTGTGGAGGTGCTAACACTCCCTCGCACAGGAATGCGCTCTGCCCTGGTGCGAGCTTCAAAGGGTTTACCGCCTTTGAAATGCAACCCCAGGCCTGCTGCTAGCAGCAGATGGTCACCCGCCTTGCAAACCCCCACTTTAGGCGGGAGGAGTGGCTGGAAAATACACAAAGGATAGGAGGAGTGGCCCCACCTGGCATGCACGACCCCTAAGTTGTTGCCTGTGAGGTAGGCACTCTATTTCACTTTACTCCATCTTGGATCGAGTTAAAATAGCCGACCACTCCCCACAGAAAGTGGTCACTTAGTCGGTGTAACCACCCGCATGTAGATGACCCATTGATCACTACCAGGTTCCCCCTAAAACGCCCACTAAATACAGTATTTGGTGGCACCCCCTAGACCAGAAAATCAGATTTGATGGACAAAAGAAGACGAGCACCAAGAAGATCCAAGGCACGAGAACTGTGAACCTGCTGCAACAAAGAAAATGCGCCAAACTCTGCCCGCTGCACTTAGGACCCGACAGTCACGGCTGAGGTGCGACTCGACAACTGGAAACACTCCAAAGAACCCCAGAGGACCTCCCAGAGGACCTCCAGGCTTTGAAAATCGCCATTGTACTCCCTCCAGAGTTCTACAGTAGGGGGAAACCAGCAAGCCAGTGAGGCTCACTTCACTGACCAGGCGCTAACTCTTGAACCGGATGCTACAGCTGGACCAAATGACACACCGACCATGAGAACAAACCCTGCTAGTGTGCCAAGTTTGGCGGCACTGCACCTGCCAGTGGTCAAACCGTACCAATACCCTGGGTATTGGTCAGCTAACATCACACACAAAGAAAACCATTCCACCTGGGGCTTAAAATGGACCAGGAGGAAGTCCCATTCGAGGGACTTCATGAACACCCCTGACCTCCTGTCAGAGAGCCCCCGTTGTCCTGCAAATGACCCTTGAACCATCCTACCTCCTGCTCCTGAGGGTATCCTTGCACACAGCCCCTGACTCACCAATTTGCTTTGCACCCGACCGCCCTGCATCGAAGAATCTGCTGTACCCTAAGGGTCCCCCACCCCTTGCGACCAACACTCCAAGGGGACCCCAAGAAACCATCTTTAAACTTACCTGTGCAGTGATTTTCCAGGTGGTCTGCTGCAGTGGCCCTGCACCACCCTGCTGCAGCTCCTGCTGCTCCCGCCAGAACCAGGAGCTGCCAGTACTTCTCCAGCAGGCACGGTGTGCCCACCGACGACCTGGACTAACCTGCAAAAGAAGAACTTGGGAAACCAACTGTACCATTTTTATATACATTTAAAGGTGACCTTCCATCGATTCCTAAGGTGCCTAATTACGCACAAAAAGACTATTTACTAAACTTCGAAAATTAATTTCTCAAAAAATACTTAACCAATTTTGAAAAGCTTGGTCTTATAAATTACATAAATGTAAGAAAGTACCCTCTTTTTGGCATGGTTACAACACTTTTTGCCTGCTATCAGTATGCTTTGACTGTTTTCATTGGGATCCTGCTAAACAGGATCCCAGTGATTATTGTGCTCTCTCCTTCTAAATTTGGTTGCCTAGGACTTTGCACACTCCAGAGTTGGCATACTGGTGCCTCCATATAAGTTCCTAGTATATGGTAATTAGGTACCTAGGGCATTGGGGCACCAGGGGTTCCCCATGGGGAGCAGCATGTATTATGCCACCCATGTTAGCCCATGCAAAATGTGTCTGCCAGCCTGCAATTGCAGCCTGTATGAAAAGGTACATGCATCCTTTTCACTATAGGTCACTGCACGAGGTCACTGTAAGCCATCAGTATGGTAGGCCTTCCTTGCCCAGAGGGCAGGGTGCAGGTACTTGTGTGTGTGTGAGGGCACCTCTGCATGAGCAGAGGTACCCCTACGAACTCCAGCTCCATTACCCCGGACTTTGTAAGTGTGGGGAAGCCATTTTACCTCTGTAATGGACACAGGTCACTACTTGTGTCCAGCTACAGAATGGTAACTCCGAACATGGGCATGTTTGGTATCAAGCATGTTGGAATCATACTCCTTCCATGCACTTGGAGTGCTTCTTAGAGGACCTCCAGTATTGCTCCAATCAGTCTTATGGGGTTTTCCGGGCAGCCCACCCCTCAGACAGGTTTCTGCCCTCCTGCTCAGGCAGAAGAAAGGATTTCTTGTGGGAGGGGGCGGTAACAACCTCTCCCTTGTAAATCGGTGTTACATGGCTTTGGAGTGGTAGTCTCCTTAAGCCACCAGTATGCTTTGAAAGGCACATTTGGTGCGCTCCTTAAATAAACCGGTTTGCACCAGTCCAGAGACCCTCGGTCCCTGCTCTGGCACGAAACTGGACAAAGGAAAGGGAAGTGACCACTCCCCTGACCATCACCATCCTAGGAGCGGTGCCCAGAGCTAATCCAGGTGGCCAGTGGATTCTGCTATCTGGAATTCAAGGTCGGCAGAGGCTCCTGACAGCATCTGAGTGGCCAGGTCAGGTAGGTGACGTCACAGCCCCCTCCTGTTAGGTGGTCATTCTCCTAGGTGACCAGTCCCCCACCCTGGGCAATTTAGGGTCTCCCTCTCGGGTTGGTCCTCTGATTCAACGTGCAAGATGCCAGCAGGACTCCTCTGCATCGTTTGCTTCATCTTCTGGCCACTGGGACTTCAACCAGGCCCTCCTGGAACTGACCGTCTGCAACTACAGCGACAACACCACTCTGCAACATTTTCTCTGGCTCCTTCCAGCAACTCCAACATTTCCCCAGATATGCATCCACTGAGGGTAGCAGTCATCAGTGTGCACAAGAACTAAGAAGGAATCTCCCTTGGAGTGAAGGAGTCACCGCCCTGCATCTGCAGGCACCAACTGCAGTGACGGCGGGCTGTGAGGATCTTCTCTCCTTAGGAACTGCTTGGATCCTTGTAGGAGGCTGGCCTGGCTTATAGTGGGTACATGATGGTACTTACACCTTGTGCCAGGTCCAGTTATCCCTTATTAATAGATTAGTAGTGTTCTAGCAGCTTAAGCTGATAGAAGTAGCTATAGCAGATCAGCTTCGGCTGAACTAGGAGACATGCACAGCTTCTACTATACCACTTATATCATATAGCACTACATCATAAGAAATATAATACTCAGAGTTACTAAAAATAAAGGTACTTTATTTTAGTGACAATATGCCAAAAGTATCTGAGAGGATATACTCCCTTAGGAGGTAAGTAAAATACACAAAATATACACACAAACCAAAATCAGGTAAGTAAACAGTTAGAAAAGTAGTGCAAACACTGTATAATGCAATAGGAGACAATAAGCCTAGGGGCAACGCAAACCATATACTCCAAAAGTGGAATGCGAACCACGAATGGACCACAGGCCTAGTGTGTAGAGGATCGCTGGGAGTGTAAGAGAACACTCCTGAAAAGTAGGAGTAAAGTTACCCTACTACCCCAGAAAGACAGTAAAGTCAAGATAGGGGATTCTGCAAAGGCAACAACTGACTGCAAAGCACTGAAGACGGATTCCTGGACCCGAGAACCTGCAAAGGAAGGGGACCAAGTCCAAGAGTCAGGCAAGTGTCCAGGGGAGCAGGAGCCCACTAAACCCCAGATGAAGGTGCGAAAGGGCTGCCTCCGGGTGGAAGAAGCCAAAGATTCGGCAACAACGGAAGGTGCCAGGAACTTCTCGTTCGGTCAGAAGATGTCCCACGGCGTGCTGGAGGATGCAGAGTTGTTTCCACGCAGAAAGACTGCAAACAAGCCTTGCTTAGCTGCAAGAGTCGCAGTTGAAGATAATGGGTGCTGCCAGGGCCCAGGAAGGACCAGGAGGTCGCCCCTTGGAGGAGGAGACAGAGATCCCACGCAGAAGCAGGCAGCACCTGCAGAAGCACTTAAACAGGCGTTCAAGAAATCTGAGCACAGCGGTCGTCTCAGCACAACAAAAGAGGGTCCCATGAAGTCGGTGGTCAACTCAGCGAGATGAGCAATGCAGGACGGAGTGCTGGGGACCTGGGCTAGTCTGTCCACGAAGGAATCCTTGCAAGAGTGCACAGAAGCCCTAGCAGCTGCAGATCACGCAGTACACAGGATTACTGTCTGGCGTGGGGAGGCAAGGACTTACCTCCACCAACTTTGGACAGAAGGACAACTGGACTGTCGGAGTCACTTGGATCCAGCTCCTGTGTTCCAGGGACCATGCTCGTCAAGATGAGAGGAGACCCAGAGGACTAGTGATGCAGAAGTTTGGTGCATGCGTTAGCAGGGGTAAGATTCCTTCGACCCACGGGTGATTTCTTCTTGGCTTCCAGTGCAGGGTGAAGGCAGACAGCCCTCAGAGCATGCACCACCAGGAAACAGTCGAGAAAGCCGGCAGGATTAGGCGCAACAATGTTGCTGGTAGTCTTCTTGCTACTTAGTTACGGTTTTACAGGCGTCCTGGAGCAGTCAGCAGTCGATCCTTGGCAGAAGTCGAAGAGAGAAGTACAGAGGAACTCTGGTGAGCTCTTGTATTCGTTATCTGAAGAGGAACCCACAGAAGAGACCCTAAATAGCCCTCAGAAGAGGATTGGCTACCTAACTAGGTAAGAACCTATCAGGAGGGGTCTCTGACGTCACCTGCTGGCACTGGCCACTCAGAGGTCTCCATTGTGCCCTCACACATCTGCATTCAAGATGGCAGAGGTCTGGGAAACACTGGAGGAGCTCTGGGCACCACCCCTAGGGTGGTGATTGACAGGGGAGTGGTCACTCCCCTTTCCTTTGTCCAGTTTCGCGCCAGAGCAGGGGCTGGGGGCTCCCTGAACCGGTGTAGACTGGCTTATGCAAGGAGGGCACCATCTGTGCCCTTCAAAGCATTTCCAGAGGCTGGGGAAGGCTACTCCTCCCCAGCACTTAACACCTATTTCTAAAGGGAGAGAGTGTAACACCCTCTCTCAGAGGAAATCCTTTGTTCTGCCTTCCTGGGACTGGGCTGCCCAGACCACAGGAGGGCAGAAACCTGTGTGAGAGTTGGCAGCAGCGGTAGCTGCAGAGAAAACCCCAGAGAGCTAGTTTGGCAGTGCCCGGGGTCCATGCTGGAGCCCTGGGGATGCATGGGATTCGTACCCCAATACCACATTTGGCTTGGGGGGACAATTCCATGATCCTAGACATGTTACATGGCCATGTTCGGAGTTACCATTGTGAAGCTACACATAGGTATTGACCTATTATGTAGTTCATGCGTGTAATGGTGTCCCCGCACTCACAAAGTTCGGGGACTTTGCCCTGAACAATGTGGGGGCACCTTGGCTAGTGCCAGGGTGCCCTCACACTTAGTAACTTTGCACCTAACCTTCACTACGTAAGGGTTAAACATATAGGTGTCTTATAAGTTACTTAAGTGCAGTGTAAAATGGCTGTGAAATAATGTGGACTTTATTTCACTCAGGCTGCAGTGGCAGTCCTGTGTAAGAATTGTCTGACCTCCCCATGGGTGGCAAAAGAAATGCTGCAGCCCATAGGGATCTCCTGGAACCCCAATACCTGGGTACCATATACTAGGGAATTATAAGGGAGTTCCAGTGTGACAATCAGAATTGGTGAAAATAGTCACTAGCCTGCAGTGACAATTTTAAAAGGAAAGAGAGCATAAACACTGAGGTTCTGGTTAGCAGAGCCTCAGTGATACAGTTAGGCACCACACAGGGAACACATATAGGACACAAATTATGAGCACTGGGACAGACAGTGCCATTTTGACGCAATACACGACTATGCTGGAACCAAGGCTTGTTGGACGAATCCAGTGCCAAAACTCGCCTGCATCCAACATCTCTTCGTGGGATGTCCATTGCATCATGCGGGAACCTGCTGACATCTTCCTTGGCCGGCTTTCTGCAGTGTTCGTCCAACCGGGGACTCTTCTTTTGCATCCTCTTCTGGGTTGGCAGGGGCTCCTGTCCTTCGTGGAACTTCTTCCGACTTCTGGACTTGGTCTCCTTCCTTTGCAGGTCTTCAGGTCCAGGAATCCACCATTTGTTGTTTGCAGTCTTGCTTGGTTCTTGCAATAACTCTAATCACGACTTGTAGTGTGTGCTAAGGAAACTTGCAGTACTTTACTCCTACTTTTCTTGGCTCTGGGGTGGGGTAATTTACTTACCTTTACTTTATTCTTACTCTCCCAGCGATTCTCTACACACTAACACTTATCTAGGGGGGAATTCATGATTCACATTCCACTTTCTTAGTATATGGTTTGTGTTGCCCCTAGAACTATTTTCTCCCCTTGCATTCTATAGCATTTCCTATTGTTTGCAGTATCCTTTGTGTAATTACTTACCTGATTTTGGTCTCTAGTGTATATATTGTGTATAATACTTCCCTCCAGAAGGAGTATTGTCTCTAAGATATTTTTGGCCTTGTGTCACCCACATAAACGACCTTTGTTTTTGGTAACACTGAGTATTGTCTTTACTTGTGTATAAGTACTGTGTAACTATAATGGTATTGCAGGAGCATTGCATGTCTCCTAGTTCAGCCTAAGCTGCTTTGCTATAGCTACCTCTATCAGCTTTAGCTGCTAGAACACTACCACATTTCACTAATAAGGGATAACTGGACCTGGTGTAAGTACCGAAGGTACCCACTACAAATCAGGCCAGTTTCCTGCATTGGTTACTACGTCCCCTTGTACTGTCAAATAGGTTAGCTGATGTGCTTCACTTTTTGACGGGTACATTTATCTTTTTCCTGTGATTTCACTCTCTTCTTCAGGATTCTCGGATATTCAGGCCTTCCTTGTTTTTGTCTTATAGGGTTCTATTACGTATTCCTTGCAGTTTCATCACTTCAGTCAGTCCATGATACGCCTTCATATAGTTGTGTCTCGTCGATTTTGCTTAGTCTATTGTGCATACTTTTTGTTATTGAACTCTTTGGAGTTCTTTTACATTTGTTGCACTTGCGTGCATGACTTCCTTCGTTTTGGAAGGCTTTTGCACTTTTTTGGGAGTTATTCTTCTTTTCTAGAAGGATAATATATTTTTCATATATTATAAAGTTTGTTATTGATTCCTCATATAGATACAATTTCTTTCTTTTTCCATGGCTGTTTTGTTGTAGTTGAATTCACGCTTGGAGGTGTGTTATTGGATGTATTCATTACATTCTGACTGATTAATTTCCTAAGAATCTAGTCTGTTTTCTTATTTCAGCCTTGAGAACTTCTCTACTATATCCTTTGATCTTAAATTGACCTCTGTTTCCACTTTTATACCACTGGCCCTTTTTGCCCTATCCAAAAGAAAATTGACGCAAGTTCATTCCCTTTCAGTGACAAACATACACATCTATGGGTGTTATATCTGTGTGTATGTATGTGCGCACATTTTTGCATCTAAACGTATGTGCTTGGTGATTCTTTCCTCATATGTCAATAGATGTGTATTTTACGTATCTTGATGATGATGTTATGATATAGCTGCTTTCCTTGAGGTAAAGTATTTCATATAACAATGATTAGTCTTTTTCTTTTCATTGGAGGCAACTGTCTGCTTTCTCTGCCTGAGATTTGCCTTTTGAGGTACGTCTGCTTGGCTTATGCTTTTCTAGGGTAAGAGGTTCTGCTACCCTGTGTTCCAGCAGCGTGGAGCCTGCCACTGCGATCTACATCTAGGAATAGATTGATATATCCACTAGCTCAGTTGCTGATGCTATCATACGATCACAGGTAGTCTTTCTTATCCACGTTTTCTTGTTTTGATGCTCAGTGGTGTGATAATTTCCGCAGGTTCGACAAACTGTTCTTACATGGGTTTTCACTCCTTTAATGGAGTGAGTAGCTTTCTTAGATACTGCTATTCGCCTTTTACACTGATTGCTCATGTTCACATAGCTTTATTCATTTTATGTTTGTTATGGTTCTTGATTCCTACTCAGTGGTTCCTCTGTGGGGTCCTTGGTAGTGCAATCTGTTAAGGCTCATATACGTTCTGCTGTATGTCGGTCTTTTCAATTTTTTAGCCCGCTTGTGTTCTCAGAACCCCTTACATTTGTCTTTTCACCAACTCTTTTCCTAATGAGGATGTGTAGGAAGCTGGCTCTGTATTTACTGTACCAAAATGAGATATAGTGTGCACAAACTCCAGGGTTTCCCCAGAGGCTAAAGTAGATAATACTAATGCTCTATTTTGTGGTAGTGTGGTTGAGCAGTTAGGCTTGTCAGGGGGTAGTGTAAAGCATTTGTTGTACACACACAGTCAAGAAATGAGGCACACACTCAATGACTGACTCCTGGCCAATGTTATTATATAGTAAAAATATATTTTCTTAATGTATTACTAGAACCAAAAGGGCTTTGTTGCAGTTAAGTCCAGTTGTAAGTGCGTATCAAGCATATGTATCAAATGAAATTTAGGTTTTGCAGATAAAACAGTTTACCAGTAAGTAACAGTTTTCAATTTTAAAAGTTGAGTGTGCAATTTCTCCGGAACCAATGTAGTCCTAGGGGAGGAAAAGTGTTAGCACAGCTAACAGGCAAGTACTTGACTTAAGATTCCTGTCTTCAGGGGCTAGGATGTCTGCGGGTCATAGTTCAAGTTGACCCCAAAGGTGCACCACCAGGAACAGAGGTCCGTCCGGGGGCAGAGGTCAAAGTTGGTGTTGGGTTTTCAGTGGAATCCTATGAGGACTGGGGGTGCGCAGAAGAGCACAGGTAGCAGGTAACTACCCGCTGTTTCAGGACATCTGCCTGCAGGGAGTAGGTCAGCACCGAAAGGGCCACAGGTATGCACTAAACACACACCCTCAGCAGCAGAGGGGTGACTGGGCGGAGGGTGTAGACACAGTGTCAGGTGCCCAATGCTTTTCAATGGGGGATGCTGCAGGGTTGGGTCCAGGGGGTAGGTTCCGGAAAACCAAAGGCTGAACAAGGAGAGGCGCCTGCTGGATGTTTCTGGACCGTCAGTCTGATTCCCCAAGGCCAGGGGGCTGTGTTTCCTTTGGGCATCTGGAATCTTAGTTGTATCCGGTCGCGGTTAGGGGGGTCCTCTGGATTTAGGCTGCAGGCGTCGTCATGTTGGCCAGGAGGGGTCAACCCATGGTGGTGTTGAAGTCAGAATTACCTGGGGACCTCCTCTGGACCGGTGGGCCAGCTGGACAGGGGCTGTGGGCATTGGGTGCAGGGTGGACAGGGCTCGCTTATCCGGGGAAGTTCTGGAGTCCTTTTGGAGGGTATCTTTTGGACAGGGCCACTGTCCTCTGGGGTTCTTGGTCTTCTGCTGGAGAGGCAGTTCTCTTGGGGATTGTGGAGGTTGCTGATCCTACAGGATGTGTCACCTTTTTGGAGCAGGAGTCTTGAAGCTGCAGACAGGCCGGTTGTCATCCGGAGTCTTCACTGCTAGGGTTTGCTCTTCAGTCCTTTCTTGCGGACACTAGGAATCTGAAGAGCAAGGTTCAGGGGTGCCCCTAAATACTAGATTTAGGGGTGTTACAGGGGTCAGGTGGTAGTAGCCACTGGCTACTATCCCTGAGGGTGGCAACGCTCTACATGTGCCCACTCCCTTTGGGGAGGAGGCACATTGCTATCCCTTTTGGTCCCTCTCCTTCAAAACAAAATGGAGGATTCTGCAAGGAGGGGGTCACTTGTGCTCTGGGCTACAGTTCTAGCTGTAGTGGCCACTCCTCTTTTTTTAAATCTAATTTTCTAACGGACCTCCTGCCAAAAGTGTGGCTTGGTCCGGTGGGGCAGGCATCTCCACTAGGTGGAGTGCTCTGGGACACTGTAAGAGGAGGCCCGAGCCTTTGAGGCTCACCGCCAAGTGTTGCAGTTCCTGCGGGATAGGTGTAAAGCACCTTCACCCAGAGCAGGCTTTGCCTTAGACCCTAGAGAGCACAAAGGCTCTCCCCTCATGGGGTCACAAACCTGTCTGTTAGTGGCAGGCTGGCACAGATCAGTCACCCCTACACTAGTGGGTTGGGTAAAATAGAGGGGACATCTCTAAGATGCCCTCTGTCTGCATTCCACAATAAATCCAACACTGGCATCAGTGTGGGCTTATTGTGCTGAGAAGTTTGATACCAAACTCCCCAGTCTTCAGTGAAACCATCATGGAGCTTTGGAGTTCGTAATGACATATTCCAGCCCATGTACTTTGTATGGCCACACTGCACTTAGAATGTCTAAGAATGGAACTAGATGCCATAGGAGCATATTGCTCGTGCAGCTATGCCGTCACCTGTGGTATAGTGCACCCTGCCTGAGGGCGGTAAGGCCTGCTAGAGGGGTGACTTACCTATGCTACGGGCAGTGGTTTGTGGGCATGGCACCCTTGGAGGGATGCCATTTCAACTTTACCTTTTTATCCCTGTCAACACATACAATCTGCAATGGCAGTGTGCATTTATTTGGTGAGGGGGCCCCTTAGGGTGGGACAATACATGCTGCAGCCCTTAGGAACCCTCCCTGGCCACACAGCCCTTGGTACCTGATACCTTTTACAAGGGACTTAACCTTGTGCCAGGTGTGAGAGGAAGCCCCTTTTTGCATGGTTAGCCCCCCACTTTTTTGCCTTATAATGATGTGTCGTAAAAGTTGTAGTGCCCACTGCCCCTGCTAACCAGGTTCCGTTGGCCAGAGCTCTTGCCCTAAATCTGTTGTGATGCTTGGCACAATTGGATACACCCTTAAATATCACTGTAAGTCCCAAGTAAACTGGTACACCTGTAGCCAGGGCATGGGATATTAGGGGTAGACCCCTGAGGGCAGCAGTACTGATTGTGCCACCCTCTAGGGCCCTGCACCCAGATGCACTTTGCAGGCTGGGTGTTCTGGGGCAAACCTCGAAAGACCAATTCGACTTTGCACACACTCCCTATGTGCCCTGTTCACCCTACACTACATATGTAATGGAAAAGTCGCCCCCTCTGGTAGACCTTTCAGCCCTAAGGCAGGGTGCACCTTACTATATGTGAGGGCATAGTTGCATGAGCAATATGCCTTCACTGTGTCCTTGCCAAACCGGGGACATTCTGTGTGAACAGAGTAACCATTTTAAGTACATGTAGAGGACACTGGTCAGACACGAGCTCCCCAGCTACATGATGGCCACTCTGCACACTGGGTTGTTTGTTATCAAACAACTCAGGATGATAAATCCAAGCTGGTACTACTGATATTGAATGTATCCCTAAATGTACCCAGGGGTCACCTTAGAGGTGCCACCTGCAAATGCTAACCTAACTGGCATGGTTGCTGACTGGTTCCATCGAGTATGCCACCTCCAGACAGCCAATATACAAACCTTGGGGGAGAGCTATGCCCTTCCTGGGTGGAGGAGGTAACACCCCCTCCCTCAGGAATGTGATTTCCCCGAGCAGTGAGCTTCAAAAGGCTACTGCACTTGAACCTCAAGCCCCCAGGCCTGCTGATAGCACCAGATGGCTTCCCCCTTAGTAAACCCCCACTTTTGGCAGGAGCAAAGGCAGGAACCACACAAATTGTAGGAGGAAGGGTCTCACTGAGCATGCACCATCCCTAGGGGCTTGCAGGCAAAGTGGACCCTCCATTTAATTTTCCTCCATGTTAGATGGCAGGAAAATAGCCAATGAGGTTTAGGGTAGTGTCATGTCCCACAGGAAGTGGTCACTGGTGGGTGTAGCCACCCCAAGGTAAGTGTCCCATTGGACATTACCAGGTTCCCGCTAGAACGCCCACTAAATTCAGTATTTAGTGGGCTCCCCTAGACTAAGAAATCAGGCTCATCAGGAAAAAAAGACAGCACCAAAGAACCTGCCAGCACAAGAACAGAAAACCTGCTGCACCAGAAGAGGCTCCAAGACCCCTGCTTTCTGAACCAGAGTCCCGACAATCACCGATGCGGAGGAGCTGACCACTGGACCAACCTCTTAAGACCCAGAGGACCTCCAGGCTTAGCAAATAGCCAAAATCTCCCTCCTGAGTGGAGGCACCACTTGAGAAGAAAAAGAAACCCAGGAAAAACCAGCAAACTGGTGAGAGCCACTTCACCAACTGGACGATCCCTCTGCAACCGGAAGTCGCAGCCGGACCCGACAACACACCAAAGACAGCCCGGACGAGAACTAGAAGTGTGCCAATTGTGGTGGCACTGCGCCCTCCCGTGGCCAAGTTGTGCCAATACCCCCGGTAGTGGTCAGTGCATGTCAGACAACAGCAAAAACAGCTCTCCCAGAGCTGCAACTGGACCAGGTGGAAGCCCTAGTCAAGGGACTTCAGAAACACCCCGGACTGCCCACCAGAACGCCCTTGTGGTCGTGCAAGGCCCCGGGAAGAAGACTTACCTCCAACTGCAAAGGGCTCCATTGCGCACACTCTCCAAGACCTCCAACTCACCCTTCATCCAGCCGCCCTGAGTCCTGCATCGCGGAACCAGCTGTGTACCATAGGTCCCTAACGCCTTGCAACCTCAACAGCTCAAGGGGACCCTGAAGCACCTCCTTTAATTCTGAAAAATAGCTCCTTTTCCAGGTGGCCCCTCCAAGTGGCTCTGTGCCTGTGCCAGGAGACTTTCCAGCTCTGCTCCTGCCGGAACCAGGAGCTGTCTGAGGCTCTCCAGCTGGCACAGTGTGCCCATCAACCTCATCGACCATCCTGCAAAAGGAGAGCCTGGTAACTCAACTGTGTGATTTTAAATGCATTTTACAGTTGGCCTTCAATTGATTCCTAACGCACAGAACGACTAACTTTATTAAAACTTTGAAAAATCATAACTCCAAAAGTACTTAACGTATATTGACCATTTTGGTCTTAATAATTATATAAAAATCGGAAGTATTTTTATAAATTCTGGTCTCGAAGTTATTAATTGAGTGTGTTTGGTGCATGATTGATATTGTGAGTACAACAAATGCGTAGCACATCTCCTGGATTAGCGTAACTGCTCGACCAGCAACCTCTAAAATTTGAGCATTAACCTGATCAGATTTTTTACCTTTAGAAACCAAAGTGTGTTTGCATGGACCCCTTGCACGGTGGGCCTAGGTTTGCACTTTACATAGAGGGCCACCCTCCTACATTTGGTCTATCAGCAGAGGGATAAAGTCTTTGCATTCGCTGCTACCACTTTGTCAATTGTGTGAACACACAAATAACTCTCTAAATTGTCTTTAGATAATTTGTTATGATTTTCTAATTGACTAACAATTTTTTTACACATTTTTAAAATAATTGTTAGGGCCCTGGTTAGGTCCCCTACAACTCTAGATAAAGTTTAAAAGTCCTTGCTTTAGTTGGTTAATCAAAAAGGAGAATTCTAAATTCTAAAAAGGTCCCAACTTTAGTAAAGTAAAAATTTCAGAAGTAGAGTCTGGATCCCAGGAACTCAACCTGGAACTTTGAGGCATATAGCTATGACAACTTAAGGAAACTTCCAAGCTGTACAAGATTCATACTGGTAAAACCCCCAAAACCGAGAAACTTAGGTTTCTGGTGGCCCAGCATAAAAGAGATAATCCCCCAGGTGCCGTGGCTGCCCTGTAGGTGTGGGGGCAGGGGCCTGGAAGGATTTTCCTCTTTGTGAACATTTGCGCATTGTGATTCTATTTGGAGAATTTTCTTCTCCAAGAGCGCCGCTGCCTGGACACTGCCTTGAGCATGGAGACATCCATGATCTGGAGAATTGATCATCGATGGGAAGATATGCTGTTTCTTCCTCCTCCATGTATTCTTGGGATTCCTGCACCCTGAAAGCTAGGGGTATTAAACAATACTGCAGTTGCAAGAAGGGCAGTGCAAAAGTGGGGTTAGCCCAGGATATCGGGAGCCCCAGAAGCAACCGTAAATCAGGCCTGAAACAGCCTGTGGGATAATGTACTCCTTTTTGTCTAGCAGAATGATAAGTGCCCCCTGGGTCTGGTTCCAAATAAAATGCTTGGACTGAGGCTGACCTTACCCTGAGAGGTGCTCAAACTCCAGGCGATGGCTCCGCTATGGAAGATTTGTATTATGGACTCCTGAGTTCTTTCCCCGTGACAATATGCAGCCGGTCACGTTGCACCAAATCACCAGTGTAGGAAGTTGGCTCTGTATATGCTATTTCAAAGTAAGAAATAGTGTGCACAGAGTCCAAGGGTTCCCCTTAGAGGTAGGATAGTGGCAAAAAGAGATAATTCTAATGCTCTATTTTGTGGTAGTGTGGTTGAGCAGTAAGCTTATGAGAGGGTAGTGTTAAGCATTTGTTGTACACACACAGGCAATAAATGAGGAACACACACTCAAAGACTTACTCCAGGCCAATAGGTTTTTATATTGAAAAATATCTTTTCATAGTTTATTTTAAGAACCACAGGTTCAAGATTTACAAGTAATACTTTAAATGTAAGGTACTTCACTTAGATACTTTAGAAACTTTGAATAAAAGCAATATCATATACAGTCTTTGTAAAAATGGCAATAAGCTATTTTCAAAGTGGACACAGTGCAAAAATCAACAGTTCATGGTGGAGGTAAGTGAAGATTAGGTTTGAAGGTAAGTAAAACACTTACAAGTCTCAAAGTTGGGGCCAAGGTAGCCCACCGTTGGGGGTTCAAGGCAACCCCAAAGTTACCACACCAGCAGCTCAGGGCCGGTCAGGTGCAGAGGTCAAAACACACAGGCTTCAATGGAGAACAGGGGTGCCCCGGTTCCAGTCTGCCAGCAGGTAAGTACCCTTGACCTCAGAGGGCAGACCAGGGGGGTTTTGTAGGGACCGGGGGGGACACAAGCAGGCACAGAAAGTACCCCCTCAGCGGCACAGGTGCGTCCGGGTGCAGTGTGCAAACAGGCGTCGGGTTTTAGATACAAAGTAATGGAGGGACCCGGGGGTCACTTCAACGATGGAGGCAGGCACCGGGGGGGCTCTTCGGGATAGCCACCACCTGGGCTAGGCAAAGGGTCGCCTGGGGGTCCCTCCTGCACTGGAGTTTGGTTCCTTCAGGTCCTGGGGGCTGCGGGTGCAGTGTTGGTTCCAGGCGTTGGGTCCCTTGTTATAGGCAGTCGCTGTCAGGGGGGAGCCTCTGGATTCTCTCTGCAGGCGTCACTGTGGGGGCTCAGGGGGGTCGTCTCTGGTTATTCACGGGCTCGCAGTCGCCGGGGAGTCCTCCCTGAGGTGTTTGTTTTCTGCAGGTCGAGCCGGGGGCGTCGGGTGCAGAGTGGAAAGTCTCAAGCTTCTGGCGGAAAACATGGATTCTTTAAAGTTGCTTCTTTGTTGCGAAGAAGTTGCAGGATTTTGAACAGAACTGCTGTTCATGGGAGTTTCTTGGTCCTTGGCTGCAGGGCAGTCCTCTGAGGCTTCAGAGGTCGCTGGTCCCTGTTGGATGCGTCGCTGTTGCAGTTTTCCTCGAAGTTGGGAGACAGGCCGGTAGGGCTAGAGCCAAAGCAGTTGTCGTCTCAGTCTTCTCTACAAGGCTTCAGGTCAGCAGTCCTTCTTGTTAAGGTTGCAGGAATCTAGTTTCCTAGGTTCTGATGAGCCCCTAAATACTGAATTTAGGGCTGTGTTTAGGTCTGGGAGGGCAGTAGCCAATGGCTACTGTCCTTGAGGGTGGCTATACCCTCTTTGTGCCTCCTCCCTGTGGGGAGGGGGGCACATCCCTAATCCTATTGGGGGAATCCTCCACTCACAAGATGGAGGATTTCTAAAAGTAAGAGTCACCTCAGCTCAGGACACCTTAGGGGCTGTCCTGACTGGTGGGTGACTCCTCCTTGTTTTTCTAATTATCTCCTCCAGCCTTGCCGCCAAAAAGTGTGGGCAGTGGCCGGAGGGGCGGGCATCTCCACTAGCTGGGATGCCCTGTGGCACTGTAACAAAAAGGGTGAGAAGCACCTCCACCCAGTACAGGCTTTGTTCCTGGCCGCAGAGTGACAAAGGCACTCTCCCCATGTGGCCAGCAACATGTCTGGTGTGTGGCAGGCTGGCAGAAACAGGTCAGCCTACACTGGAAGTTGGGTATTTTTTCAGGGGGCATCTCTAAGATGCCGTCTGGGTGTATTTTACAATAAATTGCACACTGGCATCAGTGTGCATTTATTATGCTGAGAAGTTTGATACCAAACTTCCCAGTTTTCAGTGTAGCCATTATGGAACTGTGGAGTTTGTGTTTGACAAACTCCCAGACCATATACTCTTAGGTCTACCCTGCACTTACAATGTCTAAGGTTTTGCTTAGACACTGTGGGGGCATAGTGCTCATGCACATATGCCCCCACCTGTGGTATACTGCACCCTGCCTTAGGGCTGTAAGGCCTGCTAGAGGGGTGACTTACCTATGCCAGAGGCAGTGTGAGGTTGGCATGGCACTCTGTGGGGCATGCCATGTCGACTTAGTCATTTTCTCCCCACCAGCACACACAAGCTGAGAGGCAGTGTGCATGTGAGGGGTCCCTAGGGTGGCATAAGACATGCTGCAGCCCTTAGAGACCTTCCCTGGCATCAGGGCCCTTGGTACCAGGGGTACCAGTTACAAGGGACTTACCTGGGTGCCAGGGTTGTGCCAATTGTGGAGACAAAGGTACAGTTTAGGGAAAGAACACTGGTGCTGGGGCCTGGTTAGCAGGGTCCCATCACACTTTCAAATCATAACTTAGTATCAGTAGAGGCAAAACGTCAGGGGGTAACCATGCCAAGGAGGCATTTCCTTACAACCAGTAATGGGTAAAACTGATTCGCCGGTAGGTTAGATGCACTGAGCACGTAAGGAATAGCGCGGGCCCTCCAGTGGTGGGATTACAGCACTGCGCGCAGAGCCCGATTGTGGAAGCGGCCATGAAGGAGCGAGATCGTTCCCAATGCCGCACTGTAAAGGAAATAGTTTAATTACTCATGCAGCAGTAATTTAACAGTGTCTGAGTGACATAAATAGCATTAACATAAGCGAGTAATGCATTATACTAATAAAGAATCACAGTGGTGAAATCACTTAGCTTTAGGCTGCAGCAACAGTGAAGAAAGCGGTGTATAGAGCATCTGCATGGATCCTTGAAGTGTGTTCCTGGACTGTGATTGGTTGACATGTTTGTTTTTTCCTGCAGCCACATGGGAAACAAAGTTTTGTTCTGATTAAGTACAAATGTTCAGTGGCTTCTGGTAAAATAAAAGTGAGGAAAGAAAAGCTTAATCCTCGCCTATGGTCCTGACATATAATCACAGGATGGTGAGTGTATGCCAAGACTTTAACGGCGCTCCCTGTTTATGGTTAGCTGCTTTGGCTTTGCTGCCATATCCTGTCCCCTAGCACACCACAACCATTTTTACTTACCATTCTAACCTATTGGGCATTAGACAATTTTGCATATTCCAGGGCCTTCGTAACAATAAATAAATAAAAGAAAGATCATTTTGGTGAGCGGTGTCAAGGAAACATGTTCCTGCATGGATTGTTGATGCACATAACTAGAGTCAGTCCCACCCCTCAAGTTAGCAGTGGAAGGACAAAACTCACCCAGTCCAATCACTGTATTTCGGAAAAACTCCTGCATGGAACCAGCAAAAAATAAGAAGGAAGGCCATCTTATCATGTGCAAGGTGATGTAGTAAATGTATTGGATGTAATAGATCTGCCCATCAAAGGCTGAAACTCTCTGTAGCTGTGTTTTGCTTTCACAAATGAACGAGCTGACAGAAATCTCTGGAATGCACTTCTTAGTTCAAAGAAGACATGTATTATTACTTCACTACGAGGTTCCTAAAAAATGAAGGCGATTAGTAGGTCGAAAGCACACGTTTAAAAATAGTCACAGCAATGAAAGGAAAATATATCAAAATGATTCTCTACTGCAATGTACACAGCATTATATTAGAGCATAATTGCAAAGCAAAGGATAAAGTAAAAATTAATCACTGTAGGGTCTGCCAAGCTCTTCATCTTTCTCATGGCTGCAAGAAGATGACCCCTGTTCAACTGTGAGAAAGAGATCCTCACCTTCACGGGGAAATGTCAGGCATTTGATGTCCAATCCTGACCGAGGTCTCGGAATTTCCTCGCTACTGAGCAGGGCCACCTCTTTTATAGTTTAGACAAACGTGGAAAGAGCCTTCTGAAAGGCCCTCCCCTCTCAGATGGAAATATTCAAACATACTGGCTACTGTAGGTCAGAGTTGGAAGAAAAACGTTGAAAATTGGCCACCTTTCAAGGCCGCACCTTTCCCTACACTGAAGAAAACAAAAAATATGTACTTTCTTATCATGAACTGTTCGTGTTCGGTGAGAGAAATACGAAGAAACAAGCTTAGTTTACCATGCGAAAAAACACAGCTCAACTGCAATGTCTAACGCCATGATAAAGCCAGTAGGCAGCTAAACTGAATACAAAATGTAATCTGCCACTGGTGCACACTTAGCTACTAATATGCACATTGGTGAACACAAGGTCAGTGGTCAAACACATCTATTTTTACTAAATTTCCACCCGTCTGACCAATGACTTTGTGTACTTTTCTCTTATTTAAAAAAAAGAAAATATCATAAGCAAATTAGGTTTGCATTGTATACAGCAACATAATGCAATAATAAAAGCAATCACTGTAAAGCAATGGAAGCGGATTAACGTATTGATCTTATAAACAGTTAAACCAGACACTCCTACAATGAAATGACTGAAGCTTATATTTAGTCTGATTGGGACAATAACTGATTGAGTAGTGTCTCTAGGATAGCAAGTTGCTGTAGAACTACGTGGAAACATCATGAGTTCTAATCATGTAAAGGTACACTGTCCGCCTGAAAGGTTTGCTGGAATATAATTAAAAGTCAGGTTTCCCCACGAAAACAGCCAGCCAACTGGCAATTTTGCTTAATGAGACTGGCAACAGTCATCAGATGATAACAAGCTATTAGTTACTTCCAGTGCAAAAATGTAATCAAACAAGTTGACAGAGCATCCATGGTAGTGTGTATTGTTCCCATGTAGAACTTGAATCAATGACTCAATTTGCCCAAAATTGATCCATAGGTTTTTGTACTTTAAAAGCAGCAGGAGCGTTGCTCAAAAGGTTATCAATCAGGTTCAGGTTGGGGGTGCGGTCCATCCACCAACCCCACACGCAAATGCCCGAAGGGAGACCACACAGCACACTCATGGTCAGTGGCAAGTCGTAGTAGGATCTGCAAAAGAAACAAGAATGACTTTTCTTGCAAATAACATTTGTCATCTGAAATGTGCTCTCCTTTTTTCTTTCCTTGTTTGATAATCAGCAGGATGTTATTGGGGCCCTTTGCTATAATTTCTGCAGATTCTGGAGGGCCATTTGGGGATTCAACAGACACCTTAGCACTGAGGTTTTTATCTGCTGCACCACAGCGTCCTTTTCCTTGCACTGTCAGAAGGGCTGAGGCTGTCCCCTTCCTTACCAACCTCCATACACTGCACTTATGACAAGTTGGGCCAATTCTGTCTCCAATCTGTATGAATAAGTCAACTTCTCCACTATTTAACAGAATAACTTTGATTTCTCCTTGGTGTTCTGCAACAATCACTCCCCCTAAAATCTGAATATATTTAAGGGCCAACACTGATCTGGGAGCAATCAATCCTAAATAATCTGTATTCCAACACCTGTTTCACACAACGCTAGGTCTAGGGGTTTTAGTCTGTAAACTTGTAAATCATGTAAGTCAACACCTGCAGATTCGGGTGTGGCTTTGTAAGGAGCTAATGCTCCTGGTTTTATTTCCCAGTATGTGATGCTATTGGTGGCCATATGTGGTTATATTTGCAAAGCTGGAGTTAACATTCGCATCAAAGGTGTTTCAGCATTTGTTACTGGTCTATTGTTCGGAATATGGAGGGCTTCATTTAAATGCTGTCTCCAGTTTTTCAAATTTTCATCAGATAATTTTCGCAATTGAGCTTTTAGTAAACCATTCATTCTCTCAATCAATCCTGAGACCTGTGGATAATAAGGAATATGATATATCCACTCAGTATTGTGCTGAGAACAGTAGTCCTGCACCAATTTGCCTTTGAAGTGTGACCTACTGTCGCTTTGGATCTGGAGTGGTACTCCAAAGTATAACATTTACAAGTACAGAGTTCTGATAGTATTGTGCTGAGTAGCACGTTTACAAGGGACAGCAATCAAGTATCCAGAATAAGTGTCCACTACGGTGCAGGCGTATTGACACCCACGACTAATCAGTAGTGGTCCAATGTAATCAATTTGCGATATCTGTCCTGGTAACTTTCCTCTCCCCAATTGATCTTTGACTGTTTGTGGGACAGATCTCTGTTGTGTGTGTGCTGACAAATAGGTCATTGCAAAATTACAGTTTTTATCAAATCTAAGGGAATGTGCGTCTCTCTAATCTCTGCCCTCATGTAAGTGGCTTTTTCTCTTTAATGTCCACATTTCTGGTGCCCCCACTTAGTCATCCCCACCAAGTCAGAATTCTGGGTTGACACTTCTGCCTCTGAACTTTTGTCTTTGACGTCTGCAAGGGAATTGAACCAGCGTTCTAATGAGTCAATGGGACAATGAGCATCTATGACTTTACTCTGTTTTAACATTTCCCAGATTTCCTGCCACAACTCTTTGCTCCTCACCTACTTTGAATGAATGAACCAGTTATGTGCATGCTATGTGGAAAGCCAGACGGCTAATCCATTAGCAGTGAACCAAGAATCAGTGTAAAAATGACAAGTCTCAGGCAGCTCTTTCTTTAGAACTTCACACACAGTGTACAACTTGGTGTATTAGCTACTTTTTCCTTCTCCTGTGGTAAACAACTTTTCAGCAATTGGATTGTATGACACTGCTTTCCAATGTCTTTTGGTACCCACGTGTTTCTATGAATCATTGGTAAACCAAACATGCTTTCTATCCTCAGGGGACACGAATTCAAATGTGCACTCCATCTCACTGGTGACTCTTTTACCTGTGGTACTCCCTGCATCCTCTCCTCATCCTGTACAGGAGCTTGTGACACCTGTTCATGTAGGGCTGCAGTGCCTGTCCGTCCTACTCTAGCCCTGTCTTGTATGTACCAGATCCAGTGTATGATACTAGCCTCTTGTGCATGTCCTATGCGGTGGGATTAAGGTGAGCTCATCTCCCACTGCATGATTGATATTTAAGGTTTCAGAATTACATTGTAACGTAATGTGATTAGCTCAGTATCCACTAGAGCCCAATAGCAAGTCAAAAGCTGTTTTTCAAAAGGAGTATAGAGCTCCACAAAGTCAGGTAGTTTTCTAGTCCAAAGGCCCCAGGGGCACCCTTGTCCTCCCCTGTTTCTGTCACATACTCAAGTTTGCATATTGTCCCTGAACAGTTACATGTAACTCAATGTTTCCCTCTTGCACTGTACACAAATCTAAAGTATGTTGAATTATTTAATTTGCCAAATCGGAAGCACACAGCAGCTCTTCACTACTTTCAAACACATGTTTTTTCCTAGCTACTTTGTACCAAAGGGTTAAGACGTTACTCAGATGAGGGTTATTCTGTTTCCAAAAATCAAACAATTTCATGAAACTCTGTCTCTCTTGCTTAGTGCAAAGAGTAAGAAATTCCAAAATCTTTTGTTTTACCTGTAACAACATCTCTCTGTGTTCTGGATTCCCAGAAACTGCACATTTTGCGACAGTACCTGTGTCTTGTCTGAATTAATTATACACATCGTACTGTGCAAAAGTGGTCTGAATATACCTGTAACATCGTCAACTTCTTGCTCAGTGTAATCTTTCAAAGAATGCATTTCAACTCCTGCCAAAAACTGTGGGCTTCTCTGCGCATTGAGAACTACGCTCTGCTCATGAGGCTTACGCTGGCCCCCACCTTTTTTAACCTCCTCTGTACTGGAATATGAAAAGCCAGATTCTCCTGTAACAGCTGGGTAGATTTCAGTTTGATCTTGCATTAATTTGTTCTGGCTAATTTGCTCTTGTAAATTCTTATTTTCATATTCTAACTATTTACATCTTTCATGCATTTTTCGGTAAGCAGACAAATGTATCCAAACCCTACTGTCAAGAACAAAAGGGACATCAAAAAAGCACCTTTTCTAAATATGAAAACACTTTAGTTTTATCGAAGCACCCATCCCAAAACTTAGAAAGTCCTGATAAACAAGAAAACATGTTTATCACAACACCATAAGGCAATTTAATTTCACATGTATTTTTAAACATGGTTTGTAGTGCTTCCTTTAATTCTCTAAACAAAATAAATTGTACACTTTTAAATCGTGCACTTCCAACCTCCATCCCTTTTTTTTTTTTTTTTTTTTTTTACTTACGACTGTGCCAATATGTTTTGCTTTTTACTAATGACCGAGCTGACAAAAATCTCTGGAATGCACTTCTTAGTTCAAAAAAGACATTTATTATTACTGCACCACGAGGTTCCTAAAAAAATGAAGGAGATTAGTAGGTCGAAAGCACACGTTTAAAAATAGTCACAGCAATGAAAGAAAAATATATCAAAATGATTCTCAACTGCAATGTACACAGCAAATATATGTGATTATATTATAGCAAAATTGCAAAGCAAAGAATATAAAGTAAAAATTCATCACCGTAAGGCCTGCCAAGCTCTTCATCTTTCACATGCCAGCAAGAAGATAACCCCTGTTCAACGGCGAGAAAGAGATCCGCTCCCCCACAGGAAAATGTCAGGCATTTAATGTCCAATCCTGACGAGGTCTCAGAATTCCCTCGCTACTGAGCAGGGCCACCTCTTTTATAGTTTAAACAACAATGGAAAGAGCCTTCTGAAAGGCCATCCCCTCTCAGATGGAAATATTCAAACATGCTGGTTACTGTAGGTCAGAGTTGGAAGAAAAATGTTGAAAACTGTCCAACCTTTCAAGGCTCTCCTTTAAAGGTTGCACCTTTCCCTGCACTGAAGAAAACAAAAAATATGTGCTTTCTTATCATGAACTGTTAGTGTTCGGTGAGAGAAATACAAAGAAACCAGATTAGTTTACCATGTGGAAAAACACAGCTCAACTGCAATGTCTGAACCGCAATGTCTAACGCCACGATAAAGTCAATAGGCAGCTAAACTGAATACAGAAAGTAATCTGCAACTGGTGAACACTGAACAACTGATATGCTCAGTGGTGAACCCAGAGTCAGTGGTCAAACGCATCTATTTTTACTACAAGCTGAGACCTAAAAACGATAATTCTTATGGCAGATTTGTGGACTTGTAGTTGATTATCCCCAAATGCTTGCTAGCTATGCAGTGTAAGTGTACCAAAGTCTGTATAAAGCTTATATTTTATTTGTAAAACCAGAATGATCCTGTTGTGATAGTTTGTGAAGGAATATAGACATGAACCACAAAGCTCACTGTACATGTGTGCAATATAAAGCCCAATTCAAATTGTTTTAATTAAAAGGTTTGTGAAAGCTAATTCTAGTCTCTTGTTATAAATCATAGTGTCTTTTAAAATTTAAGTGTTTGTTTAAATCTGGGCAATATTCTTTACATAGACAAAATGATTACCCTCTAAAAAAGATTTTTCCCAGGAAGTCTCTTTATAGTATTTTACTCGATCTTTATATATTTTAACTAAACAATCTTCAGTGTCCTGCTTATGAGTGGGACTACTAGGTGTTTGACTTTCTTCATTGAAGATCATGCTGAATGAGGGCTAGGATTACAGGTAAGGGGTGTTTCCTTATTTTGTAATTACTTTTTTCATAGTTAGTAGCTAAAAGAAATGCATTGTAATTTGACATTGTTCATAGTTTCCTGCCCTTATTAATACCTCATCAAAGTCCCACATATCTGCTACCTTAGTACCTTAACTCCCTTCTCGCCTTGAGATTTGCATGGCTATTATGCTTGTGGAATGATGTGGCAAAAAATGTGAAAGGGAGAACATGACATTTTTACAGACTTTATTGAAATGATTACAGCATAACAGTGAAAATGTGTTTTGCTCCCAGTTTCACAATATTTGAATTTTGGAACAATTCTTGTTGCTCTTCTAAAAAGAAGGTATAATCTTATTTATTTTTGTTGTTGCTTTTTTCTAGTTATGCCATTCTCTTTTTCAACACTGCCTGTGCGGCCCAGATGGCTGTGGATAAAATGAATGGGAAAGTAATCAATGGAAAAGAAGTCAGAGTTCGTATCATAAACGCTGCAAAGAAAACTGCTTCTGTGATACAGTCAGAACATCATGTGCTTGAAAAAAATATGTTTACAAAATTCACAGTCTGCAACCCAAGTTGGTCTTTGAAAATCAACTCTCCTTTGAGGCCGCCGACAATGGATGACCCCCACAAACTGGCAATACATGTTAGGCTGCCTGAGGAAATGCCTGTGAAGGATAAATGTCCACTTAAACAGATGGCTTCCCATGGACCTGCTCCGAGTTCTGTCAATGCTCCAAAATCTTCTCATGTGAACGACTTAGCTGAACACACTAGACCTGCGAAAATGACAGCATTGCCTCAGAAAGTGGCCAGCTGCACCTCCAACCCCTTGATGATGCCCAGTTCATTTCCACCTCCTTGGTTACTTCCTGGCACTTATCCTACTCCTTGTTGGCAAGTGCCTGCATCTAATGCCTGCCCATGGATGATAAATAGTCCTCATAACTATAACTGGCTAGGATCCAACACCTCTCAGAGCCCATGCCCAGGGGCCACTTCCACCCAGATTCCCTTTCCTGGGCATGGATTCACCAATTTTCAATGGCAACATCATACTCTTCCCCAAGCTTCCTGGTCATTGAACTCTTTTTCTCCCTCAATTTCAAGTGGCATTACTTCTGTCATGACCTCACCAAAGCAAACTAGTTGCCCAAATACTAAAGTGACTTGTGCTACCAAGGAGGCAATCTGTTCTGTCACCCCCTCGAAAGACAGTAGTCAACCTTCTATCGGTACACAAGCAGTTTGTTTAGGACCCTTCAAAAACACTCATAGTTTCCCTGGCCTCATAGAGGTAGCCAAAAGCTCCCTGACTTCCTCTCAGGTTAACAGTTCTTCCACTTCACTTCCTAAAGGGGCAATTACTACTCTGGAATATTCAAATGAGATCAGCTTCACTGTACCTCCCACAACAGTGACCTCTTCAATCTCCAAACCTAGGAAAATGGCTCTTCCAAAAGTGAGAGTCACTGCCTCAGGACTTAGAAAGTCAGTGGCTTCTATCACACCACTTTCTAAAGTGCCAAAAAAAGACCCTACTTCTACCACTATCAGCACATCACCCAGTTGTACCTTAACTAATACCGTTTCCTGCCCTGGACCATTCTTTTCTGCAATAAATAATTCTGTTACAGCCCAAATAACAGATGCAAGTGGAACCACTACCTGTGCCAATGGGAAAGACTGTGCTGTTTTGTCCAGCATTATTTCTGCAACTCCTGCTGCACCTGTGACTCAGCCATCATCCAGAACACCAGTGGTAAGCCATAGTGTATAGTTAATTAACATTTTTACAGAAAATCATACTCATTGAAGTTTCTTTGTCAACATAGATAAAATATCACTAAGTTGTGATTGTATACACTAGTAAGAGATGGATGTGTGGCACATTGATGGATGGATGGCTTGTTGAGTACAGGGTCATGCCTTTCCACAGGGTAATAGTCATTCAAACATTCCTGCATGAATGAGCATATATATTTAGTATATCTACAGAGAACCAAGCCAGTAGCCATCCGAGCACTGCACAGGATCAAAGAGAAGCATAAATTCGACAAGTGATATGATTGGTAGCTAGGATGTGGGTGATTAATTCACTGTGGTGGTATCTTTAAAGGGGAGGGTTTTCAAATATTTCCTAAATTGGAGCTGCTTTGGTGCAATCCCCATGGAAAAGTGGATGTTGTCCTAGATTCTAGGAGCGTAGTTTGAAGAGACCTTCTGCGTTGTGTTTTTTTTCTTTTTCATACTTCTTAGCCTTCACTCTAATGTATCCTAGCCTATCTGTGGTGGTGCAGAGCGCCATCAGAGATCGTGAGCTTGTCTACCAGAAAAGTGGGGTTGCTGGTTATGATGGCTTTGTAAACGTAAATGAAGATGGTGAGGCCCAGCAAGGAAGCCAATGCAGTGCCATCAGGATAGCAGCGATGTGATCTTATATCCTCTGGCTTTGGATGAGATTACCGCAGCATTTAGAATATCCTCAAGTAGTGGCATTGTGGAGTCTGGGAGGACATGGTGAAGGGTGTTATCACCACCCACATGTGAGAACACAATGGCTTGAACAGCCGTTCTGAAGTTGCTTTCTGGAAGAAATGTTTACAGTTTATTTTGAAGTAAAAGGTGACACATGCCATCTTCATTTCTTTTGTCTGTGATCCTTCAGGGTTCACTGTGCATCCAAGTAACTTGGCATTCAATAAAATGTGGGGTTCGAAGATATCAAGGTTTATGTAATTGGGCCAGTTTAGTACTGTTTCTAATGCCCTTATCCGTAGCTCCCACGCCTACTTCCTTGTCAACCATCTGACACCCCCCTTAATGGTATGGACTTGGTAGATTACATAGCAAAGGTAAAATGTCTGCCTGTATGTTGGTGTGCCGCTCACACCAATGCTTTATGTGCACTTTCATACAGTCTTCATGGGTAGGTCATTTTTCTGCTTTGTGGATACTGGACATTTGCATGCTATCTCTGCTCCTTTTATTCTGGAGATCTTAGGTTCCCACTTATACTTAAGGTTCTCTGATAGAGACTTCTATCTGCAGATACCTCACATTGTGAATTTCCCCCAGGCACCAGACTGGATCTGGAAACTTTACTGGCAGTTCCCTTTGTGCTTTGACAGGTGGTATTGTGCAGCACCATGTCTGTTCCGAATGTGATTTCTGCACCGCTATCAGACTTCCACCTTTGTGCTCTAACTTCAAATCTGGAGCTAGCAGTACGGTCTTTTTGGCAGAACCTTCCATTTGGAAAACTATCTTTTCCACACTAACTTCTCCCCCAGTTTATGGATATAGGCCCTGAAATGACAGACTTAAAGTTATGTTGTGATTGTCGGTGACTGCCACCCATGCCATCTGCCTATGGTGCCTCGAACCCAATCATGACAGTTGTGTTTGTGTCATTTGAAGATGTAATGCAAACCAACATAAGATCATAAGGCCAAGCTTGGCGTAGTTGAGAAAGTGGTCCCATTCACTGTCAAAAGTGTGACCACTCTCTCGCTCCTGATCGTGAGCCCACTCTACCTCGAGTTCCAGAAGTTTAGATAGGTTGAGATGTTCACACAAAAAACATGAGTCCAAGCATGCTTCATAGGCGTCTAGCCACTCACTCCACAAGGAGTGTGTAAGAGGATGGCCCTCTATGTAGTGTGCAAAACTAGGCTCACTGTGCAGGGGGGTCCAGGCAACCACACGTTGGTTTCCAGAGTTAAAAATTAGACCACCTAATGCTCCTATTTTTAAGGTAGATGGTCGAGCAGTTAGGCTAATCCAGGAGATGTGCTAAGTATTTGCTGTACTTACAAATCCAATCACGCAACATACATGCTCAATGAATAAATCAAGACCAGATTTTATAAAAATACTTCAGACATTTATATAGATTTTAAGACCAAGATCTTTAGAATACGTTAAGTACTTTTTGAGTTATGACTTTTCAAAGTTTTGGCAAAGTTAGTCTTTCTGTGTGTAATTACGCACCATTGGTATCAATGCACAGTTACCTTTTAAAATGCATAAAAAATAATACAGTTGAGTTACCAGTCTCTTCTTTTGCAGGATGGTCGGAGCAGTCGGTGGACACCTTATGCCAGCTGCAGAGCCTCGAGCGGCTCCTGGTTCCATTGGGAGCAGTGTTGAAAAATCTCTTGGCATAGGACCTTCTGGAGAGGCCACTTGGAAAAGAAGCTGATTTACAGATTTAAAGATGGTGCTTTGGGGTCCCCTTGGGCTGTTAAGGTCGGATGGGGTTAGGGACCCGGAGCATACATCAATTCCTACGAAGCAAGGCTCAGGGTGGCCAGGTGCAGAGTGATTTGAAGGTCTTGGATGCTGTGCGCAAAGAGACCCTTTGGAGCTGGAGGTATGTCTTCCTCTTTGGATCTTGCAGGACGTCGTGGGCGCTCTGGCAGAATGTCCGGGGTGTCGCTGAAGTCCCTCAACTGGGGCTTCCTCCTGGTCCAGGTGCAGCTCTGAGAGAGCCGTTTATGATGATGTCCGCACGCACTGGTCAATACCTGAGGTATTGCCACAACTCTGCCACAGGAGGGCGCTGTGCCACTAAACTTAACACACTTGCAGGTCTCGTCCGGTCTGTTGTGGGTGTGTCGTGGGGTCCGGCTGCGACTTCCAGTTGCAGAGATATCATCCAGTTGGTGAAGTGTCCCTCACCGGCTTACAGGTTCCTTTAGTTTCTTGAGTGGTGCCTCCCCTCGGGAGGGAATGTAGAAAAGTACCATCTTGCCTGGCATGTTACCCCCATTTTTTTACTTGGGTGTATGTTTGTTTTTGCCTGTGTCACTGGGATCCTGCTAGCCAGGACCCCAGTGTTCATAACTTATGCCCTGTATGTGTTCCCTGTGTGGTGCCTAACTATCACTGAGGCTCTGCTATCAAGAATTTCAGTGTTTATGCTCTCTCTGCTTTTAAAATTGTCACTGCAGGCTAGTGACTAATTTTACCAATTCCGATTGGCACACTGTAACACCCTTATAATTCCCTAGTATATGGTACCCAGGGTATTGGGGTTCTAGGAGATCCCTATGGGCTGCAGCATTTCTTTTGCCACCCATAGGGAGCTCAGACAATTCTTTCACAGGACTGCCACTGCAGCCTGAGGGAAATAACGTTTGTTATTTCACAGCCATTTTACACTGTACTTAAGTAACTTATAAGTCACCTATGTGTCTAACCCTCACTTAGTGAAGGTTAGGTGCAAAGTTACTAAGTGTGGGGCCACCTTGGCACTAGCCAAGGTGCCCCCACATTGTTCAGGGCAATTTCTCCGGACTTTGTGAGTGCGGGGACACAATTACACGTGTTAACTACGTTCGATGGCATCTGTCGCTGTAGATTCACATGTTCTGCATAGCTCGCCATCTGGTGTTGGGTCGGAGTGTTACAAGTTGTTTTTCTTCGAAGAAGTCTTTCGAGTCACGGGACCGAGTGACTCCTCCTTCTGTCTCCATTGCGCATGGGCGTCGACTCCATCTTCGATTGTTTTCTTTCCGCCATCGGGTTCGGACGTGTTCCTGTCGCTCCGAGTTTCGGAACGGAAAGTTAGTAAATATCGGAAGATTTTCGTCGGTATTGTTGCGTTCGGGATCGGTGTAGTTAGATTCAACACTGCATCGAAGATCGACGCGCTCCGGTGCCCTTCGGGGTAGTTTTCGATCCCCCGTCGGGGCCTGGTCGGCCCGACCGCGTGTCGAACAACGCCGATGGAACGGACCCCGTTCCGTTTTTGTCCCAAATGCCACAACAAATACCCTTATACAGACCAACATTTGGTCTGTAACCTGTGCCTGTCACCTGAGCACAGTGCGGAGACTTGCGAAGCCTGTCGCGCGTTCCGGTCCCGAAAGACACTCCGTGACCGTCGAGCCAGGAGACTTAAGATGGCGTCCACGCCGACAGCGCACCGAGAGTTCGAGGAACAAGAGGAAGAAGAAACCTTTTCGATCCACGAATCGGACTCCGAGGAATTCGACGATCAAAGAACCGTGAGTAAGACGTCAAAAACACATAAGAAAAGTGACAAGGCCCAGGGGACGCCACTGCCACCAGGCCATGGCTCCACCCATAAATTCGGTGACTGACCATCGGCACCGAAAAAGGCCCAAACAGTGCCGAGATCGTCCGACTCCGGTCGAGACACCGGCATGCAGCCTTCTCGGGATCGAGAAAGTGCTGGAGAAAAGCAACGACACCGAGATAGCGGTGTAGAAACGGCTCGACGCCGAGACAGCGGCACCGACGAAGATCGACGCCGAGAGGTTTCGACTCCAAAAAAGAAAAAAGCCACCTCGGAGCTGAAAAAAGATACAGGCAGGGTTTCGGTGCCGAAACAACCCGTAACCGACCCAGGTCCAGGCTCTTATACAGAGGAGCAATCACTGTCCTCTCAGATGCGAAAGCATAGGTTTGAGGAAGAGCTGCAATCCACCGAAGTGGACCATACGCAAAAACGTATTTTCATACAGCAGGGAACAGGAAAAATAAGCACCCTTCCCCCTATTAGGAGAAAAAGGAGACTGGAGTTTCAAATAGACCAGGCGCCACAAACAAAAATGGTGAAAAAGGTGACTCCGCCACCCTCTCCTCCGCCTGTAATTAACGCCTCACCAGCACAAACTCCGTCACATTCCCCGGCTCACACCACCATGAGCCAAGGTGACCAGGATCAAGATGCTTGGGACTTATATGACGCCCCAGTGTCGGACAACAGTCCGGAGGCATATCCAACAAAGCCCTCACCACCAGAAGACAGCACAGCATACTCTCAAGTGGTGGCTAGAGCAGCACAATTCCACAACGTAAACCTCCACTCAGAACAAGTCGAGGATGACTTTTTATTCAACACCCTCTCCTCCACCCACAGCTCCTACCAAAGCCTGCCTATGCTGCCAGGTATGCTTCGGCACGCAAAGGAAATCTTCAAGGAGCCGGTCAAAAGTAGGGCAATAACGCCAAGGGTGGAAAAGAAGTATAAGGCACCTCCTACAGACCCTGTTTTCATCACCACACAGCTGCCACTAGATTCCGTCGTAGTAGGAGCAGCTCGGAAAAGAGCCAACTCCCACACATCTGGGGATGCACCACCCCCAGATAAAGAGAGCCGCAAGTTCGATGCAGCTGGGAAAAGAGTCGCAGTACAAGCTGCAAACCAGTGGCGCATAGCTAACTCTCAAGCACTACTTGCGCGCTATGACGGAGCCCATTTGGATGAGATGCAACACCTCATCGAGCATCTAGCCAAGGAACTACAAAAGAGGGCAAAGCAGGTGGTTGAGGAAGGACAGAACATATCAAATAACCAGATACGATCCTCTATGGACGCAGCAGACACAGCTGCAAGAACAATTAATACATCTGTGACCATTAGAAGGCACGCATGGCTAAGAACGTCTGGGTTCAAACCAGAGATACAGCAGGCAGTGCTCAATATGCCATTCAACGAAAAACAACTGTTCGGACCAGAAGTGGACACGGCAATCGAAAAACTAAAAAAAGACACTGACACTGCTAAAGCCATGGGCGCACTCTACTCCCCGCAGAGCAGAGGAACCTACAGCACCTTCCGCAAGACACCCTTTAGAGGGGGGTTTCGGGGTCAGGCCACACAAGCCAGCACCTCGCAGGCAACACCGTCCAGCTACCAGGGACAGTACAGGGGAGGCTTTCGGGGCCAATACAGAGGAGGGCAATTCCCTAGGAATAGAGGAAAATTTCAAAGCCCCAAAACCCCTACAACCAAGCAATGACTCAGATGTCACTCACTCCCTCCACACAACACCAGTGGGGGGAAGAATAGGTCATTATTACAAAGCATGGGAGGAAATAACTACAGACACTTGGGTCTTAGCAATTATCCAACATGGTTATTGCATAGAATTCCGACAATTCCCTCCAAACACCACCAAAAGCACAGAATTTATCAAAACAACATTCCGAACTTCTGGAAATAGAAGTTCAAGCACTATTGCAAAAGAATGCAATCGAATTAGTACCAAACACACAAACAAACACAGGAGTCTATTCACTGTACTTCTTAATACCAAAAAAGGACAAAACACTGAGACCAATCCTAGACCTCAGAATACTAAACACCTACATCAAATCAGACCACTTTCACATGGTCACTCTACAAGAAGTGTTACCATTGCTAAAACTACAGGACTGCATGACAACCTTAGACCTCAAAGACGCGTATTTCCATATACCAATACATCAATCGCACAGAAAATACCTACGGTTCGTATTCAAAGGCATACATTACCAATTCAAAGTATTGCCTTTTGGTTTAACAACCGCACCAAGAGTCTTTACAAAATGTCTAGCAGTAGTGGCTGCACACATCAGAAGGCAGCAAATACATGTATTCCCGTATCTAGACGACTGGCTAATCAAAACCAATTCACTAACAAAGTGCTTACACCACACAAATCAAATCATACAAACCCTCTACAAACTAGGTTTCACCGTCAACTTTGCAAAATCCAACATTTTGCCGTGCAAAGTACAACAATACCTGGGAGCCATAATAGACACAACAAAAGGAGTAGCCACTCCAAGTCCACAAAGAATTCAAAATTTCAACAAGATCATACAACGCATGTATCCAACACAAACAATACAAGCAAAGATGATATTACAACTCCTAGGCATGATGTCTTCATGCATAGCCATTGTCCCGAACGCAAGACTGCACATGAGGCCCTTACAACAGTGCCTAGCATCACAATGGTCACAAGCACAGGGTCACCTTCTAGATCTGGTGTTGATAGACCGCCAAACTTACCTCTCGCTTCTATGGTGGAACAGTATAAATTTAAACAAAGGGCGGCCTTTCCAAGACCCAGTGCCACAATACGTAATAACAACAGATGCTTCCATGACAGGGTGGGGAGCACACCTCGATCAACACAGCATACAAGGACAATGGAACGTACATCAAACAAAACTGCATATAAATCACCTAGAAATGCTAGCAGTTTTTCAAGCATTAAGGGCTTTCCAACCAATTATAACTCACAAATACATTATTGTCAAAACAGACAACATGACAACAATGTATTATCTAAACAAACAGGGGGGGACACACTCAACGCAGTTGAGCCTTCTAGCACAGAAGATATGGCGATGGGCAATTCACAACCACATTCGCCTAATAGCACAGTTTATTCCAGGGATCCAGAATCAACTTGCAGACAATCTCTCTCGAGATCACCAACAGGTCCACGAATGGGAAATTCACCCCCAAATTCTAAACACTTACTTCGGACTCTGGGGAACACCTCAAATAGACTTGTTTGCAACTAAAGAGAACGCAAAATGCCAAAACTTCGCATCCAGATACCCACACAGGCAGTCCCAAGGCAATGCCCTATGGATGAACTGGTCAGGGATATTTGCCTACGCCTTTCCTCCTCTCCCTCTCCTTCCTTATCTGGTAAACAAATTGAGTCAAAACAAACTCAAACTCATATTAATAGCACCAACTTGGGCAAGGCAACCCTGGTACACAACACTGCTAGACCTATCAGTAGTACCCCACATCAAATTGCCCAACAGGCCGGATCTGTTAACACAACACAACCAACAGATCAGACATCCAGATCCAGCATCGCTGAATCTAGCAATCTGGCTCCTGAAATCCTAGAATTCGGACACTTACAACTTACCCAAGAATGTATGGAAGTCATAAAGCAAGCCAGAAGGCCGTCCACTAGGCACTGCTATGCAAGTAAATGGAAGAGGTTTGTTTGCTACTGCCATCATAATCAGATCCAACCTTTACACGCAACTCCAAAGGATGTAGTGGGTTACTTGCTTCACTTACAAAAATCTAATCTAGCCTTCTCTTCCATTAAAATACACCTTGCAGCAATATCGGCATACCTGCAGACTACCTATTCAACTTCCCTATATAGGATACCAAGTCATTAAAGCATTCATGGAAGGCCTTAAAAGAATTATACCACCAAGAACACCACCTGTTCCTTCATGGAACTTAAATGTTGTCTTAACAAGACTCATGGGTCCACCTTTTGAACCCATGCACTCTTGCGAAATATAGTTCCTAACCTGTAAGGTTGCATTTCTCATCGCCATTACATCTCTAAGAAGAGTAAGCGAAATTCAGGCGTTTACAATACAAGAACCTTTTATACAACTACACAAAAATAAAGTCGTCCTAAGGACTAATCCTAAATTTTTACCAAAGGTTATTTCACCGTTCCACCTAAATCAAACAGTGGAACTACCAGTGTTCTTCCCACAGCCAGATTCCGTAGCTGAGAGGGCACTACATACATTAGATGTCAAAAGAGCATTAATGTACTACATTGACAGAACGAAAAACATCAGAAAGACTAAACAACTATTTATTGCATTCCAAAAACCTCATGCAGGAAACCCAATATCAAAACAAGGTATAGCCAGATGGATAGTTAAATGCATCCAAATCTGCTACCTTAAAGCAAAACGACAACTGCCCATTACACCAAGGGCACACTAAACCAGAAAAAAAGGTGCTACCATGGCCTTTCTAGGAAACATCCCAATGCAAGAAATATGTAAGGCAGCCACATGGTCTACGCCACACACGTTCACCAAGCACTACTGTGTAGACGTGCTATCCGCACAGCAAGCCACAGTAGGTCAAGCCGTGTTAAGAACATTATTTCAAACCACTTCCATTCCTACAGGCTGAGCCACCGCTTTTGGGGAGATAACTGCTTACTAGTCTATGCAGAACATGTGTATCTACAGCGACAGATGCCATCGAACTGAAAATGTCACTTACCCAGTGTACATCTGTTCGTGGCATCAGTCGCTGGAGATTCACATGTGCCCACCCACCTCCCCGGGAGCCTGTAGCAGTTCGGAAGTTAGCTTCAACTTTGTACATTTGTATATATATTATTTTAACCTTAAATAGGTACATACTTAGTCACTCCATTGCATGGGCACTATTATTACAACACAACTCCTACCTCACCCTCTGCGGGGAAAACAATCGAAGATGGAGTCGACGCCTATGCGCAATGGAGACAGAAGGAGGAGTCACTCGGTCCCGTGACTCGAAAGACTTCTTCGAAGAAAAACAACTTGTAACACTCCGACCCAACACCAGATGGCGAGCTATGTAGAACATGTGAATCTCCAGCGACTGATGCCACGAACAGATGTACACTGGGTAAGTGACATTTTCAATATAGGTCAATACCTATGTGTAGCTTCACAATGGTAACGCCGAACATGGCCATGTAACATGTCTAAGGTCATTGACTTGTCCCCCCAAGCCAAATCTGGTACTGGGGTGCCAGTCCAATGCATCCCCGGGGCTCCAGCATGGACCCCACCTACTCCCAAGCTAGCTCTCTGGGGTTTTCTCTGCAGCTGCCGCTGCTACCAACCCTCAGACAGGTTTCTGCCCTCCTGGGCTCTGGGCAGCCCAGTCCCAGGAAGGCAGAACAAAGGATTTCCTCTGAGAGAGGGTTTTACACCCTCTCCCTTTGGAAATAGGTGTGAAGGGCTGGGGAGGAGTAGCCTCCCCCAGCATCTGGAAATGCTTTGAAGGGCACAGATGGTTCCCTCCTTGCATAGGCCAGTCTACACCGGTTCAGGGAACCCCCAGACCCTGCTCTGGCGCAAAACTGGACAAAGGTAAAGGGAGTGACCACTCTCCTGTCCATCATCACCCAGGGGTGGTGCCCAGAGCTCCTCCAGTGTGTCCCAGACCTCTGCCATCTTGAATGCAGAGGTGTGAGGGCACAATGGAGACCTCTGAGTGGCCAGTGCCAGCAGGTGTGACGTCAGAGACCCCTCCTGATAGGCTCTTACCTGGTTAGGTAGCCAATCCTCCTCTGAGGGCTATTTAGGGTCTCTCCTGTGGGTTTCTCTTCAGCTAACAAATGCAAGAGCTCACCAGAGTTCCTCTGCACTTCTCTCTTCGACTTCTGCCAAGGATCGACCGCTGACTGCTCCAGGACGCCTGCAAAACCACAACAAAGTAGCAAGAAGACTACCAGCAACATTGTAGCGCCTAATCCTGCCGGCTTTCTCAACTGTTTCCTGGTGGTGCATGCTCTGAGGGCTGCCTGCCTTCACCCTCCACTGGAAGCCAAGAAGAAATCTCCCTTGGGTCGACTGAGTCTTCCCTCTGCCAACGCAGGCACCAAACTTCTGCATCACTGGTCCTCTGGGACCTTCTCATCTTGACGAGCGTGGTACCTGGAGCACAGGAGCTGGATCCAAGTGACCCCGACAGTCCAGTGGCCCTTCTGTCTAAATTTGGTGGAGGTAAGTTCTTGCCTCCCCAGGCCAGACAGTAATCCTGTGTACTGCGTGATCTGCAGCTGCTAGGGCTTCTGTGCACTCTTGCACGGATTCCTTCATGCACAGCCTAGCACATGTCCCCAGCACTCCGTCCTGCATTGCTCAACTCGCTGAGTTGACCACCGACTTCGTGGGACCCTCTTTTGTTGTGCTGAGACGACCGCCGTGCTCAGATTTCTTGAATGCCTGTTCAGGTGCTTTTGCGGGTGCTGCCTGCTTCTGCATGGGCTCTCTGTTGCTGACCGCCCCCTCTGTCTCCTCCTCCAAGGGGCGACCTCCTGGTCCTTCCTGGGCCCTGGCAGCACCCAAAATCTTCAACCGCGACTCTTGCAGCTAGCAAGGCTTGTTTGAGGTTTTTCTGCGTGGAAAGAACTCTGCATCCTCCAGCACGCCGTGGGACATCTCCTGACCAAAGGAGAAGTTCCTGGCACCTTCAGTTGTTGCTGAATCTTCGGTTTCTTCCACCCAGAGGCAGCCCTTTTGCACCTTTATCCGAGGTTTATGGGCTCCTGCCCCCCGGATACTTGCGTGACTATTGCGTGACTCTTGGAATCGGTCCCCTTCCTTTGCAGGTCCTCGGGTCCAGGAATCCGTCTTCAGTGCTTTGCAGTCAGTTGTTGTCTTTGCAGAATCCCCTATCTCGACTTTACTGTCTTTCTGGGGTAGTAGGGTAACTTTACTCTTACTTTTCAGGGTCTTGGGGTGGGGCATATTGTCACTAAAATAAAGTACTTTTATTTTTAGTATCTCTGAGTATTGTGTTTTCTTATGATATAGTGCCATATGATATAAATGGTATAGTTGGAGCTTTGCATGTCTCCTAGTTCAGCCTAAACTGCTCTGCTATAGCTACCTCTATCAGCCCAAGCTGCTAGAACACTACTAATTTACTAATAAGGGATAACTGGACCTGGTACAAGGTGTAAATACCATCAGGTACCCACTATAAGCCAGGCCAGCCTCCTACAGGGAAATCTTGGGCTATTTGCAAAGCCTGGAGGTCCTCTGGGTCTTTTGAGGTTGGTCCAGTGGTCAGCTCCTCCACAGTGGCGATTGCGGGGTTCTGGTGCAGCAAGGAGGGGTCTTGGAGCCTCTCCTGGTGCAGCAGGGCCTCTATTCTCACCTTGGTGGGTTCTTTGGTGCGGTCTTCTTTTCTTCCAAATTAATCTACTAAATACTAAATTTAGTGGGCGTTTTAGGGTGAACCAGGTAGTGTCCAATGGGGCACTTACCCTTGGGTGGCTACACACACTACAGTGCCCACTTCCTGGGAAGGGTCAGTTCGCTAAACCTCACTGGATATTTTCCTGCCATCCAACATGGAGGAAAATGAAATGGAGGGTCTTTGCCTGCAATCCCCGAGGGGTGGTGCATGCTCAATGAGGCCACTCCTACCCTTTGTCTAGTTTCCTGCCTTTGCTCCCGCCAAAAGTGGGGGTTTGCAAAGGGAGGAAGACATCTGCTAGAAGCAGGCTTGAGGGCTTGAGTTTCAGGGACAGTAGCCCTTTGGAGCTCACCCCCAGGGTGTTGCACATTCCTGAGTGAGGGGGTGTTAGCTCCTCCACCCAGGAAGGGCATTGTTTTACAAACCAGAGAGCCATGACTCTCCCCTAAGTTTGTATATTGGCCGTCTGGAAGTGGCAGGCTGGATGGAACCAGTCAGCAACAATGTCAGTTAGGTTATCTTTTGCAGGTGGCACTTCTAAGGTCACCCTGGGTACTTTTTGGGTTGGATCCAATACTGGTACCAGTTTGGATTTAATATTCTGAGTTGTTTGATACCAAATAACCCAGGGTGTAGAGTGGCCATCATGTAACTGGGGAACTCGTGTTTGACCAGTGTCCTGTACATGTTCTTAAAATGGCTGCTCTGTTCATTCACTATGTCCCAAGTTTGGCAAGGACACAGTGGGGTCATATTGCTCACGCAACTATGCCCTCACATATAGTATGGGCTGTAAGGCCTACCAGATGGGTGACTTACCCATATCATATGCAGTGTTGGGTGGACAGGGCACACAGGGAGTGTGCCATGTCAATTTTACCTTTTTAGGTTTGCCCCAGTACACTCAGCCTGCACTGGCAGTGCTGGGTGCATCTGGGTGCAGGGCCCTAGAGGGTGGCACAATCAGTGCTGCTGCCCTTAGGGGCCTACTCATACTATCCCATGCCCGGAGTACTGGGATACCCATTTATTAGGGTCTTACTGTGATATGTAAGAGTGTATTCAATTGGACCAAGCATCACAACAGATTTAGGGAAAGAGCTGTGGCACACGGAACCTGGTTAGCAGGGCCCTGGGCAATACCAACTTCTAGAACACCTCAACATCAGGCAAAAAGTGGGGCGAATCATGCAAAAAGAGTGCTTCTCTCACATTACACCCCCTCCCAAATGAAAGAGGATGAGTCTACCCTTGAGTCTTCATCTTCTAAGTGGAAGAATCTGGAGAGGCCATCTGCATTGGCATGGACAGTCCCAGGTCTGTGTTCCACTTTAATGTCCATCCCCTGTAGGGAAATGGACCACCTAAGCAGCTTGGGGGGTTCACCTTTATTATATTGTAGCCATCTGAGGGGACTGTGGTCAGTCTGAACAGTAAAGTGAGAGCTAAACAAGTATGGCCTAAATGTTTTCAGAGCCCAAACCACAGCAAAGGCTTCCCTCATTATGGCACTCCATTTCTGTTTCGTAGGGAGTAGATTTTTGCTAATAAAAGCAACTGACTGGTCATGTCATCATCATTCCTTTGGGAGAGGACTAGCTCCTATCCTCATCTCCGAAGCATCTGTCAGAACTATGAATTCCCTAGAGTAGTCTGGTGCTTGTAGTACTGGATCAGAGCACATAGCTTCATTCAGAGTGTCAAAGGCCTTTTGACAACTCAATGCCCAGTTGATTTTTCTGGGCATTTTCTTGGAGGTAGGTTCTGTGAGGGGGCAACTATTGTGCCATAATCCTTCACAAACATCCTGTAATCTCCAGTTAAGCCAAGGGATGCCCTGACTTGTGTCTGGGTTGTGAGAGCTTCCCAAGCCAGAATAGTCTGAATCTTGGGTTGGAGGGGTTACACTTGGCATCGGCCAACCAGGTGGCCCAAGTATACAACTTTTCCCTGCCCTATTTGGCACTTACTGGCCTTGATAGTGATGCCTACCTTTTTCAGAGCTTCAATGACCTTTCCAAGGTGAATCAGGTGACCCTTCCAGGTGGAACTATAGACAGCTGTGTCATCCAAGTAAGCTACACTAAAAGGTTCCAATCCAGCAAGGACTTTACCAACCTCTGGAAGGTGGCAGGTGCATTCTTTAATCCGAAGGGCATAACTGTGAACTGATAATGCCCACTGTAGGAAGTTGGCTTTGTATATACTATCTCAAAGAGAGAGATAGTGTGCCCAGAGTCCAGGGGTTCCCCTTAGACGTTGATAGTGGCAAAATTAGATAATACTAATGCTCTATTTTGTGGTAGTGTGGTCGAGCAGTAGGCTTATCAGAGGGTAGTGTTAAGCATTTGTTACACACACAGGCAATAAAAGAGGAACACACACTCAGACTTAACTCCAGGCCAGTAGTTTTTTTTAAACAAGCCCACAAAAAACACCCTCAGCGGCACAGGGGCAGCCGGGTGCAGTCGGCATAGTAGGCGTCGGGTTTGCTATACAAAGCAGTGGAGGGACCCAGGGGTCATTTAGGTGATGCAGGCAGGGCACAGGGGGGGCTTCACGGGCTAGCCACTGACTGGGCTAAGATGAGGGCCGCCTGCTGGTCACTTCTGCACTGGTAGGTGGTTCCTCTCTGTCCTGGAAGCTCCGGGTGCAGTGCTTGGTGCAGGCGTCGGGTTTCTTTGTTACCAGGCAGTCGCGGTCAGGGGGAGCCTCTGGATCCTCTCTGCAGGCATCGCTGGGGGGGTGCAGGGAGATCGACTCAGGGTATCCACGTTGTTGAAGTCACCTGGGAGTCCTTTCTGTAGTGTTCAAACTCGAGACGGGGGCGTCGGGTGCAGTGTGTGAAGACTCACGCTTCTGGCGGGAAGTGAAGCCTCTTTAAAAGTTGTGTTAAAGTCGCAAAGTTGTTGCAGTTTCTGAACAGTGCCGCTGTTCTCTGGAGTTTCTTGGCCCTTTAGGTGCAGGGAAGTCCTCTGAGTCCCCAGAGGTCGCTGGTCCAGTCGGATGCGTCGCTGTGCAGGTTCTTTGAGTCTGGAGACAGGCCGGTAGGGCTGGGGCCAAGTCAGTTGGTGTCTCCGTCGTCGTCTCTGCAGGGCTTTCAGGTCAGCAGTCCTTCTTTCTTCAGGTTGCAGGAATCTGATGTCCTAGGTTCAGGGTCACCCCTAAATACTAAATGTAGGGGTGTGTTTAGATCAGGGAGGCAGTAGCCAATGGCTACTTCCCTTGAGGGTGGCTACACACTCTTTGTGCCTCCTCCCAGAAAGGAGGGGGGCACGTCCCTATTCCTATTGGGGTAATCCTCCAAACTCAAGATGGAGGATTTCTAAAGACATGGGTCACCTCAGCTCAGGCCACCTGACTAGTAGGTGGTGACTCCTTGTTTTTCTCATTATCTCTTCCAGTCTTGCCGCCAAAAGTGGGGGCTGTGGCCGGAGGGGCGGACATCTCCACCAGCTGGGATGTCTTGGGGTCCTGTAACAAAAGGCATGAGCCTTTGAGGCTCACCACCAGGTATTACAGTTCCTGCAGGGGGAGGTGAGAAGCACCTCCACCCAGTACAGGCTTTGTTCCTCGCCACAGAGTGACAAAGGCACTCTCCCCATGTGGCCAGAAAGTCATCTGGTTGTGGCAGGCTGGCAGAAACTGGTCAGCTTAGCACTAGGAGTCGGACTGGTATACAGGGGGCATCTCCAAGATGCCCTCTGGGTGTATTTTACAGTAAATCCCAAACTGGCATCAGTGTGCATTTATTGTGCTGAGAGGTTTGATACCAAACTTACCAGTTTTCAGTGTAGCCATTATGGAACTGTGGAGTTTGTCTTTGACAAACTCCAGACCATATACTCTTTATGGCTTCCCTGCACTTACAATGTCTAAGGTTTTGCTTAGACACTGTAGGGACATAGTGCTCATGCAACTATGCCCTCACCTGTGGTATAGTGCATCCTGCCTTAGTGATGTAAGGCCTGCTAGAGGGGTGACTTACGTATGCCAGAGGCAGTGATAGGTGGGCATGGCACCATGACGGGAGTGTCATGTTGACTTACTCATTTTCTCCCCACCAGCACACACCAGCTGTGAGGCAGTGTGCATGTGCTGAGTGAGGGGGTTCCCAGGGTGGCATAATGCACACTTCAGCCCTTAGAGACCTGCCATGGCTGTGCCAGTTGTGGTAACAAAGGTACAGTTTAGGGAAAGAACACTGGTGCTGGGGCCTGGTTAGCAGGGTCCCAGCACACTTTCAATCATAACTGGCATCAGCAAAAGGCAAAAAGTTAGGGGGTAACCATGCCAAGCCAGGCATTTCCTTACACCCACTAGGAGTAGAAAATGCGGACCTCTCTTTTGCTCCTGGGGTTAGACCAATCTGCCAGTATCCTGCTGTTAAATCAAATGTACTCAGATACTTGGCTGCCCCTAATCTGTCAATGAGCTCATCTGATCTTGGAATTGGGTGTGCATCAGTTTTGGTTACTGAGTTGAGGCCCTTGTTGTCCACTCAAAACCTCATTTATTTCTTGTCACCCTTGGAGAGAGGTTTGGGGACTAACCCTGCTGGGCTAGCACAGAGGCTTTCTGAAGAACCCCTAAGGTTTAGTGGCACCCACATCCAACATTTTCTTTACTTCAGCTTCTATGCTTTCTCTGACATGGTCAGACTATCTGTACATTTTGTTCTTGACAGGCAGGCGGTCACCAGTGTCCACATCATGGGTACACCAGTTTGTCTTTCCAGGGGTCAGAGAAAAAAGGCCAGCATACTGGCTGAGGACTTTCCTTTAATCAGTCTGCTGTTGCTCTGAGATGGTGTCTGACAAGAACACTCCATCTACAGAACCATCTTGGGTGGTGCTGGAGAGGAGATCAGGGAGAGGCTCACTCTCATCTTCCTCTCCCTCGTCTGTAACCATAAGCATGGTCACATCAGCTTTATCATAAAAGGGTTTCAGGTGGTTGACATGTATGAAACATTTTGGGTTCTTGCAACTGCCTAGGTCCACTAGATAAGTGTCTCTTTATTTTCAAGTACTGGATAGGGCCCAGACAATTTTCCCTGGAGGGCCCTTGGAGCAACAGCCTCCCAAACCAAACTTCATGCTCTGGTCGGAACTCGACCATGGCAGCTTTTTGGTCATACCAAAGCTTTTGGCTGGCCTGAAGATTTTTGCTGGCTTTATCCATGTACTCAGCCATTCTCGAATGTAGTCCAAGTACATAGTCCACAATGTCCTATTTGGGCTCTTTGAGAGGTCTCTCCCAGCCTTCTCTGACAAAACTTAGTGGTCCCCTAACAAGGTGCCCACCCAAAAGATCAAAAGGGTAAAACTCAACTCACTTTTGTGGCACTTCCCTGTAGGCAAAGAGCAGGCAAGGAAGTAAGACATACAATCTCCTTATGAGTTTTTCAGGGAGCCCTCCAATCATGTCTTTTAGGGTCTGGTTAAACTTTCCACCAGCCCATTGGTTTGGGAATGGTATGGGGTAGTGAATTTATAAGTCACTCCACATTTTTGAGACACATGTTTTAAGCATGCAGACAAGAAGTTTGACCCCTCCCCTCCCCTGCACCCCCCCCCCCCATTCCCCCAACACCCCTGTCTGATATTACCTCCTTGGGGAACCCAACCCTGGTAAAGATACCCAGGAGGGCCTTTGCAACTGCAGGTGCGGTTAGTGTCCTAAGGGGAATAGCCTCAGGATACCTAGTGGCATGATCCATATCCACTAGGATATATCTATGCCCTGATGCAGTTGGAGGGTCAAGGGGGCCAATTGTGCCAACCCCTGCCCTTTCAAAGTATACCCGAACCACAGGTAGTGGTATTAAGGGGGCCTTTGAGTGCCCTCCTGCCTTGCCAAAGGCTTGGCAGGAGGGACAGGACTGACAAAAGTTTTTCCCTTTTTGAGATATACTTGGCCATTAGAAGTGGTTAACCAACTTACTCCCAAGTTTTATTCTGGCCCAGATGCCCTGCTAGGCCATTTCTGATGGATACAATTACCTGTGGATTCCTCACCTAATGAATACTCCCATGGCGCCAGCATTCAACGGAAATCTTCTTCCTAGTCTCTGCACGTCGACGAGGACATCACTCTAGCCCACGTGACGCCGTCTGACGTCATACAGGCAATAAGAGGTCCTCGCCGACGTGCCGACGTCAGTTCCCTTTTTTCCGTGCATTCGAAACGGTTATCTTCGAGGGAGCTACTGTTGCTTTTGAAGTTACAGTGTGTTTTTCTGCTGCGTGATTTTTATCTGAGAGTTACTATGTCTCATAGGAAGTCTGGTTTCAAGCCCTGTCGGGAGTGTGGGGGCAAGATGTCCGTTACGGACCCACACTTGGACTGTTTATGGTGCTTAAGCTCCGACCACGACGTCGCAACATGTGATTCATGCCAACACATGAATCCCAAGGCCCTAAAAGAGCGAGAGGCTAAACTCTTCATGGCGAAGTCGAAGAGGAAGGAGAAGAAGCATCATAGGAAGTCCTCCTCGCCGAAGACTCATCGGCATCATCGAGATTCCCGGCGCCATTCCAGCCAGAGGTCTCGATCGAGGTCGCCTTCGGCTCGGCGTCGTAAGACTTAGGAGGTCAGTCCCACAGTCACTCCACATCCATCTACGCCGTTGCCTTCTCCGGCTTCGCTGACTTCGCCTGGGCAGACATCTTCAGTGATTGAAGTGACGCAGCCTCAGGTGTTCTCTCCGGCGTCGCAGACGTCAAAGCTGGTGTCGGGTCGCCTTCGATCCAGGCACCCCAGTATCCGGCTTTTCCTGCCACTGGAGCCGATAATACCGCATTTTTGAATGCGATGTATACCATATTTCAGCAGATGGCTCCAGGAGGTGCTCCAACTGGTCCTTCGGGGCCGTTGGCTTTCACCTTGGGTGCTCCCGCGCCGCTACGCCCAGCACCCTTCATGCCCTTTCTCCCCTTAGGGAATGTGGGCTCGGCGCCGGTGTCGACTCCGGTGGCCCCAGAGGTTTCGGCCCCGGAGGTTTCCATCCCGTCGACTTCGGGGTTTCGACCAGTGACTCTGACAGGACCATCGGAGGTTCCGAGACGCGCCTCTCTGCATCCGGCTCCTACCTCAGCGTCGAAGCTGCCTGTGGCGCCGGACATGGCGTCGGATGGATCCGGCGATCGGCGTCGTTCCTCGAATTCGGCGGATGCCATGTCGACGCCGCGTATTGAAGAGAGGCTACATTCTAGGAGGCATGCTCTCCGTCTCTTAGAGGAGCAGGAATACCAACGGGTCTTGGAGGAAGGAGAGATAGAGGATTCTGGCGAGGGTCTTCCTGGACTGGATACAGCTAGTGGGCTGGATACTTCCCCTGAGTGGGACTTGTCATCTCCAGGGGAGTATACTGAGGATGCAGCCACTTTTCACGCTGTGGTAAGAAAGGCAGCTAACTTTCTTGAATTGCCTTTGCCGGTAGCGGAGGCGAAGCAGAATTTGTTGACTGAGATCCTGCATCCGGCCTCTACTGCAGCGGAGCCTCTTTTACCATTCAATGAGGCTTTGCTTGATCCGGTGTTGGAGGTGTGGAAGAAGCCGGTATCTTCCTCGGCTCTTCATAGGGCTGTGGCCAGGAGGTATCGGGCTGCACCATCTGACCCTGGCTTTCTGTCCAGACACCCTACGCCGGAGAGCTTGGTGGTCCAGGCCTCCTGTTCTTCTAGATCTGCGTCTGGATCTTTTCCGACAGTGCCGGGGGATAGAGACTCCCAAGAAGTTGGACTCACAGTCCAAGAAAATATTCTCATCCTGCAGCATGGCGTTGAAGTCCACCAACGCGTCATGTATCTTGGGGAGGTACAGCTATGCTCTTATGGACGAAATAACATCTTCACATACGGAGCTTCCCCAAGGGCTTTTGAATATCGTCTCCGATGCCCAGGCCGCTGCAACCCAGGTTATCCAATCTGGGTTGGATCCGACTGACTCAGTGGCTAGGGCGATGGGCACGGCTGTGGTTGCGAGGAGACAGGCTTGGCTTCGCAACTCAGGGTTCTCTGCGGATGTGCAGTCGACCCTGTTGGACCTCCCGTTTGATGGGGACAAACTTTTTGGTGCCAAAGCGGATTCGGCCTTGGAGAGGTTTAAAGAAAGCAGGGCCACAGCCAAGTCATTAGGGCTGCAAGCCGCTTCTTCTGCCTCCTCCAGGTTTTTTAGGAGGTTTCGTGGATTTGGACGTGGCTCTTCCTCCTCTTCCTTTCGGGGGAGGTTCCAGCAACCCGCCTCTTCTCACCCCTATAGATCATTTAGAGGGAGAGGTAGGGCCCGCACCAGAGGAGCCTCTCAACAGCACTCTGCCTCTTCCTCGTCCTCTGGAGGGGTGCAGCAGGGAAAGCAGCCTTAGGCTTCCACCATTTCCCACTCACTCCTCTCCTGTAGGGGGAAGATTACGGCATTTTCTCCACAAGTGGGAGACTATTACAACGGACACTTGGGTTATCAGTATTGTGGAGAAAGGCTACACCCTTCCCTTTCGGGAGTTTCCGCCCCCCCTCCCGCCCCGCCCATCTTATTGTTCAGAAGAACACCTCCTGTTGCTAGAACAGGAGGTGCAAGTCCTCCTTTCAAAGGGCGCGGTGGAGTTGGTTCCAGAGCAGGAAAGGGGTCGAGGTTGTTACTCACGGTACTTCCTGATTCCCAAGAAAGATGGTCGGTTGAGACCGATCCTGGATCTGAGGATCTTGAATTGGTTCCTCAATCAGGAAAAGTTCAAGATGCTGACCCTAGCACAGGTGCTTTTGGCGTTGAACAAAGAAGATTGGATGGTGTCTGTCGACTTGCAGGATGCTTATTTTCATATCCCGATACTCAAGTCGAACACGAAGTATCTCCGGTTTGTGGTAGGGTCGCAGCACTATCAGTTTGCGGTCCTTCCGTTTGGTCTTACTTCAGCACCTCGAGTCTTCACGAAGGTGATGTCAGTGGTTGCGGCAGAGATCAGAAGGAAGGGGATAGCAGTATTCCCTTATTTGGACGACTGGTTGATCAAAGCCAAGTCCCCGGAGCTTGTGTCGTATCATCTGCAGTCAACAACCCAGTTGTTGTTCGACCTGGGCTTTTCGTTGAACGTGCCCAAATCTCACCTGGAGCCCTCTCAGCGCCTCCTGTTCATAGGGGCAGTACTGGATACAATATTGAATCGAGCCTTTCCTCTGCCTCAGCGGGTTCAAGATATTCAGGAATTGGTTCCAATGTTTCGAAATGGAGCGGTAGTTCCAGTCCTCAAGGTCCTTCGTCTGCTCGGTCTGTTTGCCTCCTGCATACTGTTGGTCACGCATGCTCGCTGGCACATGAGGGCTCTTCAGTGGTGCCTCCGAAGGCAGTGGTCTCAACACAAGGGAGATCTAGAAGGTGCGGTCAAGTTCTCCAGAGATGCTGCTGTGGACTTGAAGTGGTGGATTGCGAGCAACAATCTTTCGCAAGGAAAGCCGTTCGCGCAGTCGCCACCAGTGGCCACGGTCATAATGGATGCTTCCACTCTAGGGTGGGGAGCTCATCTGGGGGATCTGGAGATCGAAGGACTTTGGTCTCCAGAGGAACAGATGTTTCATATCAATCTGTTAGAGTTACGGGCTGTACGTCTGGCTCTCAAGGCCTTCCTCCCTTCCCTTCGTGGTCAGTCGGTACAGGTCCTGACGGACAATACTACCACGATGTGGTACATAAACAAACAGGGAGGAGTAGGGTCGTACCTTCTCTGCAGAGAAGCTCTTCGACTATGGTCCTGGGCAAAGGACCATCAGATTTGCTTGGTAGCAAATCATTTGGCCGGGGTCTTGAATGTACGTGCGGACAGTCTCAGTCGTCAATTCTCGGCCGACCACGAGTGGCGTCTCCATCCAGATCAAGTCCGTTTAATCTTCCAGATGTGGGGGTTTCCTCGGATAGATCTGTTTGCCACTCGGGAGAACGCGCATTGTCCGTTATTCTGCAGCCTCCAGTATCCGGTGCAGGGAGCATTGGGGGACGCGTTTCTGATAACCTGATGCGACCGGTTGCTTTACGCGTTTCCCCCCATACCCTTGATTCCTCGAGTGTTGAGGAAGATTCGCCAAGACCGGGCCCAAGTCATCTTAATAGCTCCGGATTGGCCAAGGAGGGTGTGGTACTCCGACCTTCTCCAACTCTCGCTGTGCCCTCAGCTCCGTCTCCCTCTCAGGGCAGACCTCCTCTCGCAGTCGCAGGGGCAGGTTTTACACCCCAACCTCCAGAGTCTACACCTACATGCCTGGAGATTGAACGTGGCAACCTGAGTTCCTTCTCTCTCCCCCGCCTGATGTAGTGGATGTTATATTAGCAGCCAGGCGACACTCCACTAAATCTATCTACGCTAATAGGTGGTCTAAATTTGTTATGTGGTGTGGAGAGAGACAGATTGATCCCTTACATGCTCATCTGTCAGATGTTTTGTCTTTTGCTCTGTCTCTAGCGCAGAAAGGTTGTGCAGTGGCTACCATTAAAGGTTATTTGTCTGCCCTGTCAGCCTTCATTTGTCTTCCAGATCAACCATCGTTATTTAAATCCCCTATTGTTCTCAGATTCTTGAAAAGTCTTCTAAATAAATATCCTCCAAAACCATTCGTTATGCCTCAATGGGATTTGTCCTTGGTCCTCACTTTCCTTATGGGGTCCCCTTTTGAGCCTATGCATTCTTGCCCCTTAAGGTATTTGGTTATTAAAACAGTCTTCCTGGTGGCTATAACATCTGCAAGGAGAGTGAGTGAGTTGCAATCCTTATCGGTAAAACCCCCTTATACAACTTTTTATGGGGATAAGGTGGTGTTGAGGACCAAGGCTGCTTTCCTCCCGAAGGTTGTTTCACCCTTCCATTTGGCTCAGACAATTACTTTGTCCACGTTCTATCCTCCGCCTCATCCTTCAAAGGAGGAAGAGAGACTACATCGATTGGATCCAAAGAGGGCGTTAAGCTTCTACATTGATGGAACGAAGGACTTCAGGCTGGAGGATCAGCTGTTCATCGGATACGTGGGCAACAGGAGAGGAAAGGCAGTCCACAAGAGAACACTCTCCAGGTGGGTTGTTCTTTGCATTAAAATGTGTTACTCTTTGGCAAAGAAGGATCCTCCTGATGGTATTAGAGCTCATTCCACCAGAGCTAAGTCGGCCACTTCGGCCTTGGCCAGAGGTGTTCCTGTGGTCGACATCTGCAAGGCCGCAACTTGGTCGTCCCTTCACACTTTTGCGAAGCATTACTGTTTGGACTCTGAGGTCAGAAGGGACGGCCATTTTGCACGGTCAGTGCTGCAGGATTTCTTGGTTTGACCATTTCGGCACCCACCACCGGGAGTGGTACTGCTTTGGGACTCTATTCATTAGGTGAGGAATCCACACGTAGTTGTATCCATCAGAAGAACGAGTTACTTACCTTCAGTAACGACTTTTCTGGTGGATACATTAGCTACCTGTGGATTCCTCACGGTCCCACCCGCCTCCCCGTTGCCTTTCTGGTCTTACCAAGTAATTCTTGAGTGCGCTCCTCTTGGTCTTCAAGGTTGCAATAGATGTTGTATATATGGATACTTGTATATAATTATATGTATATATATATATATATGTATATATCTTTGTGTATATACATGATTTGCATATATTTGTTGGCTTTAAAAAAAAAAAAAAGTTATATATATATTTTATTGTAATGTTGTGTATTTTACAGTGTTATGGGATGTTGCCTTGCTCTTTCATTGCATTGGGTTGTTGTTCTCATGCACGTAAAAAATGTTGGTACTGACGTTGGCACGTCGGCGAGGACCTCTTATTGCCTGTATGATGTCAGGCGGCGTCGCGTGGGCTAGAGTGACGTCCTCGTCGACGTGCAGAAACTAGGAAGAAGATTCCCGTCGAATGCTGGCGCCATGGGAGTATTCATTAGGTGAGGAATCCACAGGTAGCTAATGTATCCACCAGAAAAGTCGTTACCGAAGGTAAGTAACTCGTTCGTCGTGGGCTAAAGTGAGAAGAAAGTCCCTGAAATTCTGTGGCACTACTGCCCTCCTGGTTGCACCAGCCTTTTTGAGGTCTCTGGCCACAGTGTACAGAAGAGTCCAGGGAGAACAGGAACCCCTGCTAACCTGTACGAAGGTGCAAAAGAAGAACCACCGGTGAAGAATAACAGTCAGTACTGCACCCAAGAAGATGGAGTTGGGTTTCTGGAGGGTGCAAGTGATGTCCCACGCCGGATGGAGGATTGCAGTCAGGTTTGCGTCGACGGAGTCACTAACAAGTCTTGGACCTGATATAAGGTCTAAGTACCTTAGGTACCCACTACAAACCAAGCCAGACTCCTACACTTTGGTTCTGCAATCTTGGCACCATGCAGTGCTGGGGTCAAACTGTTTCCCTTTGTACCCATCCCTGGTCTGTGAGTAGTCTCTGGGCCCACCCCCCGGTGCAGATTTTTGGGGGCCTTGAGAAGACTGTTGTTTTTACCCTGGCTCCCATCTTTCCATTGGGGATCTTTTTGGCCTCTTTCTTTTGGTCTTCCCCACCAGTGGTTGTTTTGGTCACCCTTGTCTTGACCCAGTGGTCTGCCTTCCTCCTCAATTCTTTAGGGGAAAGTGAACCTAGTACTCCATATGTTCATAAATAAATTGTACAGCCCATCATAATATTGTACTTAGTTCCCAGCTAACCAACCACCCAATATTTTTACTGAATAGTCCACAAAGTCAACCCAGTTCTGGCTTTGGGATTTTCGAGCCTCCCTGAGCTTTATCTACTACTCTTCAATTGTAAATCCAAAGCCCTCAATGAGGGTACCCTTCATGAGGTCATAGGATTTAGAATCTGCCTCATTCATTGTCAGGAGCCTATCCCTGCACTTTCCTGAGAATAACTCCCACATAAGTGTGCCCTGGTGTTTCTTCTCAATTTCCCACTAATGAAGGCTCTTCCAAAGGCAGATAACCATTTAACTATATCATCCTCTTCAGTGAAGAGAGGGACAACCCCTTTTGGGAGCTTGATATTGATAGCTTTTTCTTTCAATACTTGAATGCTGCCACCAGAGATGGGTGCCAAGCCCAACTCTTTTCATTGCTCTCCAAAAGCTGACTTTCTAAAGCCAGTCTTTTGGTCAACCTGGCAAGATCCAGATCTGTGTCTATGGGTGCTGTAGAGCTTCTGAGGGAAGAGGAGCTACCCTCATCCCCATTATCCACATGATCTTCATCCGCCTCATATGTATCATCATCATTTTCAGCTGGGGGATGATCTCTTTCATAGTGGACCACCAGAAACCTAAGTTTTTCTGTTTTGGGACTCTTTCCAGTTTGAAATTTGTCCAATCTTCAGAGTTTCCTAAATTGGTCATAGCTCTATGCCTCACAAGGTCCCAGGTTGAGCTCCTGGGTTCTGACCTCTGTATCAAACATTTTTATCTTACTAAAGCTGGGATCTTTTTAGAATGTAGAATTCCCCTTTTTGGATAACTAACTAAAGAGAGGACATTTAAACTTCCTCTAGAGTTTTAGGGACCTAACCAGGGCCCTAACAATTATTTTAAAATTTTGTAAAAATTGTTACTCAATTAGGAAATCAAAAAACAATTATCTAAAGACAATTTAGAGAGTTATCCATGGGTTCACACAATTGATAAAGTAGTATCTGCAAATGCAAAGTCTTTATCCCACCACTAGTACCCCAAATGTAGGAGGCTGGCCCTCTATGTAGTGTGCAAAACTAGGCACACTGTGCAGGGTGTACAGGCAACCACATGTTGGTTTCCAGAGTTAAAAATCAGATCACCTAATGCTCCAGTGTTTGAGGTAGCTGGTCGAGCAGTTAGGCTAATCCAGGAGATTTCCAAGCATTTGTTGTACTCACAATATCAATCATGCACCGCACACACTCAATGAATAACTCGAGACCAGAATCTATAAAAGTACTTCAAATTTTTGTATAATTTTATAGACCAAAATGGTTGATACGTTAAGTACTTTTTGAGTTATGATTTTTCACAGTTTTAATAAAGTTAGTCTTTCTGTGCGTAATTACACACTATAGGAATCAATGGAAGGCCACCTGTAAAAAAGCATATAAAATCAGACCCTGGAGTTACCAGTCTCTTCTTTTGCACTATTGTCGAGGAGGTTTCGTTGGCACTCTGTGCCCTGGAGAACCTCGGTCGGCTCCTGGTTCCGGCGGGAGCAGAGCTGGAATGTCTTTTGACACAGGCACTGGGCCACTTGGAGGGGCCACCTGGAAAAGAAGCTGGTTTACAGAATCAAAGGTGGTGCTTCAGTGTTCCTTTGGGCTTTTGAGATAGCAAGGGTCTAGGGACCCGTGCCACACAGCTGGTTCCACGATACAGGGCTCAAGGCGGCCGGATGCAGGACGAGTTGGCGGTCTTGGAGGCTGTGCACAATGTAATCCTTTGGAGCTGTAGGTAAGTCTTTTTCTGGGGCCTTGCAGGACAACGTGGGTGCTCTGGTGGGAGGTCTATAGTGTTCCTGAAGTCCCTCGAGTAAGGCTTCCTCCTGGTCCAGTTGCAGCTCTGGGAGAGCTGTTTTGCTGTAGTGCGACGTGCACTGACCAGTGCCTGGGTGTAGGAAAATGGCTCCCTGTTGCAGTTACGCCCCACTTTTAGCCTGATATTGATGCTGAATTGACTGAGACGTGTGCTGGGACCCTGCTAACCAGGCCCCAGCACCAGTATTCTTTAATTAAAAATGTACCATTGTTTCCCCAATTGGCACACCCCTGGAACACAGATAAGTCTCTTGTAAAAGGTACCAGTGGTACCAAGGGCCCTGTGACCAGGGAAGGTCCCTAAGGGCTGCAGCATGTGTTGTGCCACCCTAAGGGACCCCTCACCTAACACATGCACATTGCCATTGCAGATTGTGTGTGTTGGTGGGGAGAAAAAGGCAAAGTCAACATGGCAAACTTCTTAGGTTGCCATGCACACAAAATACTGCCTGTGGCATAGGTAAGTCACCCCTGTAGCAGGCCTTAAAGCCATAAGGCAGGGTGCACTATACCACAGGTGAGGGCATAGCTGCATGAGCCATATGCCCCTACAGTGTCTAAGTCCATTCTTAGACATTGTAAGTACAGTTTGGCCATATTAAGCATATGGTCTGGGAGTTTGTCAGAACGGACTCTACAGTTCCATAATGGCTACACTAAATACTGGGAAGTTGGGTATCAAACTTCTCAGAATAATAAACCCACACTGTTACCAGTTTTGGATTTACTAAAAAAACGCACACAGAGGGCATCTTAGAGATGCCCCCGTATTTTACCCAACCCTTCAGTTCAGAACTGAATGGTCTGTGCCAGCCTGCCACCGAGACGAATTTCTGACCCCATGGGGTGAGAGCCTTTGTGCTTTCTGAGGCCAGAAACAAAGCCTGCACTGGGTGGAGGTGCTTCACAGCTCCCCCTTCAGGAACTGTAACACCTAGCAGTGAGCCTCAAAGGCCCAGGCTTCGTGTTACAATGGCCCACGACACTCCAGCTAGTGGAGATGCCTGCCTCCCGAACACAGCCCCCACTTTTGGCGGCAAGTCCAGAGGAGATAATGAGAAAAACAAGGAATCATCACCCTCGAGCCAGGACAGCCCCTAAGGTATCCTGAGCTGAGTTGGCCCCTGCCTTAGAAAATCCTCCATCTTGCTTTGGAGGATTTCCCCCAATAGTATGAGGGATGTGCCCCCTCCCCACAGAGAGGAGGCACTAAGAAGGTGTAGCCACCCTCAAGGACAGTAGCCATTGGCTACTGCCCTCAGACCTAAACACCCCTCTAAATTGAGAATTTAGGGGTGACCCTGAACCCAGGAAACCAGATTCCTGACGACCTGAAGCAAGAAGGACTACTGACCGGAAAGCCCCGCAGAGATGACGGAGACAACAACTGACCTGGCCCCAGCCCTCCCAGCCTGTCTCCAGACTCAAAGAACCTGCACAACACGTCTAGTGGGACTAGTGACCTCTGAGGACTCAGAGGATTGACCTGCACCCAAAGGACCAAGAAACTCTTGTGGACAGCTGCCCTGTCCAATCCGTGTAGGAAAGTACCATGTTGCCTGGCATGTTAACCCCATTTTTACCTAAGGTATGTTTGTTTTTGCATGTGTCACTGGGATCCTGGCTAGCAGGATCCAAAAGTATGCCCTGTATGTGTTCCCTGTGTGGTGCCTAACTGTATCACTGAGGCTCTGCTAACCAGAACCTGAGTGTTTATGCTCTCTCTGCTTTTAAAATTGTCACTGCAGGCTAGTGACTAATTTTACAAATTCTGATTGGCACACTGGAACACCCGTATAATTCCCTAGTATATGGTACTTAGGTACCCAGGGTATTGGGTTTCCAGGAGATCCCTATGGGCTGCTTTTGCCACCCATAGGGAGCTCAGACAAATCTTACACAGGACTGCCACTTCAGCCTGAGTGAAATAACGTCCACGTTATTTCACAGCCATTTTACACTACACTTAAGTAACTTATAAGTCACCTATATGTCTAACCCTCACTTAGTGAAGGTTAGGTGCAAGGTACTTAGGGCCAGATGTAGGTAGGTAGAAATTTGCGACTTGCAATTTGCGAGTCATAGCGACTCGCAAATTGCAACTCGCAAAACGAAATGCAGAAAGGTGTCTCAGACACCTTCTGCGACTCGCTATGGGGTCGCAAAGACCCACCTCATGAATATTAATGAGGTGGGTCGCAGTTTGCGACCCCATAGCGAGTCCATGCACTCACAGGGATGGTGGCCTGCTGGAGACAGCAGACCACCATGTCTGTGACTGCTTTTTTAATAAAGCAGTTTTTTTTTCTTTTTGCATCCCGTTTTAGCCCGTCCATAGGACCACTGCCTGCTCTGAAAAAAAAAAATTTGGGGCATTCACAAAGGGCAAGGGGTCCCATGGGGACCCCTTCCCTTTTGCGAATGAGTTACCACCCACTTCAAGTGGATGGTAACTGCGAGTTGGTTCGCCACCGCATTCGCGGTCACAAAGCAACTCAGCATGGTGACCCCCGCTAGTGACCCCCGGGTCCCTCCATTGATTCCTAGCTGAAACCTGAAGCCTGCTTTGCACACTGCACCTGTCCACCCCTGTACCGCTGAGGGTGTGTTTTGTATGCCAACTTGTGTCCTGTTCTCCCCCCCGTGTGCTCTACAGAACCCCCCTGGTCTGCCCCCCCCGAGGACGCAGGCACTTACCTGCTGGCAGACTGCAACCAGAGCACCCCTGTTCTCCATAGGCGCTTATGTGTTTTGGGCACCTCTTTGACCTCTGCACCTGACCGGCCCTGATCTGCTGGTGTGGTAACTTTGGGGTTGCGTTGAACTCCTAACGGTGGGCTGTCTATGCCCCAGAACTGAGACTTGTAAGTGTTTTACTTACCTCCCAAACTAACCTTTACTTGCCTCCACCAGGAACTGTTGATTTTTGCACTGTGGTAACACATATGGAGAGGAAGGGAGAATAATGAATAAACCAGAAGGAACACAGCCGCACTAGTCTCCCTATATATATATATGACAGAATTCCACAAAGGAGTGCGGGGTTCACTTATTATTAAGGAGCTATCAACAGGGGGAGTTATCCCCTGCGGCTCTGAGACCTTACTAGGTGAAACAGTATTGTTAAATGCTGTGGAGAGTCATGTGTTGTAGGTGAGGAGGGAAAGTGTTCTTTACGGACTAGGTGGTCCCACACACTATATATAGTGCCATGCTTCATCATTTGACCACCTAGCCCCACCCAGGTAGGACAGTGCCACCTGGGCGGACTCAACCTCGCTGTTAAAGGAACAGGAGGTAGTGCGTAAATTTTAACTAATCTGGAAAGATATGGGATCCAGCTAACCTAAGGTATACTTAAAAACGCCTAACAGTCACCTGTGTGAGAGTACACTTTTAATAATGGTGTCTGTTTGTGTTATTAAAAACAAAGTGGGCCACCTCTGTGAGAGCTAGGACTCACAGGGTCGCCTATCTAACAGTCAATTGCCAACATGTTTCTGCCCTCTGTGATGAGCCAAGGAAGGTCTTGGGGCTTTCGTCAGGACCTCGGGACCCCCAAGCCTCAAAGTATAAGGAGAGCATACTCCGTATAAATAGGAGAGTAAATGGAAAGAAAAGAGATATGGGGCCTATGTTAAGCAAGGAGTTACCTTGTGGAGGCCCTATACCTGGAGGCTACTAGCCCCAGGATTCCAGGAGGGGGAGTGTCCCCTTAATGTCACACAAACGTCAAAGGGGCGCTCACTGTGAACCCACTCCGTCCCCTCGCTGGATCGCTTTTTGCACTGTGTCCACTTTGAAAATAGCTCATTGCCATTTTCACAAAGGCTGTATATGATATTGCTTTTATTCAAAGTTCCTAAGTTACCTAAGTGAAGTACCTTGCGTTTTATGTGTTTACTTCAAATCTTGAACCTGTGGCTCTTAAAATAAACTAAGAAAATATATTTTTCTATATAAAAACCTATTGGCCTGGAGTTAAGCCTTTGAGTGTGTGATGCTCATTTATTGCCTGTGTGTGTACAACAAATGCTTAACACTACCCTCTGATAAGCCTACTGCTCGGCCACACTACCACAAATTAGAATTATCTAATTTTGCCACTATCTTACCTCTAGGGGGAACTCTTGGGCTTTGTGCACACTAGTTCTCACTTTGAAATAGTATATATAGAGCCAACCTCCTACAGTAGGGCTGGGGCCAAGTCAGTTGTCGTCTCTACAGGGCTTTTAGGTCAGCAGTCCTTCTTCTTGTTGTAGGTTGCAGGAATCTGATATCCTGGGTTCAGGATTGCCCCTAAATACTGAATTTAAGGGTGTGTTTAGGTCTGGGGGGCATTTGCCAATAGCTACTGTCCTGGAGAGTGGCTACACTCTCCTTGTGCCTCCTCCCTGAGGGGAGGGGGGCACATCCTTATTCCTACAGGGGGAACCCTCCAAACCCGAGATGGAGGATTTCTTAAGGCAGGGGTCCCCTCCGTTCAGGACACCTTAGGGGCTATTCTGACTGGTGGGTGACTCCTCCTTGTTTTTCTCATTATCTCCTCTGGACTTGCCGCCAAAGGTGGGGGCTGTGACCAGAGGAGCGGGCATCTCCACTAGCTGGGATGCCCTGGGGCACTGTAACAACAGGCATCAGCCTTTGAGGCTCACCGTCAGGTGTTAGAGTTCCTGCAGGGGAAGGTGTATACTGTGGTATAGTGCACCGTGCCTTAGGGCTGTAAGGCCTGCTAGGGGGTGACTTACCTATGCCACAGGCAGTAGGTTGAGGGCATGGCACTCTGAGGGGAGTGCCATGTCAACTTAGTCATTTTCTCCCCACCAGCACACAGAAGCTGTGAGGCAGTGTGCATGTGCTGAGTGAGGGGTCTCCAGGGTGGCATAATACATGCTGCAGCCCTTACAGACGTTCCCTGGCCACAGGGCCTTTGGTTCCAGGGGTACAAGTTACAAGGGACTTATCAGTGTGCCAGGGCTGTGCCAATTGTGGGACCAAAGGTACAGTTTAGGGAAAGAACACTGGTGCTGGGGCCCCGGTTAGCAGGATCCCAGCCCACTTTCAGTCATAACTAGCATCAACAAAAGGCAAAAGGTTAGGTGGTAACCATGCCAAGGGAGGCATTTCCCTACAACATTTGACTGTGTAACTTTAGGCAGGAATCACTGATGGATATTATTTGGCTTTGCCCTGGTTTAAAAAGTTTGAGGTGCTACAGGGCATCACTCAATGTAATAAAGCTGTAATTGCATACTTGGGTGGTACAGACGTGCAGCTTTAATCCAAGTGGATGAAATTGCTTAGGGATGACCTTAAGGTATTGAATTTGAGCACTGCGGACAGTCAAGCGGCAGCTGCCAACTTAATCCTAAGGTAAAATACAGCTATCGCTCTGTCTCTACTGAGCATTCCATGTTTGGCATACAGTTTAGTTTCCACATCCTGGCTAGGACCACTGGGGACCAGGCTTGGCTAGCCCCTCACCAGCAAAAGTAGCACTCTACAAAGAAAATGCGAGTCTGTCTGGCTCCGGAAGCCAAATAATGCAGTTGCTGGCTCGCTTTGGATCTGGTTGAAAATCTGTCCTTTTGGACCATTAAGGCCCCAGTGCGAGCCAATAATTTTAGACGATTGGCCATGGTATATTGTACATCTGATACAGACTTCTAGATGCAGATTCCTTACAATTGAATTCCTTGGCATTTTCTTCGAATCCAGAATCTTTTTGCTGAGCAATACCCTGCATGCGCCATCGGGTGGCCTCGTTCGGGTTCCGAGTGCATCGTCCGGCTCCACGTGGCTTCGTCAGTGTCGTTAGACCCATCTGTGACATAAAGATGCAACCACAGCGCATGTATGTCAGTTCTTTTCTTTCCGCTCCGGTTAAGTGCAGGTCCAGGATCGAGCTACCCTTTTTCAATATTTTATCGAGATTTTTTCTCATTTGTGCATGGATGTTCTCTAGGAAGATGGGGTTCAAGCCATGCAGCGCTTGCCATCACGAGATGTCGGTGACAGAGCCCCATGAGCTATGTCTCTGGTGCCTCGATAGGGACCATGACTCAGTCGTGTTCCAACTGCCGGGCCATGGCCACGAAAGCTTTGAGGGAGCTGTCCCTAAAGCTCATGGTGGCCCGGCAGTCGAATTCGGTGTGTGAAACCGCTTAAGGTGATGGGAATGGTGGCAGCTCATCTGCGCAGGTTAGGGATTTCAGTCTTTCCCTACTTCGATGACTAGCTGTTTAATGCTCCTGTGCCCCAGGCTCTCATCAACCACCTTCAGACTGCGGCGGACCTCCTGTATTCGCTGGGGTTCACTGTAAACGTGCCGAAGTCACACCTAACTCCCTCTCAGAAACTCCCTTTTATCGGAGCTGTTCTGGACACAGTGCAGTTTCGGGCTTATCCTCCCGAGCAGTGAGTCCAGGATATTCAGGTTATGATACAGATGTTTAGACCTCTGTCCTGGATTTCGGTGAGCCAGAATCTGAGGCTGTTGGGATTCATGGCTTCGTGCATCCTGTTAGTCAAACATGTGAGATGGCATATGAGGGCTCTGCAATGGGACCTGAAGTTCCAGTGGGCATAGCATCGGGGAAATCTTAACGACATGGTTGAGATCTCAGAGGGAACTGCAAAAGACCTGCAGTAGTGTTTAGTGAACTGCAATTGGGTCAAAGGCAGACTCCTCTCTCTTCCCCAACCAGATCTCACAGTAGTGACAGATGCGTCACTTTTGGGATGGGGTGGCCACTTAGGAGAGGTGGAGATCAGGGTCCTCTGGTCTCCAGCGGAATCCAGGCTCCAAATGAAGTTATTAGGGCTTTGGTTGATCTGGTTCGCTTTAAAATCATTTCTTCCTGTTGTGAAAGGGAAGCTAGTGCAGGTGTTCACGGACAACACCACCCCAATGTGGTACTGCAACAAGCAGGGCGGTGTTTGGTCGTGGACCCTTTGTCAAAAGGCTCTGTGTCTCTGGACATGGCTGGAACACCAGGGCATAACACTGGTGGTTCAACACCTGGTAGGTTCCCTGAATGTCAGGGCGGACAAACTCAGCCGTCGATGCCTAGCCGATCACAAGTGGTATCTCCATCTGGAGGTGGCACAAGGACTCTGTCAGGAGTGGGGAGAGCCTTGGCTAGATCAGTTCGCCTCCGCAGAGAACGCACAATGTCAGCAGTATTGCACGTTGGAGTTTCCAAAGTGGCAATCACTCGGCGACGCTTTTCGTCACTTGTGGAGTTCAGGCCTCTTATACGCGTTTCCGCCTATACCACTTCTGCCGAGAGTTCTCAAAAAGTTCAAGAACGACCGGGTGTAGGAGGCTGGCCTGGTTTGTAGTGGTACCAAGGGGTACTTACACTCTGCACCAGGTCCAGGTATCCCTTATTAGTGTAGAAGAGGTGTTCTAGCAGCTTAGGCTGATAGAAAAGGGTAGCTTAGCAGAGCAGCTTAGGCTGAACTAGGAGACGTGTAAAGCTCCTACTATACCGCTGGTGTCATATGCACAATATCATAAGAAAACACAATACACAGATATACTAAAAATAAAGGTACTTTATTTTTATGACAATATGCCAAAAGTATCTCAGTGAGTACCCTCAGTATGAGGATAGCAAATATACACAAGATATATGTACACAATACCAAAAATATGCAGTAATAGCAATAGAAAGCAATGCAAGCAATGTACAGTCCCAATAGATTGCAATGAGAGCACATAGGTATAGGGGCAACACAAACCATATACTCCAAAAGTGGAATGCGAATCACGAATGGACCCCAAACCTATGTGAGCTTGTAGAGTGTCGCTGGGACTGTAAGAAAACAGTGAGGGTTAGAAAAATAGCCCACCCCAAGACCCTGAAAAGTGGGTGCAAAGTGCACCTAAATTCCCCAGAGAGCACAGAAGTCGCGATTGGGGAATTCTGCAAGGAAGACCAACACCAGCAATGCAACAACGATGGATTTCCAGACGAGAGTACCTGCGGAACAAGGGGACCAAGTCCAAGGGTCACACTCAAGTCGTGAGTGGGCAGATGTCCAAGAAATGCCAGCTGAGGGTGCAAAGAAGCTGCCACCGGATGGTAGAAGCTGTGGATTCTGCAAGAACGAAGAGGACTAGGAACTTCCCCTCTGGAGGATGGATGTCCCACGTCGTGAAGAAGCTTGCAGAGGTGTTTCCGTGCAGAAAGACCGCAAACAAGCCTTGCTAGCTGCAAGGGTCGCGGTTAGGGTTTTTGGATGCTGCTGTGGCCCAGGAGGGACCAGGATGTCGCCAATTGCGTGAGGAGACAGAGGGGGCACCTAGCAAGACAAGGAGCCCACTCAGAAGCAAGCAGCACCCGCAGAAGTGTCGGAACAGGCACTATGAAGAAGAGTGAACCGGAGCTCACCCGAAGTCACAAAAGAAGGTCCCACGACGCCGGAGGACAACTCAGGAGGTCGTGCACTGCAGGTTAGATTGTCGGGGACCCAGGCTTGGCTGTGCACAAAGGAAATCCTGGAAGAGTGCACAGGAGCCGGAGCAGCTGCAAATCACGTGGTACCCAGCAATGCAGTCTAGCGTGGGGAGGCAAGGACTTACCTCCACCAAACTTGGACTGAAGAGTCACTGGACTGTGGGAGTCACTTGGACAAAGTTGCTGAGTTCCAGGGACTACGCTCGTCGTGCTGAGAGGGGACCCAGAGGACCGGTGATGCAGTCTTTTGGTGCCTGCGGTTGCAGGGGGAAGATTCCGTCGACCCACGGGAGATTTCTTCAGAGCTTCTAGTGCAGAGAGGATGCAGACTACCCCCACAGCATGCACCACCAGGAAAACAGTCGAGAAGGCGGCCGGATCAGCGATACAAGGTTGCAGTAGTTGTCTTAGCTACTTTGTTGCGGTTTTGCAGACGTCCAGAGCAGTCAGCAGTCGATTCCTTGGCAGAAGGTGAAGAGAGAGATGCAGAGGAACTCTGATGAGCTCTTGCATTCATTATCTAAAGAATTCCCCAAAGCAGAGACCCTACATAGCCAGAAAAGGAGGTTTGGCTACTTAGGAAGGAGGATAGGGTAGCAACACAGGTAAGAGCCTATCAGAAGGAGTCTCTGACGTCACCTTCTGGCCCTGGCCACTCAGAGCAGTCCAGTGTACCAGCAGCACCTCTGTTTCCAAGATGGCAGAGGTCTGGAGCACACTGGAGGAGCTCTGGGCACCTCCCAGGGGAGGTGCAGGTCAGGGGAATGGTCACTCCCCTTTCCTTTGTCCAGTTTTGCGCCAAAGCAGGGCTGGGGGATCCCTGAACCGGTGAAGACTGGCTTATGCAGAGATGGGCACCATCTGTGCCCATCAAAGCATTTCCAGAGGCTGGGGGAGGCTACTCCTCCCCAGCCCTGACACCTTTTTCCAAAGGGAGAGGGTGTAACACCCTCTCTCTGAGGAAGTCCTTTGTTCTGCCTTCCTGGGCCAAGCCTGGCAGATCCCAGGAGGGCAGAAGCCTGTCTGAGGGGTTGGCAGCAGCAGCAGCTGCAGTGAAACCCCGGGAAAGGTAGTGTGGCAGTACCCGGGTCTGTGCTAGAGACTCGGGGGACCATGGAATTGTCTCCCCAATGCCAGAATGGCATTGGGGTGACAATTCCATGATCTTAGACATGTTACATGGCCATGTTCGGAGTTACCATTGTGACGCTATACATATGTGTAGTGCACGCGTGCAATGGTGTCCCCGCACTCACAAAGTCCGGGGAATTTGCCCTGAACAATGTGGGGGCACCCTGGCTAGTGCCAGGGTGCCCACACACTAAGTAACTGAGCACCCAACCTTTACCAGGTAAAGGTTAGACATATAGGTGACTTATAAGTTACTTAAGTGCAGTGGTAAATGGCTGTGAAATAACGTGGACGTTATTTCACTCAGGCTGCAGTGGCAGGCCTGTGTAAGAATTGTCAGAGCTCCCTATGGGTGGCAAATGAAATGCTGCAGCCCATAGGGATATCCTGGAACCCCAATACCCTGGGTACCTCAGTACCATATACTAGGGAATTATAAGGGTGTTCCAGTATGCCAATGTAAATTGGTGAAATTGGTCACTAGCCTGTTAGTGACAATTTGGAAAGAAATGAGAGAGCAATAACCACTGAGGTTCTGGTTAGCAGAGCCTCAGTGAGACAGTTAGTCATCACACAGGGAACACATACAGGGCACACTTATGAGCACTGGGGCCCTGGCTGGCAGGGTCCTAGTGACACATACAACTAAAACAACATATATACAGTGAAATATGGGGGTAACATGCCAGGCAAGATGGTACTTTTCTACACCGGGCCCAAGTCATCTTAGTGGCTCCGGATTGGCCAAAGAGAGTTTGGTATCCCGAGCTACTCAAAATGAGCATCAATCCTCCAATCATGCTTCCCCTTCGAGAGGATCTTCTTTCGCAGCATCAGGAGAGGGTTCCTGTCAACTCTGCGCATTCATGCGTGGAGATTGAGCGTTGGCAATTGATGGCTTTTGACCTTCCTCCCAAAGTATGTAAGGTTATTTTGGCAGCCAGGCGTCCCTCCACTAAGACTGTATACTCCTGCTATTGGAAGCGCTTTGTATATTATTGTACAGAAAGGTCTATTGACCCTCTTTCTGCTTCTCTTTCTGACATTCTTGTTTTTATTCGGACTCTAGCCAAGCAGGGTTCTACCGTAGGGACTCTAGAGGGCTATCTTTCTGCCTTATCGGCATTTCTCCCGCTGCCTGACCAGACTTCCTTTTTCAAATCTCCCATTGTAAATAGATTCCTCAAAGGGCTTGTACATATGTTTCCCCCTAAACCCTTTATTATTCCTCAGTGGGACTTAAATCTTGTCCTTACATTTCTCATGTGTGCTCCTTTTGATCCCTTACACAACTGTCCCCTCTGGCTGCTCACCATCAAGACAGCTTCTGAGAGGCAAAACATCTGCCAGGAGGGTAAATGAGATGCAAGCCCTGTCATCCAAACCACTGTATTTCACTATCCAACCAGAAAAAGTGATTCTCAAAACTCGTGCATCTTTCCTTCCCAGGGTGATGACCCCATTCCATCTGGGTCAGAACATCACCCTGCCCATCTTCTTTGCTCCACTGCATCCCGCTAAAGAAGAGGAGGACTTCATCGACTGGACCCAAAAAGAGTGTTGTCGTTCTACTTTGACTGCACAAGAGAGTTCTGGGTGGATGACCAACTCTATGTGGGGTACGTTGGGGCAAAGAAGGGTCGGGCAGTGCAGAAGCGAACCATTTCACACTGGGTCGTTCTCTGCATCAAGCTATGCTACGCATTAGCCAGGAAGCAGCCTCCTGAGGGCTTGTGGGCTCATTCGACCAGGGGCAAAGCTGCTACCATGGCGTTAGCTCAAGGCATACCAGTCCTGGAGATCTGTCAGTCGGCAACGTGGGCGTCTTTGCACACGTTTGTACAACGTTACTGCCTGGACAGTCAGGTATGAAGGGACGGATACTTTTCCCGTTCAGTCCTGCAGGACTTTTTAGTATAAGGAGTAGTATCCGCAGCCCACTGCCTGGAGGTTATGGCTTGGGTATCTATTCAAAGGTAAGGAATCTGCAGCTAGAAGTCTGTATTAGACGAGCAAGTTACTTACCTTCGGTAACACATTATCAGGTAGATACTCTATCTAGCTGCAGATTCCTTACACCCACCCATGCCTCCTCGCTCTGCGGATATGACTAGTAGGGTTAGGGTTTATTCCTTTTCAGGGCCCTAGTTTTGCACAGACAAATGTTGGTTTTATACATGACTGCGCTTCTGGCGTGGAAGTTCTGTGGATAAAAGAACTGACGTACGCTCGCCAAGGTGGGGTCTATATAGACGACTGTGATGTCACAGAAGGCTCCAACGATGCTGACAAAGCTGCACGGAGTTCGGCGACACACGCAGAACCGAACGATGCCATCCGACGGCGCGCACAGGGTATTACTGAGCAAAATGATTCCGGATTTGAAGCAGACGCCAGAGAATTCAAAGGTAGGGAATCCGCAGCTAGATAGTCTCTATGAGATAATGCGTTACCAAAGGTAAGTAACTTGTTCTTTGTTACCAAAGGTAAGTAACTTGTTCTTTATGCATAAGGCTGCCCCATAAGTCCAGTGAAGTTGCATAGGGTCCGTTATTTATGCAGTCATTGTCTGGAACGTCCTATGCCTCAAATGACAGCACTCCGCTCCTTACTCTTTGACTGTAGTCTTGCAGTCGTGCCTCGTTTTGGTTGAGCGGGGACAGGTGTGGCTGTCAACATAAATTTTATGACCAGCGCTCCTGAACGGAGTCACCATACATTTCATCTACTGCATAGTTACCCTGAGCCAAGTCTTATTTCTGGCAACCCTTGCTTTCTGATGGATACAACTACCTGTGGATTCCTCACCTCATGAATACTCCCATGGCGCCAGCATTTGACGGAAATCTTCTTACTAGTCTCTGCACGTCGACGAGGACGTCACTCTAGCCCACGCGACGCCGTCTGACGTCATACAGGCAATAAGAAGTCCTCGCCGACGTGCCGATGACAGTTCCCTTTTTTCCGTGCATTCGAAACGGTTATCTTCGAGGGAGTTACTGTTACCTTCGTGGTTACAGTGTATTGTCTGCTGCGTAGTCTTCTCTGCGGTAACAATGTCTCAGAGGAAGTCGGGTTTCAAGCCCTGTCGAGAGTGTGGGGGCAAGATGTCAGTTACAGATCCTCACTCCGACTGTCTATGGTGTTTGAGCTCCGACCACGACGTCTCGACTTGCGATTCATGTCAACACATGAATCCGAAGGCCCTCAAAGAGCGCGAGGCCAAGTTATTCATGGCAAAGTCAAAGAAGAAGGAGAAACATCATAAGAAGTCTTCTTCGCCAAGGTCTCACCGGCGTCATCGAGACTCCCGGCGCCGTAGAGACTCACGACGTCACTCCAGCAAGGAGTCTCATTCGAGGTCACCTTCGGCTCGGCGTCGGAGGACTTGGGAGGTCAGCCCCACGGTCACGCCGCATCCATCGACGCCGTTGCCCTCTCCGGCGTCACCGACTTCACCTGGTCAGGCGTCAGTGATTGAGGTGGTGCAGCCTCTTGTGTTTTCTCCGGCGTCGCAGACGTCGAGGCCGGCGTCGGGGTCGCCTTCGATCCAGGCACCCCAGTATCCGGCTTTTCCCACTCCTGGAGCCGATAGTACCGCGTTTCTTAATGCGATGTATACCATCTTTCAGCAGATGGCTCCAGGAGCTGCTCCGGCTGGTCCTTCGGGGCCCTTGGCCTTTTCGTTGGGTGATCCTGCGCCTCTTCGGCCGGCACCCTTTATGCCCTTTCTCCCTTTTGGGAATGTGGGCTCGGCGCCGGTGCCGGCGTCGGTGGCCGCTCCGGTGGCTTCGGATGTTTCGGCCCCGGAGGTTGCCCCTCCGTCGAAGTCAGGATTTTGCCCTGTGACTCCGGTTGGTCCATCGGCTCCAAGACCTCGTCCTCCGGCTCCTGCCTCGGCGCCGAAGCTGCCTGTGGCGCCGGACGCGGCGTCAGATGCTTCTGGAGATCGGCGCCGTTCTTCGACGTCGGCGGAGGCCATGTCGACTCCGCGTATCGAGGAGAGACTTCATTCGAGGAGGCGTGCTCTCCGTCTTTTAGAAGAGCAAGAGTACCAGCGAGTCCTAGAGGAGGGAGAGATTGAGGACTCTGGAGACGGACTGCATGGTCTGGATACAGCCAGTGGGCTGGACACTTCCCCTGAGTGGGACCTTTCATCTCCAGGGGAATATACGGAGGAGGCTGCTTCCTTTCATGCTGTGGTGAGGAAGGCAGCGAGCTTTTTGGACCTGCCTTTGCCGGTGGCAGAGGCAAAGCAGAGTTTGCTGACAGAGGTATTGCATCCGGCCTCTGCTGCAGCTGAGCCTCTCTTGCCATTTAATGAGGCTTTGCTGGATCCGGTGTTGGAGGTGTGGAAGAAGCCGGTGTCTTCCTCGGCCGTTCATAGGGCTGTGGCCAGGAGGTATCGAGCTGCACCATCTGACCCTGGCTTTCTCTCTAGACACCCTACGCCGGAGAGCTTGGTGGTGCAAGCCTCCTGTTCCTCAAAGTCAGCGCCTGGTTCCTTCCCGACGGTGCCTGGAGACAGAGACTCCAAGAAACTGGATGCGCAGTCCAAGAAAATATTTTCGGCATGCAGTTTGGCGTTGAAGGCCACCAACGCCACGTGCATTCTGGGGAGGTACATCCATGCGCTGATGGATGATATTTCGTCTTCATTCACGGAGCTTCCCCAGGGTCTTTTGGATGTGGTCTCGGACGCCCAGGCTGCCGCGACCCAGATTATCCAGTCTGGGCTGGACACGACCGACTCGGTGGCCAGGGCGATGGGCACGGCTGTGGTGGCAAGAAGACAGGCCTGGCTCCGAAACTCAGGGTTCTCTGCGGATGTGCAGTCGACCCTGCTGGACCTCCCGTTTGATGGGGACAGACTGTTTGGAGCCAAGGCAGATTCGGCCTTGGAACGATTTAAGGAGAGCAGAGCCACAGCCAAATCGTTAGGACTGCAAGCTCCTTCTTCCTCTGCCTCTTCTAGAATTTTCAGGAGGTTTCGGGGATTTGGGCGTGGCTCTTATTCCTCTTCCTTTCGGGGGAGGTTCCAGCAACCCGCCTCTTCCCTCCCCTATAGGTCATTTAGAGGGAGGGGGAGGGGTGGGGTCCGTACCAGAGGAGCCTCTCAACAGCACTCTGCCTCTTCCTCGTCCTCTGGAGGGGTGCAGCAGGGGAAGCAGCCTTAGGCTTCCACCGTTTCCCACTCACTCCTCTCCTGTAGGGGGAAGATTACAGCGTTTTCTCCACAAGTGGAGGTCTATCACAACGGACACTTGGGTTCTCGGCATTGTGGGAAAAGGCTACGCCCTTCCCTTTCGGGAGTTCCCGCCCCTCATCCCGCCCCGCCCATCTTATTGTTCAGAAGAACACCTCCTGTTGCTAGAACAGGAGGTTCAAGTCCTCCTTTCAAAGGGCGCGGTAGAGTTGGTCCCAGAGCAGGAAAAGGGTCGAGGTTGTTACTCAAGATACTTCCTGATTCCCAAAAAGGATGGTCAGTTGAGACCAATCCTGGATCTGAGGATCTTGAATTGGTTCCTCAAACAGGAAAAGTTCAAGATGCTGACCCTAGCACAGGTGCTTTTGGCGTTGAACAAGGAAGATTGGATGGTGTCTGTCGACTTGCAGGATGCTTACTTTCATATCCCGATACTCAAGTCGCACAGGAAGTATCTCCGGTTTGTGGTAGGGTCGCAGCACTATCAGTTTGCGGTCCTCCCGTTTGGTCTTACTTCAGCACCTCGAGTCTTCACAAAGGTGATGTCAGTGGTTGCGGCGGAGCTCAGAAGGAAGGGGATAGCAGTATTCCCTTACTTGGACGACTGGTTGATCAAAGCCAAGTCCCCGGAGCTTGTGTCGCATCATCTGCAGTCAACAACCCAGTTGTTGTTCGACCTGGGCTTTTCGGTGAACGTGCCCAAATCTCACCTGGAGCCCTCTCAGCGCCTCCTGTTCATAGGGGCAGTACTGGATACAACATTGAGTCGAGCCTTTCCTCCGCCTCAGCGGATTCAAGATATTCAGGAATTGGTTCCAATGTTTCGAAATGGAGCGGTAGTTCCAGTCCTCAAGGTCCTTCGTCTGCTCGGTCTGTTCGCCTCCTGCATTCTGTTGGTCACGCATGCTCGCTGGCACATGAGGGCTCTTCAGTGGTGCCTCCGAAGGCAGTGGTCTCAACACAAGGGAGATTTAGAAGGTACTGTCAAGATCTCCAGAGATGCTGCTGTGGAATTGAAGTGGTGGATTGCGGGCAACAATCTTTCACAGGGGAAGCCGTTCGCGCAGTCGCCACCAGTGGCCACGGTAATAACGGATGCCTCCACCCTAGGATGGGGAGCTCATCTGGGGGATCTGGAGATCAAAGGGCTTTGGTCTCCAGAGGAACAGGTGTTTCATATCAATCTGTTGGAGTTACGGGCTGTACGTTTGGCTCTCAAGGCCTTCCTCCCATCCCTTCGTGGTCAGTCGGTACAGGTCCTGACGGACAATACTACCACGATGTGGTACATAAACAAACAGGGAGGAGTAGGGTCGTACCTTCTCTGCAGAGAAGCTCTTCGGCTATGGTCCTGGGCAAAGGACCATCAGATTTGCTTGGTGGCAAATCATCTGGCCGGGGTCTTGAATGTACGTGCGGACAGTCTCAGTCGCCAATTCTCGGCAGACCACGAGTGGCGTCTCCATCCAGATCAAGTCTGTTTAATCTTCCAGATGTGGGGGTTTCCTCGGATAGATCTGTTTGCCACTCGGGAGAACGCGCATTGCCCGTTATTCTGCAGCCTCCAGTATCCGATGCAGGGAGCGTTGGGGGACGCGTTTCAGATAACCTGGTGCGACCAGTTGCTTTACGCGTTTCCCCCCATACCCTTGATTCCTCGAGTGTTGAGGAAAATTCGCCAAGACCGGGCCCAAGTCATCTTAATAGCTCCGGATTGGCCAAGGAGGGTATGGTACTCCGACCTTCTCCAACTCTCACTGTGCCCTCCGCTCCGTCTCCCTCTCAGGGCAGACCTCCTCTCGCAGTCGCAGGGGCAGGTTTTACACCCCAACCTCCAGAGTCTGCACCTACATGCTTGGAGATTGAACGGGGCAACCTGAGTTCCTTCTCTCTCCCGCCTGATGTAGTGGATGTTATCTTAGCGGCCAGGCGACACTCCACTAAATCTATCTACGCTAATAGGTGGTCTAAATTTGTTATGTGGTGTGGAGAGAGACAGATTGATCCCTTACATGCTCATCTGTCACATGTTTTGTCTTTTGCACTGTCTCTAGCGCAGAAAGGTTGTGCAGTAGCTACCATTAAGGGTTATTTGTCGGCCTTGTCAGCCTTCATTTGTCTTCCAGACCAACCATCGTTATTTAAATCCCCTATTGTTCTCAGATTCTTGAAAGGTCTTCTGAATCAATATCCTCCAAAACCATTCGTTATGCCTCAATGGGATTTGTCCTTGGTCCTGACTTTCCTTATGGGGTCCCCTTTTGAGCCTATGCATTCTTGCCCCTTAAGGTATTTGGTTATTAAAACAGTATTCCTGGTAGCTATAACATCTGCAAGGAGAGTGAGCGAGTTGCAGGCCTTATCGGTTAAACCCCCTTATATAACGTTTTATGGGGATAAGGTGGTGTTGAGGACCAAGGCTGCTTTCCTTCCGAAGGTTGTTTCACCCTTCCATTTGGCTCAGACAATCACTTTGTCCACGTTTTATCCTCCGCCTCATCCTTCAAAGGAGGAAGAAAGACTACATCGCCTGGACCCAAAAAGGGCGTTGAGCTTCTATATCGACAGAATGAAGGATATCAGGCTGGAGGATCAGCTGTTTGTCGGATACGTGGGCAAGAGGAGAGGAAAGGCAGTCCACAAGAGAACACTCTCCAGGTGGGTTGTTCTTTGCATTAAAATCTGTTACTCTTTGGCAAAGAAGGATCCGCCTGAGGGCATTAGAGCTCACTCCACCAGAGCTAAGTCGGCCTCTTCGGCCTTGGCCAGGGGTGTTCCTGTGGTTGACATCTGCAAGGCCGCAACTTGGTCGTCCCTTCACACTTTTGTGAAACATTACTGTTTGGACTCTGAGGTCAGAAGGGACGGTCATTTTGCACGGTCAGTGCTGCAGGATTTCTTGGTTTGACCATTTAGGCACCCACCGCCGGGCGTGGTACTGCTTTGGGACTCTATTCATGAGGTGAGGAATCCACAGGTAGTTGTATCCATCAGAAGAACGAGTTACTTACCTTCGGTAACGACTTTTCTGGTGGATACATTAGCTACCTGTGGATTCCTCACGGTCCCACCCGCCTCCCCGTTGCCTTTTTGGTCTCTCCAAGCAATCCTTGAGTGTGCTCCTTTTGGTCTTCAAAGTTGCAATACATTTTGCATGTATGATATTTGTATATATGTGTATATGTATATATAAATCTATATATATATTGGGTATATACATGATTCGTATGTATAAATATATTTATTTGTTTAAAAAAAAAAAAAAAAAAAAAAAAAAAAAAAGGTTATATTAAATCTACAGCTATTTTATTGCAATGTTGTGTGATTTACAATATTAAGAGATGTTGCTTTGCTCTTTCATTGCATTGGGTTATTATTATTATTCTCATGCACGTAAAAAATGTTGGTACTGTCATCGGCACGTCGGCGAGGACTTCTTATTGCCTGTATGACGTCAGACGGCGTCGCGTGGGCTAGAGTGACGTCCTCGTCGACGTGCAGAGACTAGTAAGAAGATTTCCGTCAAATGCTGGCGCCATGGGAGTATTCATGAGGTGAGGAATCCACAGGTAGCTAATGTATCCACCAGAAAAGTCGTTACCGAAGGTAAGTAACTCGTTCTTTGGGTTCAAAGGCTTATCAAGGCGCCCTCGCAAAATTGATCACACAGTGCCAATTTCCCCACAACCTAAAGCAGCAGCTAAAAAATATAAAGATTATGGTGGTCATTACAACCCTGGCGATCGGTGTTAAAGCGGCGGTAAGACCGCCAACAGACCGGCGGTAAAAATTTAGCAATTACGACCGTGGCGGAAACCGCCAACAAAGACAGCCACTTTAACACTCTGACCGCCACGGCGGTACAGACAAACAACGCAGCGGTCACCGCCAACAGACAGGCGGAGGACAAAGTATCTCCCACAGTATCACAACCTACCAATCCGCCACCTTTTCCGGGGCGGATTCACCGTGGATAAAAACACGGCGGAAACAGGATTCCGAAGGGAAAACGCTCACCTCTACACACCCCACGAGGAACCAGGACACCATGGAGCCGGAACTCCAAATTCTCCCTGCGATAGTCTTCCTGCTCCTCTACCAGGAGCACAAACGCCGTCTGCGAAGACCACAGTGAGTACTGCACCTATGACACAAGGGAGGGGGGAGGGAAAAAACAGGGGGACACACACACACACGCAACACCCCCACCCTCACCCACTACAACACACACACTAATACATATTAATAAATAATAGACACACACCCCCACCCCCGGAAGAATGCAAAGACAAAAGGAAATGAGTGTAACCATTGTAATATATTAAAAGCAAGTATGCAAAAATATATATATACACCCTTAACAAAATATACACCAAGCATAGTAGTCCAGGTAGTGCTCCAATTAAGTCTGTGGAACACTGGGCCCACACAAGATCCCCGACCATGATGGAGAGAACACTGCAGGGACATCAGAGAGCAAGAAAACAAGCACGTCAGGGGGAGGGATAGGGGGGGCACCTCAGCCGGTTGAGTGCACGACGCCAAATCCACGAGAGGTCCACATGCCCACTGTTCAATCCCGGGGAGTGCAAAGCCACAGTCTCTCAAGTCTCTACAGTGGGCGGGTTGCCCACTCTTCAATCCTGGGGAGTGCAAAGCCACAGTCTCTCAAGTCTCTACAGTGGATGGATTGCCCACTCTTCAATCCTGGGGAGTGCAAAGCCACAGTCTCTCAAGTGGATAACAGTCTCCACTGGTTCTGGAGGGGGCATTGTGCCCAGAGTGCTTCATCCTGCTAAGGACAGAGGTAGTGGATGTATCTCTCCACTGGTTCTGGAGGGGGCTTGGTGCCCAGAGTGCTTCATCCTGCTAAGGACAGAGGTAGTGGATGGATCTCTCCACTGGTTCTGGAGGGGGCTTGGTGCCCAGAGTGCTTCATCCTGCTAAGGACAGAGGTAGTGGATGGATCTCTCCACTGGTCTGGAGGCGGCATTGTGCCCAGAGTGCTTCATCCTGCTAAGGACAGAGGTAGTGGATGGATCTCTCCACTGGTTCTGGAGGGGGCTTGGTGCCCAGAGTGCTTCATCCTGCTAAGGACAGAGGTAGTGGATGGATCTCTCCACTGGTTCTGAGGGGGCATTGTGCCCAGAGTGCTTCATCCTGCTAAGGACAGAGGTAGTGGATGGATCTCGCCACTGGTTCTGGAGGGGGCATGGTGCCCAGAGTGCTTCATTCTGCCCGTGACGGACTCAGAAGCGTCAGTGCCCTTGGCGCTCATGGGCCAGCGTTGCTTGAGATGGCAGTGCCCTGTTCAGCGTTGCTTGAGACGGCGGTGCCCTGTTCAGCGGTGCTTGAGACGCCGGTGCCCTGTTCAGCGGTGCTTGAGACGGCAGTGCCCTGTTCAGCGGTGCTTGAGACGGCGGTGCCCTGTTCAGCGGTACTTGGAGCGGCGGGCTCCTTTGCAGTGACTCAGCTGCTGGCGGTCCTTCATGGCCCAGCGGAGCTTGTGCTGGCGGTCCTTCATGGCCCAGTGGGGCTTGTGCTGGCGGTCCTCTCTGTCCCAGCGGGGCTTGTGCTGGCGGTCCTCTCTGTCCCAGCGGGGCCTGTGCTGGCGGTCCTCTCTGTCCCAGCGGGGCCTGTGCTGGCGGTCCTCTCTGTCCCAGCGGGGCCTGTGCTGGCGGTCCTCTCTGTCCCAGCGGGGCCTGTGCTGGCGGTCCTCTCTGTCCCAGCGGGGCCTGTGCTGGCGGTCCTCTCTGTCCCAGCGGGGCCTGTGCTGGCGGTCCTCTCTGTCCCAGCGGGGCCTGTGCTGGCGGTCCTCTCTGTCCCAGCGGGGCCTGTGCTGGCGGTCCTCTCTGTCCCAGCGGGGCCTGTGCTGGCGGTCCTCTCTGTCCCAGCGGGGCCGGTGCTGGCGGTCCTCTCTGTCCCAGCGGGGCCTGTGCTGGCGGTCCTCTCTGTCCCAGCGGGGCCTGTGCTGGCGGTCCTCTCTGTCCCAGCGGGGCCTGTGTTGGCGGTCCTCTCTGTCTCAGCGGGGCTTGTGCTGGAGGTCCTCTCTAGCCCAGCGGGGCTTGTGCTGGCGGTCCTCTCTAGCCCAGCGGGGCTTGTGCTGGCGGTCCTCTCTAGCCCAGCGGGGCTTGTGCTGGCGGTCCTCTCTAGCCCAGCGGGGCTTGTGCTGGCGGTCCTCTCTAGCCCAGCGGGGCTTGTGCTGGCGGTCCTCTCTAGCCCAGCGGGGCTTGTGCTGGCGGTCCTCTCTAGCCCAGCGGGGCTTGTGCTGGCGGTCCTCTCTAGCCCAGCGGGGCTTGTGCTGGCGGTCCTCTCTAGCCCAGCGGGGCTTGTGCTGGCGGTCCTCTCTAGCCCAGCGGGGCTTGTGCTGGCGGTCCTCTCTAGCCCAGCGGGGCTTGTGCTGGCGGTCCTCTCTAGCCCAGCGGGGCTTGTGCTGGCGGACCTCTCTAGCCCAGCGGGACTTGTGCTGGCGGTCCTCTCTGTCCCAGCGGGGATGATGGCTGTGGCCTCCTGGTCAGCGGGGATGACGGCTGTGGCCTCCTGGGCAGCGGGGATGATGGCGGTGTCCTCCGCCGTGCTGCTCTTCCCAGACTTTCCTGGTTTCTTGTGGCCCTTCCCCCTTCCGGGACCCCTGGGAGCGGCTTTGGTGGCTGGAGTTTTCCCCCTCTCCCGCCGGGCACTGGCCAACTTCTGATGCTTGACAGGAGGGAGACTGTCTGTGCTGTGGCTCTGTGCCACACTGGCTGCCCTGGTGGCCGGTGCACTCCAGATTCCGGTGACTACAGGCACCACTGGTCCCAGAGATGTTGTGGCTGAGGTGCTAGTTCGGGACCTAGGAGACGGACGGGGTGGGGGAGGTGTGGGAAAGAGGTCAAGGTTGGACAGGAAAAGTTTTTGGGAGACACTGGGCTGGGTAGCTGGAGGGGGTTTGGGAGTGGAGGAAGAGGTTGTGGTTGTAGGAGGTGTACGTTTGCTGCATTTGGGTGAAGGTGCATGGGCTGGAGGCTGTTGTGAGGTGGATGGCTGTTGGGTGGGTGTGTGCCTGCGTTTGTGTATCTTGGGAGGTGGCGTCACAGACACACTGAGAGAGGACACGGGACGTGTGAATGGTAGTGGGGGTGGTGACTGCACGTGAGCGGGGTGTGTGTGCTGGTGATGGTAATAGTGGCTGTAGAGGTAGTGCATGCAGGTGTGAGTGTAGACGAGACTGGGAGGGAGGAGGGAGACCAGGAGGAGGGGGACACAATGGAGGCAGTGGATGTTGGTGTGTCTGCATGTGTCTGATGCTTGCGTGAGTGCCTGTGGGGTGTATGGTGCTTATGTTTGCCTGAACTTCCCTTGTGTGTTGACGTGTGTGCATGCTGCTCTACAGGTGTGCTTGGGATAGGCTGGGGTACAGAGGATTGGGTCTGGGTGGAGGAAGTTGGAGGCGGGAGGCTAGACACAGGGACAATGGCTGCCATCAGTGCTGAGGCCAGAGTCTGAAAAGCTTGTTGAAGGGCCGCCTGACCAGAATGAATGCCCTCCAGGAATACATTGGTTTGTTGCCACTGCCTTTCTACACCCTGGATGGCATTCAAAATGGTAGACTGCCCAACAGTGAGGGACCTGAGGAGGTCAATGGCCTCCTCACTGAGGGCACAGGGGTGACTGGGGCAGGGGCTGAGGTGCCTGGGGCAGGGGCTGAGGTGCCTGGGGCGAAGGTGATGCCCACCCTCCCGGGTGAGCGGGCACGGGGCAAAGGCTGAGGGGCTGCTGGGAGGGCGGTTCTGGAAGGGGGGTGGCGGCTGTACCTGTAGAGGGGGGGGGGGGGCACAGATCAGGGGCCACCACAACTAGCTCCCATCAGAGGATGAGTCCGTGTCGCTGGTCTCAGCTTCTGTCCCCGCTGTGGAGCTCCCCTCACCCTCCGTCCCACTAGTGAAGTCCGATTCCGTAGTGTGGCCCTCCATGGCCATGTGGGATGCAGCCCCCTCGTGCTCCGGTGCCACTGCTCCTCCGCCTGATGATGCTAATGCACACAAGAACAGGGAGACCACAAAAAGGGGGGGGGGAGGCGGCGACAGAAGAAAGACATGTTGAGTGCATGCATTACCGCTACTGTTGGCGGACACGACAGACACACAAGCCCCCTGCACTACGCCGCGCTCTTGGGCTCCACTGTTCAATTCCTGGGAAATGGCCTACTAGGCTAAGGATGACATCTGCACACATGGATGACACAGGGGCATGACTAGGTGTACTTGGCACACTACAGAGGTGTGGTGGGGTGCCACATGGCCTGCCTTACGGAGGGACCTTGCCTACGGAACTCGCCCTGGCCTAGGGAGACCCACAGCCCACCTCCCCCCCCAGACCCCTCCACTGCGCGCGAAATCAGCAGGATGAGAGTATACTCACCCCCTTGTGGCTGCTGTGATACCCTCAAGCGCCCATCCAACTCCAAGAACGCCACCGCCAGGATCCTGAACATTAGGGGGGGGTCATGGTGCGACAGGCACCCCTCCCACGTTGGGAGGCCATCCCCAGCTGAGCCTCCGCCGTCTTCTTGCTCCAGCGGCGAATGTCCTCCCATCTTTTCCGGCAGTGGGTGCTCTGTCTGTGGTAGACCCCCAGGGTCTGTACGTCCTTGGCGATGGAACGCCAAATATATTTTTTCTGGTGGGCGCTGACATACATGATTTGTACAGGGGGAAGAGAAACTTATTACCAACTGCACCGTCACAGTCATTGGCCCCCATTCCTACCCTTGGCATGTGGCACATGCACTCACCGTCGTTTGATGCACGCCGCACTCTCCCCCCTTCCTTATTACATCCACACCTCTCCACACAGGCATAGCCCATACAGCATGCTCCCAGTGTGCTTACCTGTTTGTCTGGAGGACCGTAGAGTAGCGTGTACTGGGGGAGGACCCCATCCACGAGTTTCTCCAACTCCTCCGATGTGAAGGCAGGGGCCCTTTCCCCAGACACTCGAGCCATTGTCTCTTCCAGACCGAGGTCACAGCAGCACTTGCAGTGTAGGTCCTCTCCTGTCGAAGATCAGGTATCGAGTGATTGAACAGATAGAAACTGGCGGTCACGTCCGCGGCGGTGTGTACCGTCACCGCCGGTGTACATCGTCATTGGCTCCTGGGACCCATAGGGTCCAATGTTAACCAATGCAGCATTGCGACGGTGTACAACGCCAGCGCAGTTACCTCACATCCCATTGTCCCACTTTAGAGGTCAGGCAGCCGCCATTTCAGGGGCCCACATGGCTTCATTTTTAACTGCGTCACACATGCCTAGGCCTAGACTCAACACACATACAGGCCACTTTTTAGATTATGATTGGTGTTCTGTGTAAGCTGTGGATACGTACCTCTGAGTTGTTTGACTCTGTGCTCGCTGTTGTCCTTCATAGGCACCGTCCGCTGGGACATGTGAGGAGATGGCGGCATCCTCCGGTGTACCGACCGTTGGTGGACCTGTCGACAATGGAGGAAAGACAAGTGATCATCACATACAGGCTTGACCATGCCACAATCCAGGAACTGTGTACCCAGTTGGAGCCAGACCTGATGTCAGCTATCCGCAATCCCACAGGAATCCCCCTCAAGTGCAGGTGCTGTCAGTGCTCCATTTCCTTGCAAGTGGGTCATTTCAAACAACAGTGGCCATAGCATCAGGGATTTCCCAGCCTATGTTTTCCAACGTGTTGTCCAGAGTGTTGTCTGCCCTGCTGAAACACATGTGGAGCTACATCGTTTTCCCTCAGGTGGAGGATTTGCCTACAGTGAAAGGTGATTTCTATTCCCTGGGACAAATCCCCAACATCATAGGTGCCATTGATGGGACACATGTGGCTTTGGTTCCCTCCCCCCCCCCCCACCCAGGAGGGAACAGGTGTACAGAAACCGGAAGAGTTATCATTCGATGAATGTACAGATGGTATGTTTGGCAGACCAGTACATCTCCCACGTAAATGCCAAGTTCCCTGGCTCAGTGCATGATGCCTACATCCTGAGGAATAGCAGCATCCCTTATGTGATGGGTCAACTCCAGAGGCACCGTGTGTGGCTATTAGGTGAGCACCTGGAAGCAAGACAGTGGGAATGGTTGCCTGGGTCTGGGGATATCCCTACAGGTTAGTGTGTGTCTAACAGTTGTCCCTCGCCATTTGCAGGTGACTCTGGTTACCCCAACCTGTCATGGCTACTGACCCCAGTGAGGAATCCCAGGACAAGGGCAGAGGAACGCTACAATGAGGCCCATGGGCAAACTAGGAGGGTGATTGAGCGGACCTTCGGCCTCCTGAAGGCCAGGTTCAGGTGCCTCCATATGATAGGTGGATCCCTATTCTACTCACCAAAGAAGGTGTGCCAGATCATCGTGGCCTGCTGTATGCTTCACAGCTTGGCTTTGTGACGACAGGTGCCTTTTCTGCAGGAGGATGGTCCAGATGGCGGTGTTGTTGCAGCTGTGGAGCCTGTGGACAGTGAAGACGAGGAAGCAGAAGAAGACGACATGGACAACAGGGACTCAGTGATCCAGCAATATTTCCAGTGAAACACAGGTAAGAATACAAACCTGCCTACTAAACGTACTTCAACACTACTACCTCTCTACTGTCGTTTTCACCCAGTGTATGGTCACTGAGTTGTCACTTTCCCTTACGATTTCACAGATGTGCGTCCCAATGTGTGACATCTGCTTTGATTCCTCATGGACTACAGCTGTGTGACATAGGTATGTTGACATTACCAATGAAAGAGCTTTTTGCCACAGTAATTGCTAATACACTATTCCGAAATCACAGACTGACTCCAGATTGTTTTGTGCTTTAAGGGTGTTTATTTAAGTGCTCAATATTGGAGGGGGTAGCAAAATGGTGAGGGGTGATGGTGGAGGAATGTCCATGGCAGAGTCCAGTCTATTAGTCTCACAGGTGCATTGCCCTAATGGGAATAGGAATTGGAGCTGGGGCAGTTTAAGGATGGACAGGGTGACAAAGTGGGACAGCGGGATGACATTCAGGGTGGTCTCATTTCTTGGTGGGGGTCTTGGCATCGTTCTCTGTCTTTGTCCTGGATCTCAGGGACCGTTTGCGAGGGGGTGGGGTGCTGGGGTGGTGGTCCTGTGGTGGTGCCTCCTGTCCACTAGCGCCGGCGGAGGTGGTGGGCAGTTCATCACCCATGCTAGTGTTAGGGGACCCTTGTAGTGCCACAGTGTCCCTCCTGGTGTTGAGTACTTCCTTCAGCACCCCTACGATGGTGCCCAGGGTGGAATTGATGGCTCTGAGTTCCTCCCTGAAGCCCGAATACCGTTCCTCCTGCAGGCGCTGGGTCTCCTGAAACTTGTCCAGTACCGTTGCCATCATCTCCTGGGAGTGGTGGTAGGCTCCCATTATGTTGGAGAGGGCCTCGTGAGAGTGGGTTCCCTGGGCCTGTCCGCCCCCTGTCGCACAGCAGCCCTCCCAGTTCCCCTGTTCCTGGGCCTCCGTTCCGTGGACCGTGTGCCCACTACCACTGCCTCCAGGTCCCTGTTGTTGTTGGGGTGGTGGGTTAGCCTGGGTTCCCTGTAGTGGTGGACACACTGCTGATTGACATGTCCTGGGGACCGAGGTATGGGCCCGCTGGGTGGGTGCTGTGCTGGTGTTTCCAGAGGGGGAAGGTCTGTGGTGGCCTGTGACTGGTTGAGGGGAACCGACTGTCCAGAGGTCCCCGATGGGCCGGGCTGGTCATCTAGATCCAGTTGGACAGAGGTGCTGTCATCACTGTGGGCCTCTTCTGTTGGTGGTGTGGACATGCCTGGACCCTCCTGTCCGGTGACGTTGGGTAGGGGTCCTGCAGTGGTATAAAAGGATGTTTATTATATCTGTGTGTGCCATGGTGTGCAATAGGTGGGTGACCGTATACCCCAGTGCTTGCATTCCTGTGTGGGACCTTGTTTGATGATGGTGTGGCGGACTTGTGTGGGTGTCTGAATTTTGGCAGATTCCGTGCTGTGGGTCATAATAGCTGTGGCGGATTTCTGCTGCCGCGGCGGTGTGTTGGCGGTCTTCTGCACGGCGGTAAGCGGCTTTTACCGCCAATGTTGTAATGACCGCCTATGTTCCTTTAGGAATATTTGATATGATGGAAATAAGCATGATCCAATTACTTGTGCCATTGCCTAATTTTATTGTTTTAATTGTCTAGGTGCTTTAAGATGGTTTTAAATAACTAAAAACAAGAAAAAGCTATCTATCTACTTTTAGAAAGTTGCCATTTTCTGCTTATACCAAATGTGCCTTTCTGCCAGTGTGAACATGCTAACTAAATGTCGTCGATCTAGCAGGCCCCAGCATCTCATGACAATTAATAATGCTCCTCTGGTAGGATGCATATTCATTCCAGATGGGGCAAAAGGGTCTTGGGTGTGGTAAGAGTGTTTCTGTCCTGAGCAGTATGGCCTGGGAGTTGTATTCAGCCATTACTTAGATTTAGAGGGTAGCCTGAGGTCTGTGCCCTACCCCTTTCCTGATGTATGCAGCACTCTGCCCTATCACTGGCAATTTCAGCTCACACCTGGGGCTTCCTGTTCTTTGTCACCCTAAACCTATTGGAGCAAGGCCCACAGGAAGAACCGATAAGAACCAGTTAAGGTTGGAGCAAGGAGGTAAACCCCCACACACACGCTGGCACTGGGCATACAAGTGGCACCCTTAGAACCTCTCATCAGAACCCGTTGACCCATGGCAGATTCAGAAGAACTACCCTGATGACTGAAGAAGGAAAAGGAGACCTGCTTGCCATGAACACAGGAACCTTAAAGGGACTCCAAGTGTCAGTTGGCTGAACTTTTCAAGCTACAGGGAGACAACAAGCTTCCAGAGGCCTAAGCTGCAGTTGCCCAGCTCACCACCAACTGAACCTGCTGAGACCTTTCTGCCCTCAGCTGAAGTGAGTCTTAACCCCAAAGAGGTTTCTCCCCAGGTCCTAAAACCTTGGTTTGTGTCAGAGTGAAATCCTCCGAACTGCATGAACTGGTCTTCAAGTGAAGAATTCGAGGGTTCTGTGCTCTTTGAATCACAGCTGACCGCCAGCATCTCTTGCCAAGATAAAGCTCTGATGTCAACCTGCTCTGCATCTCCTCGCAGCCCCCACTAGTGTTGAGGTCCATCTGAGGCTCCACTTGTGGATCTGGACTGAGTGAGAAGAAAATCTCTTAACTGGGACGAACCTGGTACCTGTGTCTGGCCCATGCTTCGTCACGATTGTCCTGAACTCTTGAGTTGGACTCAGTCTAGTGCAATCAAATGACCATGATTGGCACTTTGTTTTGCTATTTTACCTGAAACTTTCAAAAAGTCACAACTCTGGTTCCACTTATGTGAGTTTTTTTGTTCTGTTGTCATTTTATTTTATAAAATACACTGTTTCTAAATTTCTATTTATGGGATTTTTCTGATGTTTTGTTCCTTTATGACTGTTTGAGTGCTGTATAAATAATTTACGCATTGTCTCCAAACTAAACCTGACTTATTTTGTGCCGGTCTACGTAACATGACCTTTTCAAAGATGGTGTGCTAGGGAAATGTCCCTTCTAAAATCCACAGGTTAAAACTATGCCACAACTACAAGAAGCAGATGTCGGTTACATAGCCACACAATATCTGTTGATCGTGCTTTGGGTTGGGGAATGACTTGAAGTTGTATGACAAATGCTCCCTCATGCACCAGCAGGCGTCAGGAGTTTAAAGCAGCAACAACTGAGCAGTTGTGACTTGCCTGCTGAAATAGTGCATGTTATTTTTGCAACTAGATGCCAGTCTATCACATCTTTTGTTTTTGGGTTTGTGGGTGAAATTCGTGGTGTTTATAGAAAGCTATGTTGACCATCTGCAGGCCAAGTAATCTGAGGTTTTGTTGTTTGTTTTATTTCTGGCCCAGCTTGGGGTGGATACTGAAATTTTTTATTTACCAGCCCCTTTGGCCTTTCTGTGTTAGTTATTCCCAAACATGTCACCACCTTCATTATAATTCAATGGGATAGACTTTACAGACCTGATCTGCACACACCTCAGTCCTATTCACACTTGCTCACTGAGATTGCTGGTGGTCAAAACAGTTTTACTCATTGCAGTTCCTTTTGCATGCAATCTCAGTAAGCTGCAGAAGTTGTCAGTGTATCCTCCATGAAACACCTCTTTCCTGACTTGTTTGTACTGCCAACTCTAGCTTTATTTCGGCTGAAAGTTGCAACTGTTACACTTGGGGAAAGCTATCACTGTCCTACCTTCCTTCTCTCTGCCATACGTCTCAAAGAAGGATGTTCGACCTTGCAGGCTGAAAGCCAAGAGAGCCCCCAGCTTTTACATTGAGTACACAAGAGACTAACTCTTTTTGGGATTTACTGGGACAACAAAGTCAAGGCAGCATAGAAGTGTACACACTCCAGGTGGATCAGGCTCTGCATAAAACATGCTTTATCCTACCCAAGAAGAAACCCCCTGAATGTGTACCATCTAATTCTACAAGAACCAAGGTTGCCACAGTGGTATTTGGAAGAGGTATTCTGGTGTTGGGGATCCATTTAGCTGCTCCTTAGAGATGTTGACCCGGCATTATTACTATGAGGAAAATTAAATCCTCAGAGATGGATCTTTTTCCTGCTCAGTCTTTTCGGACACCCTGTTGTAAGTCTACTGTTCAGAACTTCCCTCCCCCTCCCATAAAACGAAAATAAAAAAACCCTTTTTGGAGATGCTACTTTGAGATCTATTCACAGGGTGTAGGAGGTTGGCCTGGTTTGTAGTGGGTACCTTGGGTACTTAAATCTTATACCAGGTCCAGTTATCCCTTGTTAGTGAAGTAGTAATGTTCTAGCAGCTTAGGCTGATAGAGGTAGCTATAGCAGAGCAGCTTAGGCTGAACTAGGAGACATGCAAAGCTCATGCAATATCACTTATAGTTACACAGTACGTATACACAAGTAAAGACAATACTCATTGTTACCAAAAATAAAGGTATTATTATTTACCAAAAATATCTTAGAGACAATACTCCTTCTGGAGGTAAGTATTATACACAATATATACACTAGCCACCAAAATTAGACAAGTAAATAGTCATAGAACAATGCAAGAAATCCTATAGAATGCAATGGGAGAACATAGGTCTAGGGGCAACACAAACCATATACTAAAAAAGTGGAATGTGAATCACAAATTCCCCCCTAGACAAGTGTAGTGTGTGTAGAATCGCTGGGAGAGTAAGAATACAGTAAAGGTAAGTAAATTACCCCACCCCAGAGTCCAGCAAAGCAGGAGTAAAGTACTGCAAGTTTCCTTGGGGCACACTACACCTCTTTTTGGGGATTTTGCAGCAGCCAACCAAGTCTGCAAAGAACAACTGCTGGATTATTGGCCCTGAAGGCCTGCAAAGAAAGGGGACCAAGTCCAGAAGTCGAAAGAAGTTCCAGGAAGGACAAGAGCCCCTGCCAACCCAGAAGAGGGTGCAAAAGAAGAGTCCACGATTAGTTGAAGACTGCAAAATTGCACCCTAGGAAGATGCCAGTGGGTTCCTGCATAATGGAAAAGATGTCACACGGCGTGAAGATCGTTGCAGACGAGATTTCGTGTTGGAAGTCGGCAACAAGCCTTGGCCATGCCAAAAGTGCATTTTCATCAAAATGGCACTGGATGGGCCCAGGAGGGACCTGGGGGCCTCAACTCTGTGTGAGGAGGAAACGGGGGCTCTCAACACTTTAGAGAGCCCTCAGGATGCCAGCCAGCACCCCCAAGAGTCACAGGATCCGGGTTCAAAGGAGGTGCAAAACGCGGTTGATGCAGCACACTACGCCGCCGGGGAACTACTCGGCGAGTTGAGTGTCGCAGGATGGAGTGCTGTGGACCTGGGCCAGGCTATGCACGAAGGAATTTGCACAGAGGCCTTAGGGGATGAAGAAGACACAGTACACAGGGGTACCGTCGTTCTCAGGGAAGGCAAGGTCTTACCTCCTCCAAATTGCATCAGCAGGACCTCAGGACAGCCTGTGTCGATGGTGTCCAGCCTCTGTGTCATTAGGAGCACGCTCGTCGTTGTGAGAGGAGTCCCAGGGTACCGGTCATCATCTTGGAAGGTGCCTACTTGGAGCAGGGGAGTGATTCAGTCACTCCACAGGAGATTTCTTCGGATGAAGACAGGGAGTCCCCAGAGCGTGCACACTGTGGAAACTTTTTCAGTTGCTGACTTGTTGCTGAAGAAGTGTCTCTTGTAGACACTTTGTTACAGTTACACTGTTTCTTGAAGCAGGCTGCGGTTGATCCGAGGTCAGAAGAGTCTGAAGTTGTTGCAGAGAATTCCTGAAAGAAACTTGCAAGCAGAATCTGCAGAGAACCCACTGGAGACACCCTAAATAGCCATGAGAGGGGGCTGGCTACCTTATCAGGTATGGACCTATCAGGAGGGGGTCGCTGACGTCACCTGCTGGCACTGGCCACTCAGAGCCCTCCAGAGTGCCCCACACCTCTCAAAGCAAGATGGCTGAAGTCTGGGACACACTGGAGGAGCTCTGGGCACCACCCCTTGGGTGGTGATGGACAGGGCAGTGGTCACTCCCTTTCCTTTGTCCAGTTTCCCACCAGAGCAGGGGAGAAGGGGTCCCTGAACCGGTGTACACTGGTTTATGCAAGGAGGACACAATCCGTGCCCTTCAAATCATTTCCAGAGGCTGGGGAAGGCTACCCCTCCCCAGCCTGTAACACCTATTTCCAAAGGGAGAGGGTGTAACACCCTGCTCTCTGAGGAAATGCTTTGTTCTGCTTTCCTGGGACTGTGCTGCCCAGACCCCAGGAGGGCAGAACCCTGTCTGTGAGGTCGCTGTAGCTGCAGTGCAAGCCTCAGAGAGCTGGTTTGGCAGTACTGGGGGTCCATGGTGGAGCCCCCAGGATGTATGGAATTGGCTCCCCAATACCAAATTTGTAATGGGGGGACAATTCTATGATATTAGACATGTTACATGGCCGTATTCGTAGTTACCATTGTGAAGCTACATATAGGTATTGACCGATATGTAGTGCACGCATGTAATGGCGTCCCCGCACTCACAAAGTCCGGGGAAATGGCCCTGAACTATGCGGGGGGACCTTTGCTAGTGCAAGGGTGCCCTCACACTTAGTCACCTTGCACCTAACTTTCAGCAAGTGAAGGTTAGACACATAGGTGACTTCTGAATTACTTAAGTGCAGTGAAAATGGCTGTGAAATAGTGTGTGCACTATTTCACGCAGGCTGCAATGGCAGTCCTGTGCAAGGGTTTGTCTGAACTCCCTATGGGTGACAAAAGAAATGCTGGAGCCCATATAGACCTCCTGGAACCTCAATGCTCTGGGTACCTAGGTACTATATACTAGCGACTTATAAGGGGCGTCCAGTGTGCCAATTGAAATTGGTAAATGAAGTCGCTGGCCTACAGTGACAAATTGAAAAGCAGAGAGAGCATAAGCACTGAGGTTCTGATTAGCAGAGCCTCAGTGACACAGTTACGCACTACACAGGCATACACATTAGGCCTCAAACTATGAGCACTGGGGTCCTGGCTAGCAGGATCCCAGTGAGACCAGCAAAACACACTGACATATAGGTTTTTATCTATGATCACTGGGGCCCTGGCTATCAGGATCCCAGTGACACAGTAAAAACACACTGACACACACTCACAAACAGGCCAAAAGTGGGGGTAACCATGCTAGAAAGAGGCTACTTTCCTACGCAGGGTGAGGGATATGCAGTTAGAATATCAATAAGAAGAACATGTTCATTTCTTTTGGCATTGCTCTTCCTGGTAGATACTCAGATTGCTAATTTCCCTGCCATATTTCTTTTCTTTGGAGGGAGCTTCTGAAACAATAAAAGGTCCCAATTTAGGTTCCGCACACTATTCTCGCCAGTCTGTCTTGGTTGAGCCACAGCTGATGATGCAGATTAAGATCTAGATAATCTGATGTCAGCACACATAGGTGGCACCTTTATATGGCTCCATGCCATAACTTCTAGAGACGCTATGAGGCTGCAGGTAGTGTGCAGGAGGGATTGCTTTAAATACATATGAATCCATTCTGCTGCCTTTTGATATTCACAAGGTGAGAAGTCTGTGGTTAGAGTATCCCCCCGAAAGAGCATTACCAAAGGCAAATGATTTATCATTTTCAAGTGTTTCGTGACATTGGTGAGGACTCCAAAGGTCTCTACTTAGCACTGATTCATCCCGTTCGGCCTCTGATATTGTCCTTGCCTGCTCTGGCCTACACCACATCTCTTGTGCCTGAGACCTTATTGGATCCAACAGCTCTGGCTTCACCTTGACTCCACTGGGACCTTCTCCAGACCTGATGGCTAGTTCCAATCCAGAACTGACTTTGACCTTCACTAGGCCTTGTTTCGTTACACGATTACCAGTGTGTAGCACCCACTTTGGAAGAACCCGAGTCTCTTCCTCAACTCTCATATTGTAGCCTGGTCGTATTATTCAGATCAGACTTTGACACCGTTCAAGGACTTCAAAATGTTAAGAGCGACAAGGACTATTATGAAGAGGCAGATATTTTACTCCCCGTCATTATCTTACTGCTCTGCTTTATGTAGGACTACAGGTTATTAATGGCCAGGATACTCACTTGGACATAATTGGACACCCATCTGAGGTCACCAATTGAGGAGAGTGCCTTGTTTCTAGTAGTAGTCCTCCGGGCAGCTGAACTGTTGGACTTTGAGCTATCTACTGTGGAGAACAGACAAATCTAATGATAGAATCATGCAGCCTAGGCCTTCTACTTCAAGGCCTTTCTGCCCTTTAACCCCTTCGCTGCCAGGCCTTTTCCCCCTCCTGTGCCGGGCCTTTTTTTGCCTATTTGGGGCAGTTCGCGCTTAGGCCCTCATAACTTTTTGTCCACATAAGCTAACCAAGCCAAATTTGCGTCCTTTTTTTCCAACATCCTAGGGATTCTAGAGGTACCCAGACTTTGTGGGTTCCCTTGAAGGAGGCCAAGAAATTGGCCAAAATACAGTGAAAATTTCGTTTTTTTCAAAAAAATTGGAAAAAGTGGCTGCAGAAGAAGGCTTGTGGTTTTTCCCCTGAAAATGGCATCAACAAAGGGTTTGCGGTGCTAAACTCAGCAGCTTCCCAGCTTTCAGGAACAGGCAGACTTGAATCAGAAAACCCAATTTTTCAACACAATTTTGGCATTTTACTGGGGCATACCCCATTTGTGCAATTGTTTGTGCTTTCAGCCTCCTTCCAGTCAGTGACAGGAATGGTCATGAAACCAATGCTGGATCCCAGAAACCTAAACATTTCTGAAAAGTAGACAAAATTCTGAATTCAGCAAGGGGTCATTTGTGTAGATCCTACAAGGGTTTCCTACAGAAAATAACAGCTGAAAAAGAAAAATATTGAAATTGAGGTGAAAAAACCATCAATTTTTCTCTACGTTTTACTCTGTAACTTTTCCCTACAATGTCAGATTATCGAAAGCAATATACCGTTACGTCTGCTGGACTCCTCTGGTTGCGGGGATATATACGGTTTGTAGGTTCATCAAGAACCCGAGGAACCCAGAGCCAATAAATGAGCTGCACCCTGCAGTGCGTTTTCATTCTATACCGGGTATACAGCAATTCATTTGCTGAAATATAAGGAGTAAAAAATTGCTATCAAGAAAACCTTTGCATTTCCAAAAAGGGCACAAGATAAGGTGTTGAGGAGCAGTGGTTATTTGCACATCTCTGAATTCCGGGGTGACCATAGTAGCACGTGAATTACAGGGAATTTCTCAAATAGATGTCTTTTTTACACACACTCCTATATTTGGAAGGAAAAAATGTAGAGAAAGACAAGGGGCAATAGTACTTGTTTTGCTAATCTATGTTCCCCCAAGTCTCCCGATAAAAATGGTACCTCACTTGTGTGGGTAGGCCTAGCACCCGCGACAGGATATGCCCCAAAACACAACGTGGACACATCACAGAAAACAGAGCTGTTTTTAGCAAAGTGACTACCTGTAGATTTTGGCCTCTAGCTCAGCCGCCACCTAGGGAAACCTACCAAACCTGTGCATTTCTGAAAACTAGAGACCAAGGGGAATCCAAGGAGGGGTGACTTGTGTGGCTCGGACCAGGTTCTGTTACCCAGAATCCTTTGCAAACCTCAAAATTTGGCTAAAAAAACACATGTTCCTCACATTTCTGTGGCAGAAAGTTCTGGAATCTGAGAGGAGCCACAAATTTCCTTCCACCTAGTGTTCCCCTACGTCTCCCGATAAAAATGATACCTCACTTGTGTGGGTAGGCCTAGCACCCGTGACAGGATATGCCCCAAAACACAACGTGGACACATCACAGAAAACAGAGCTGTTTTTAGCAAAGTGACTACCTGTAGATTTTGGCCTCTAGCTCAGCCGCCACCTAGGGAAACCTACCAAACCTGTGCATTTCTGAAAACTAGAGACCTAGGGGAATCCAAGGAGGGGTGACTTGCGGGGCTCGGACCAGGTTCTGTTACCCAGAATCCTTTGCAAACCTCAAAATTTGGCTAAAAAAACACATGTTCCTCACATTTCTGTGGCAGAAAGTTCTGGAATCTGAGAGGAGCCACAAATTTCCTTCCACCCAGCGTTCCCCCACGTCTCCCGATAAAAATGATACCTCACTTGTGTGGGTAGGCCTAGCGCCCGCGACAGGATATGCCCCAAAACACAACGTGGACATATCACAGAAAACAGAGCTGTTTTTAGCAAAGTGACTACCTGTAGATTTTGGCCTCTAGCTCAGCCGCCACCTAGGGAAACCTACCAAACCTGTGCATTTCTGAAAACTAGAGACCTAGGGGAATCCAAGGAGGGGTGACTTGCAGGGCTCGGACCAGGTTCTGTTACCCAGAATCCTTTGCAAATCTCAAAATTTGGCTAAAAAAACACATGTTCCTCACATTTCTGTGGCAGAAAGTTCTGGAATCTGAGAGGAGCCACAAATTTCCTTCCACCCAGCGTTCCCCCACGTCTCCCGATAAAAATGATACCTCACTTGTGTGGGTAGGCCTAGCGCCCGCGACAGGATATGCCCCAAAACACAACGTGGACATATCACAGAAAACAGAGCTGTTTTTAGCAAAGTGACTACCTGTAGATTTTGGCCTCTAGCTCAGCCGCCACCTAGGGAAACCTACCAAACCTGTGCATTTCTGAAAACTAGAGACCTAGGGGAATCCAAGGAGGGGTGACTTGTGTGGCTCGGACCAGGTTCTGTTACCCAGAATCCTTTGCAAACCTCAAAATTTGGATAAAAAAACACATGTTCCTCACATTTCTGTGGCAGAAAGTTCTGGAATCTGAGAGGAGCCACAAATTTCCTTCCACCCAGTGTTCCCCTACGTCTCCCGATAAAAATGATACCTCACTTGTGTGGGTAGGCCTAGCACCCGCGACAGGATATGCCCCAAAACACAACGTGGACACATCACAGAAAACAGAGCTGTTTTTAGCAAAGTGACTACCTGTAGATTTTGGCCTCTAGCTCAGCCGCCACCTAGGGAAACCTACCAAACCTGTGCATTTCTGAAAACTAGAGACCTAGGGGAATCCAAGGAGGGGTGACTTGCGGGGCTCGGACCAGGTTCTGTTACCCAGAATCCTTTGCAAATCTCAAAATTTGGCTAAAAAAACACATGTTCCTCACATTTCTGTGGCAGAAAGTTCTGGAATCTGAGAGGAGCCACAAATTTCCTTCCACCCAGCGTTCCCCCACGTCTCCCGATAAAAATGATACCTCACTTGTGTGGGTAGGCCTAGCGCCCGCGACAGGATATGCCCCAAAACACAACGTGGACATATCACAGAAAACAGAGCTGTTTTTAGCAAAGTGACTACCTGTAGATTTTGGCCTCTAGCTCAGCCGCCACCTAGGGAAACCTACCAAACCTGTGCATTTCTGAAAACTAGAGACCTAGGGGAATCAAAGGAGGGGTGACTTGCGGGGCTCGGACCAGGTTCTGTTACCCAGAATCCTTTGCAAACCTCAAAATTTGGCTACAAAAACACATGTTCCTCACATTTCTGTGGCAGAAAGTTCTGGAATCTGAGAGGAGCCACAAATTTCCTTCCACCCAGCGTTCCCCCACGTCTCCCGATAAAAATGATACCTCACTTGTGTGGGTAGGACTAGCGCCCGCGACAGGATATGCCCCAAAACACAACGTGGACACATCACAGAAAACAGAGCTGTTTTTAGCAAAGTGACTACCTGGAGATTTTGGCCTCTAGCTCAGCCGCCACCTAGGGAAACCTACCAAACCTGTACATTTCTGAAAACTAGAGACCTAGGGGAATCCAAGGAGGGGTGACTTGTGTGGCTCGGACCAGGTTCTGTTACCCAGAATCCTTTGCAAACCTCAAAATTTGGCTAAAAAAACACATGTCCCTCACATTTCTGTGGCAGAAAGTTCTGGAATCTGAGAGGAGCTACAAATTTCCTTCCACCCAGCGTTCCCCCAAGTCTCCCGATAAAAATGATACCTCACTTGCGTGGGTAGGCCTAGCGCCGGCGACAGGAAACACCCCAAAGCGCAACGTGGACACATCCTAAATTTTGGAAAAAAACAGAGGTGTTTTTTGCGAAGTGCCTACCTGTAGATTTTGGCCTCTAGCTCAGCCGGCACCTAGGGAAACCTACCAAACCTGTGCATTTCTGAAAACTAGAGACCTAGGGGAATCCAAGGAGGGGTGACTTGCGGGGCTCGGACCAGGTTCTGTTACCCAGAATCCTTTGCAAACCTCAAAATTTGGCTAAAAATACACATGTTACTCACATTTCTGTGGCAGAAAGTTCTGGAATCTGAGAGGAGCCACAAATTTCCTTCTACCCAGCGTTCCCCCAAGTCTCCCGATAAAAATGATACCTCACTTGTGTGGGTAGGACTAGCGCCCACGAAAGGAAAGGGCCCAAAACACAACGTGGACACATCACATTTTTTTATAAAAAGCAGTGCCTACATGTGGATTTTGGCCTGTAGCTCAGCCGACACCTGAGGAAACCTAGCAAACCAGTGCATTTTTGAAAACTAGAAACCCAGGGGAATCCAAGATGGGGTGACTTGCGGGGCTCTGACCAGGTTATGTTACCCAGAATCCTTTGCAAACATCAAAATTTGGCCCAAAAAACACTTTTTCCTCTCATTTCGGTGACAGAAAGTTCTGGAATCTGAGAGGAGCCACAAATTTCCTTCCACCCAGCGTTCCCCTAAGTCTCTCGATAAAAATGGTACATCACTTCTGTGGGTAGGCCTAGCGCCCACAAAAGGAAATGGCCCAAAACACAACGTGGACACAACATATTTTTTCACAGAAAACAGAGGTGTTTTTTGCAAGGTGCCTACCTGTGGTGTTTGGCCTGTAGCTCAGCCGGCCCCAGGGGGGGGGGGGGGCAGAAATGCCCTAAAATAAATTTGCCCCCCCAACCCCCACCCTCCCCCGCCGGGAGCGACCCTTGCCTACGGGGTCGCTCCCCCTGCGTGACATTGGCACCAAAAAACAAATCCCCGGTGCCTAGTGGTTTCTGCCCCCTTGGGGGCAGGTTGACCTAAACTCAGCCAATCTGCCCCCAAGGGGGGCAGAAATGGCCTAAATACAATTTGTCCCCCAGGGGAGCGACTTTTGCCTGATGGGTCGCTCCCCATCTCTAAAAAAAAAAAAAAAACAAAGAAAAAAAAGAAAAATTCCCCTGGCGCCTACAGGTTTCTGGCCCCCCCCCCCCCCCCGGGGGCAGAAATGGCCTAAAATAAATTTGCCCCCCCAACACCCACCCCCCCCCCCCCCCCCGGAGCGACCCTTGCCTACGGGGTCGCTCCCCCTGCGTGACATTGGCGCCAAAAAACAAATCCCCGGTGCCTAGTGGTTTCTGCCCCCTTGGGGGCAGATTGACCTAAAATTGGCCAATCTGCCCCCAGGGGGGCAGAAATGGTCTAAATACAATTTGCCCCCCCAGGGGAGCGACCCTTGCCTGATGGGTCGCTCCCCATCTCTAAAAAAAGAAACAACAAAAAAAAAAAACACAAAAAAAAAATTGCCCTGGCGCCTAGAGTGTTCTGCCCCCCCCCCCCCCCCGGGGGCAGTTCGGCCTAATAATAGGCCGATCTGTCCCCCGGGGGGGCAGAAATGGCCTAAAATAAATCCCTGGGAGCGACCCTTGCCAAAGGGGTCGCTTTGTTGCGTGACATTCGCGCGCAAAAACAAACTCCCTGGTGTCTAATGGTTTCTGCCCCCCTTGGGGGCAGATTGGCCTTATCAAAATAGGCCAATCTGCCCCCAAGGGGGGCAGAAATGGCCTAAATATATATTGCCCCGTAGGGGAGCGACCCTTGCCTAAGGGATCGCTCCCCACCTAAAAAAAAAGAATTCATCACAAGAAAAAAAAGAAAAAAAAAAATGGTCCCTGGTGCCTAGAGGTTTCTGCCCCCCCTGGGGGCAGATCGGCCTAATAATAGGCCAATCTGCCCCCAGGGGGGGCAGAAAAGGCCTTCCTAAAAAAATGCCCCCCTGGGAGCGACCCTTGCCCAAGGGGTCGCTCCCTTTTGCCAATTTCAAGAGAAAAAAAAAAATCCCTGGTGTCTAGTGGGGTTTCAAAAGCCGGATTGCAAGCAAATCCGGCTTTTGAAACCTGTGAGAGACTTCAAAGGGAAGGAAATACATTTCCTTCCCTTTGAAGCCTCTCGGGGCCTCCCCCATGGGATTGAAAAAGAAATGCAAAAGCATTTCTTTTTCAATCGCGCTGGAAGCTCTGCTTCCAGCGCGATGGGCGAGACCCTGTGACTAATCAGCGCGCGCTCGCGCGCTGACATCACAGGAGGGGTTGGGGGGGTCGGGGGTGGGAGGGGAAGGGCTTCCCCTTCCATCCCTGACTTGGGGGGGTGGGGGGGAACCCCACAGAGGGAGCGAGAGCGCTCCCTCTGGGCTCTGTGCACAGGACGTAATGGTTACGTCCTGGGCACAGCAGCACTGTGCCTCAGGACGTAACCATTACGTCCTGGGCACAGAAGGGGTTAATGAGGCTGCAAGGTTTCTGATAGAAACAAAACAGCAATAATGACTTGGTCCAAGCCATGTTCAGTTCCCTGTAGGAGGCTGGCCTGGTTTGTAGTGGCTACCTATGGTACTTACACCTTATACCAGTTTCAGTTATCCCTTATTATTGAAATGTAGGTAGTGTCTAGAAGTAGCTGTAGGCAGAGCAGCCAAGGCTGAATTAGGACACATACAAAGCTCTTGCAATACCACTGTACTCACACAGTACTCACACACACGAAAGACAATACTCAGTGTTACCAAAAATAAAGGTACTTTATTTTAGTGGTACATGGCCAAAAATATCTTAGAGACTATACTCCCTTAGGAGGTAAGTAAAACACATAAAATATATACTAGTCACAAAAATCAGGTAAGTACATAGTCACAAAATAGTGAAAATAGTGAAAATCACCATAGGCTAGAATGGGCCTAGGGGCAACACAAACCATATACTAAAATAGTGGAAGGCGAACGTCTATTCCCCACCTAGGCAACAGTAGTGTGTAGAGGGGCGCTGGGAGTGTAAGAAAACACCAAAGGTAAGTAAAGTACCACAAGTTTCCTCATAACACACTAGGGGTTATGGTAAAGGATTACACAAAAACCAAGCAATACTGCAAGACACCAACAATGGATTCCTGGATCTGAAGACCTGTGGAATAAGGGGACCAAGTCCAAGAAGCACTGAGGAGTCCAGGGAGAACAGGAGCCCCTGCTAACCTGGATGAAGGTGCAAAAGTGTATTCTCCAGTTGGAAGAACAAGTCAGAAATGCACCAAAGAACACACACCCTTTCACTCTTTCTACATTTGCATAATCAACCCTTATATTTTGAAGTGGCTCACAAATACATCTCTCTGCACCCTTTAACGTGTTTCAGTGGAACCTTAGTTTTGTCTTGTTTTTGATGGGCATGCCCATACAGCATATGGACAGTTGCTCTCTTAGATTACTGATTCCTCATTACAGTTACTTTGATGTAATGTGTTATTGAACTACTGCTGCTTTCAGTGCTACCTCCAGATGCCACCTTCTTTCAGGACACAGTGTAAAGGCAACTTGTGTGTCATTTCTGCTGAAAGTAGTCACACCATTCCGCATAGCACAGACCATCAACCACCCTCTGTTTTTCTCCACTCCTCACCCCTCGAAGGCGGAGGAGATTCTTCAGTGATTAGACCTGAAAAGAGCTCTTGGCTTTTACATCGAATGCAAGAAAGTAGATAAGCTTTTTATTTGCTTTGCTTATGCTGACAAAGAAAAGGTGGTCCAGAAGGGAACCTTGCCCTGGTGTATTATCCTTTAGATAAAAAAATACTATGCCCTAGCCAAAAAAGAACCTCCTGAGATCCTTCAGGCCTATTCAACATGAGCCAAGGCTACAACTATTACTTTGGGGGGGGATCTGTTGTTGGGCAGCTGCCAGGCTGATACATGGGTATCAGTATGCACCTTCACCAGGCATTAATGTTTTGAAGAGTCAAGTCTTCAGGGAGTAACATTTCACCAGCTTCTTTCAGTCCACTCCTCGGAGCCTTTTCAACCTGAGTTGAATTGCTTTTGGTATCTACTCAACAGGTGATAAATTTGCAACTAGAGGTAGTCATCATAAGTGTCACAGCTGATCCACATCTATGGGCACAGAAGAGTTGCAAGAAAAACTGACATCACTGAGCACAGTTGGCAGCTTTATATGCCCCCATGCCATCACTTCCTTAGATACTGTGATGTGGACGCAGAGTCTGGTGCCAGCACCTATTGGCACGCAAGAGCAATTCTTATGCAAACTTCATGATCCAGTCTGGTCCCTGGGATAATTAAAAAAGTGAGGAATCTTTGGTAAGTTAGTTTTCATCAGAGAGAATTACTGAAGGTAAGTAAATTGTTAGTTTCTAATTGTCTTATAAAACATTGCTTGGACATTTCGGAAGATGTTTAAATGAGGGCAGAAGGTTGACACTTGTTTGCTGGCACTGTGTGAATGTGACTTAGTACACATGATGCATAAATGCAATGTTATAAAACTTTTCTTGAATAATAATTGTAGGAAGCTGGGTCTGTATATACTGTATCAAAATGAGATATAGGCCCTCATTATGACATTGGCGGTAAATCCCACTTAATGCCATGCTGACTGCCGCCAATATGCCACCGCCGGAGCAGATATCCGTTCACCATATTATGACACGCACACACCAATCAGTCACTATTCAGCCACACACACAAATCCGCCACACCAAAGGTCAGTGATAAACTGGCGGTATCAAAACCCACACCGTTATGCCAACAAAACTACGCCCACCACATTATGACCCGCGGACATTCAATGGCGGTAAACCATTGGTGGTACATACCGCTGTGCTCAAAATACAAACACTCAAACAAAACAGCACCATATTGGACAATTCAAACTACATACACCTGACACCCATACACACACCACACCACTATAAAACACACACCCACACTACCCACAACCCTTTACGAATACTAACAATTGCCACTAGCGAGAGACAGCAAGACCACTCACACAACCAGAGCCACATACCATCACCTATACACCACCCATGCAGCTCACAACACACACCCCAACACATCACCCTACACACCCTCACCCACAATATGGGTGAAGGTGCATTCCATTGCAGCAAGACACCAACTCGCTGTACAGAGGACTGGTGGTGGACCCCCACCTCCTCCCCCACAACTAACCACATGGGAGGAGCAAGTCTTGGCAATCATGCATCCTGAGGGCCTAGCAGGAGTAGCAGGAGGACTGGACTCTGGTAAATCAACTCTATACTACTATCACTGCCCTACCTGCATGCCATCACATACCCTCACCCTCACTCCGCCACCTCATCCCCCCATCACATCTCACTCATCCCAATGCCAAGCCCTGCATGCACCACCAATGCATGGACACCACTCACAGCATGGACACCCATCAGTAAAGCATGCACACTAGAGAGAACTAATCATCCCACCATACACTAACATACACAAGTGTAAGCTGCCAGGGCAAAAACAACTATAGAGGGCAACCCCTCCATGCACATTATGTCACACACATAAACAATAACACTGGATTTACACCCTCACAGGTATCCCAGTCAATGTCACCGGAGAAGAGGTACCAGCAACATCCAGTGCCCCCACAGAATAGGCCCATAGTGATGACAGTGACTCTGCTTGCCTGGATCTGGATGTCCAACCTGGCCCATCAGGGACCTCTGTACAGTCTGTTACCCAGCCACAGTCGCACACCACCACAGAGCCTCCCCCTTCAGGAAACACCACCAAAGCACCCACTCAGCGTGCCCATACCTCTGTCCCCAGGACACGTCAATCAGCAGTGTGTCCACCACTACAGGGACCGCAGGGCACACCAGAAACCCAAGACAATCAGGGACCTGGGGATCAGTGGCAGTGGGCACACTGTTCAGGGAACAGAGGCAAAGGACAACAGGGAAGCTGGGAGGACTGCTGTGCGCCATGGGGAGGACAGGCCCAGGAAACCAACTCTCCAGGAGGCACTCACCGAGATCCTGGGAGCATACCAAAATTCCTGGGATACGCTGGGCCGGATCCTGGACAACGTGCAGTAGAACAGGCAGCTGCAGAAGGGATAGTACCAGGTGATTAGGAATCACTTGAAGGCCATTAACACCACCCTGGGCACCATTGCAGGGGTGCTGACAGACATGGCCAACATTATGAGGGAGGCAGTGTCACACCAGCGGGCCCCTGCCACTAGCCAGACTACTGAACAGCCCTCCACCTCAGCTTCAGGTAGTGGACAGGAGGCCCCGCCACAGGACCCAACAGGCCACCAGCAACCCTCCCCCTGCAGAAGGAGAACCACCCCCAAACGTTCCCTGCGATCCAGGCAGAAGCCAGAGACTATTGCCAAGACCCACGCCAGGAAATGAGACTCTCCTGATTGTCACCCTTGTGTCCCACTCTGCCACTCTGTCCACCTTCAAATGCTATTGCTCCCCTTCCTATTCCCCCTTGGACAATGCACCTGTGCTACAAATAGACTGGAACTATACCCTGGAATTTCCTCCATCACCCCAGCCCATTGCTCTTCTCCCTTTTCTTCATAGCACTGCAATAAACACAGTTTGAAAAAATACAAGTATGGAGTATGTCAAATGATTGAAGTATGTATTTGTTTAACAAGGTTTAAACATTGCAGTTCAACTGTACAGTAATGTTAAAATAGGAAAGACCTGTAGTTGGCTGCAGGGACAGCACCAGGAGCGATAGTGGGGCAACACCATCTGCAAAAAGAGTTGCCAAATGGTACAGTTAGTGGCCACACAAGTTGGAAATCGCAGCCTGCCAGTGGCAATGTGAAACAAAAAACTGACAATGAAATGTGAAGTAACACTCTCACCTGTGTGTCATTGGAAGTATTGTCTAATCGCTGCAGATCTGTTGTCCTAATCCTCTGCCTCCTCATCTTCACAGGGTCCACTGATGCCACCTGGCCATCTCCAGCCTCCTCCTCCTGCAGAAAAGGCACATGGAGTCTCAAGGCAAGGTTATGCAACATGTACATGCAGCATGCCACGATTATCTGCAGACCTTCTTGGGTGAGTAGCACAAGGATCCACCAGTCAGATGGGGGCACCGGAACCTGGCCTTCAGGAGGCCAAGTGTACGTTCAGTGATCCTTCTTGTTCACCCATGTGCCTTATTGTAACGTTCCTCACAGTGGTCAGTAGCCATGATAGGTTGGGCTAACCTGAGTCACCTGCAAATATCGTTGGACAACTGTTAGCCACACATTATCCCTTATGGCCTACACCATACCCATATACCAACATCCACTGTGTGGGAACTAGGGCTCACCTATTAGCCACACACGGTACCTCTGTAGTTGGGCCATCACATTTGGGATGCAGCTATTTCTAAGGATAAAGGCATCACGCACAGACCCGGGATACTTAGCATTGATGTGGGAGATGTACCGGTCTGCCAAACAAACCATCTGCACATTCATCGAGTGAAAACTTTTTTGATTTCTGAAGACCTGTTAATTTTGCGTGGGGGGTGGGGAGGTGGACAAATGCAATGTGTGTTCCATCAATTGCCCCAATTATGTTGGGGATATGTCCCATTGCATAGAAGTCAGCCTTCACTGTGGGAAAATCCTCTACCTGGGGGAAAACAATGTAGCTGCACATGTGTTTAATTAGGGCACCCAACACTCTTGTCAGCACAATTGAGAACATTGGCTTTGACATTCCTGCTGCCAAGCCCACTGTCACTTTGGGGTGACTGATAGCAGCTATCAGGTCATCCTGCAATTGGGCACACAGCTCCGTGATAGTAGCCCTGTCAAGTATGTAGGTGAGGATAATGTGCCTGTCCTCCATTGTTGCCAAGTCCACCAGGGGTCTGTACACGGGAGGATGTCTCTATCTCCTATTCATCCGCAGCGGTTGCAATCTATGGGGAAAAAGAGTGAGGAGCCGGTCATAAAATTTAAATTGTAGCCACTGCAGATCAATGCATGATGTGAATTTTAAATGTATTAGTGGCATATGTCCTGTAAGTACAAATGTGATCTGTGACGCAGTTATACTCCATGCACTGGAGCAATCCCCAGCTGCTGCTAGGAAGGTGGAGGAGGAATTCCCAGCTGCTGGCAGGAAGGGCAAGGGGCCTGTGCCAGCAGGCAGAAAGGGCAAGGGGCCTGGTGCTGGGACTCAGTCAGAGCCCCCACCACCAACCATGGTGTTGCAGCTGTCTGAGGCTGCAGGGGATGGGCAGGAGCCTCCCCCCACCACCACCAGCAGCTGCAGCCACCACCAGCAGCAGTGGGCAGCTGTCCGAGGCGGCAGGTATGGGCAGTAGCCTCCTCCCACCACCACCAGTAGCAGCAGCCATCACCAGCAGCAGTGGGCAGCCGTCCGAGGTTGTAGGGGATGGCAGGAGCCCCGCCCCCCCCTCACCTCCCTACCCCCCCCCACCAGCAGCATGAGATCCTACCCCCACCACCAAGACCACCACCAGCAGCAGCACCACCACCAGCAGTAGTTGGCAGCCGTCCGAGGCTGCAGGTGATGGGCAGGAGCCTGCCCCACCACCAGCAGCAGCAGCACCAGCTCCACCAGCAGCAGTGGGCAGCTGTCCGAGGCTGCAGGGGATGGGCAGGAACCTCCCTACCCCCCACCAGCAGCACTACCACCACTGAGCAGCTGTCACTGCTGGCAGACAGTCTGTAGTCCTGCATCTATGGGCTGTTGTGCGGCCTGGCCCCTGCAAATCCTGTGGGTATGACACCCACCTGAGAAAATTGTGACCTTGCAATCCCCAAGATGTGCATCACGGTGCTCGATGCACCCTCCAGAACCAGTGGGTATGGCACCCACTCACCCCATCTTTTCCAGGATGAAGATCACAGGGCACCATGCCCCCTCAAGAACCAGTGGGTATGGCACCCACTCACCCCATCTTTTCCAGGATGAAGATCACAGGGCACCATGCCCCCTCAAGAACCAGTGGTGAAGACACCCACTTGAGAGACTGTTGCCTTGCACTCCCCAGGACCAAGCACAGGGCATATTGCCCCCTCAAGGACAAGTGGTGGTGTTCCATCTGCCGGCTGAGGTGCCCCCTGTTCCCCGTCCCCCTGAGGTGCCTGCCTATTTTCGAACTGATGCTCCCGCAGTGTTCTCTCCGTGTTGTTGCAGGAGTCAAGTGGGGCCTTGGACTTTGTAATGTGGCCCTGTGGCCTACACACATTGAGGACTGGGCAGTGTCCCTTGTTTGTACATATGTATGTACTTTTAGATTGAATGTTCATATTTCTACTGTTCAGTATCATTACACTCACTTTCATCTATTCCCGTGGTCCTTGCATTATTCCTGAGGGGTACGGGGGAGATATGTTGTGTTACTGCATCTGCTTGTGTGTATGGTGTTGGGGTAGTGGGGGTGTTGTGTGTGTGTGTGTGTCACTCTTTTTCCTTCCTCCTTTCCCTGTGTGCTAGGTGGCTGTACTCACTGTGGCCGTCTTCGCCGTCGTTTTTGTTCGTGGTGGAGCAGGATGTAGAAAAGCATTGGGAAGATCTGTAGTTCGGGCTCCATGGCTGCGTGGTTCTTCCTTGAGTCTCCAATGGTGAGTTGTTTCCCTTCTGTGCAGTGTTTCCGCCAAGCTTTTGATGTTGTTGGTACCACCCCGGAAAAGGTGGCGGATTGGGCTGTCATAATACAGTGGGCGGAACATTGACTTCTTTTCCCTGACTGTTGCCGGCTACTGCAGTGGTGCCTGTTGATTCCGCCCTGGCGGTCGCTGTGGTAAAGTGGCTGTCTGAGTTCTCACCACCATGGTCATAATTTGGCAGGATTTACCGCCAGGCTGTTGGCAGTATTACCGCTGCTTTATCACTGACCGCTACGGTTGTAATGAGGGCCATAGTGTACAACGAGTCCAGGGGTTCCCCAGAGGCTTGAGAGTATAGTTTCTTTTTGGGCAGGGCCGCTGTCCTTAGGAGTACTTGGTCCTTTGGGATGCAGGGCAGTCTTCTGGAGCTTGGCAGAGGTTGTTGTCCCGCAGGATGCGTTACTGTTTTTTTGCAGGTTGTTTGAAGTAGGAGACAGGCCGGTAGGACTGGGGCCAAGTCAGTTTTAGTCTTTTTTCTTCTCTGCTGGTGTTTCAGCATAGCAGTCCTTCTTCTTTCTAGTCAGGTTGCCAGGAATCTGACTGGGGTTCAGGGGAGCCCTTAAATCCTGGATTTAGGGGTGTTACAGGGGTCAGAGGACAGTAGCCAATGGCTACTGTCCCTGAGGGTGGCTACACCCTTCTTGTGTCCACTCCCTTTGGGAAGGGAGACACAAACCTAACCCTATTGGTCCCTGTCCTCCAAACTAAGATGGAGCATTCTGCATGGAGGGGGGGGGGGGAGTCACCTCAGCTCTGGACAGGACACCTTAGGGGTGGTCCTAGCTGGGATGGTTGCTTCTCCCTGGTTTCCCTAATTTTCTCACCGGATTTGCCCACAAAAGTGGGGCTTTGTATGGGGGGCAGGCAACTCCACTAGCTGGGGTATCCTTGGGAACTGTAACACGAGACTTGAGCCTTTGAGGCTCACCGCCAGGTGTTAAAGTTCCTGCAGGGGATAGTTGTGAAGCATCTACACCCAGGATAGGCTTTGTTTCTGGCCACAGAGAGCACAAAGGCTCTCTCCCCATGTGGTCATTATTGTGCTGAGAAGTTTGATACCAAACTTCCCAGTATTCAATGGAGCTGTGAAGTTCGTAATGACAATCTCCCAGACCATATACTCAATGTGGCTACACTGCACTTACAAGTTCTAAGAATGGACTTAGACATTGTAGATGCATATTGCTCATGCAGCTATGCCCTCACCTGTGGTATATTACATCCTGCCTTATGGCTGTAAGGCCCGCTAGTGGGGTGAATTACCTAAGGCATAGGCAGTGGTGCGTGGGAATGGCATCCTATGAAGGGTGCCATGTCGACTTTGCCTTTTTCTCCCCACCAGCACACACAAGCCTCAAAGGCAGTGTGCATGTGCTTGGTGAGGGGTCCCCCAGGGTGGCATAACACATGATGCAGCCCATGGGTACCTTTCCTGGCCACAGGACCCTTGGTACCATGGGTATTCTTTTACAAGAGGCTTAAATGTGTGCTATGGGAGTGCCAGTTGTAGAAATAAAGTTACAGATTTTAGGAAGGAACACTGGTGCTGGGGCCTGGTTAGCAGGATCCCAGCACACTTTCAATCAAAGCTGGCATCAGTACTAGGCACAGAAGTTGGGAGCCAACAGTGGCACTTTCCTACAATATTGAATGTGAGATATCCAACTTTAATAGGAGTAAAAATAGTGATAAAAATAGTGATAAAATGAATTGAGTTGCCTAAAGCAGTTGGTTTGCAAAATACTTTTTTTTTTACTCAACATATATTGGCTGTGGCCCTATAAATGGTTAGAGAGCAGGCGAGTGGTACAAAAACTTACTTCCACCAAATTGAGAACATTTGTCAATGCCATACTTGAAAACAACGCCATTAATGGTTCTGGTCTCTCAGAGAATCTCTTACATGAGTATTTATATCTTCTAAACCTGTGAGCTTATTCATGTATTAATGGCAGCTGTTGATTTATTAAACGGGCCTTGTCATTCGAAGGGAAAACAAGCTGCTTTGGTACTCTTCTTCTTACCCTTTTCCTTTTTTTGCTATCTCTTTCTTCGAGGTCATAGCACGAGAACGTAGTTTTGTATCTACCTTATATTTTAACTTGCGTAAAATATTTAAGTAATAATTGCATTATTTGATTTTTTGTCATGATGCTGAGTGACTGTGCTATTGTTCATTCTTTCCAATTGTTTTATGTGAATAATAACCAAGTCTTCTGTTGGTGCTAATGTATTTGTTCCTTAATGTCATTATGAGAAAGGTTCTTTAAACCAAAAAACAAACATTTGAATTAAAACAAACATATGGGCTTTTCATATGGGCAGGTGTTTGCTTATGATATCTTTGTTTTGTGAGTTATTAGACAGTCTGATAGAGACTTTTAGCTGCAGATTCCTTACCTTTGAATTCTCCCCAGTTGTCGGACTGAATCTGGATGATTTTTTTCAGTGAGCAGTATCCCTGCTCGATAGTAGGTGGCATTGATCGGCTCCTCCTCCACCTCTGTTGTCTGCTTCGTGTCCGCCAGAAGTGATGTCACAGTACCTATATAAGCCCCATCCATTTCTTCCTGGGGTAGAACTTGTGCTGATCCGGAGAAGAACAACCCCTCAGTCATTTTTTGACTGAAGTTTTCCAAAATTTTTAAGTTTTCCCCTCTGGTGTCTTGAGGATGTCAACAAGAAAGACTGGTTTTAAGTCCTGTGAAGCTTGTCAGTGGCCGATATTGGTGACAGATCTGCACCTAGTCTGTCTGTGGTGTTTGGAGTGTAACCACGTCTGAAGGCCGCGCTCCGATTGCTGGACCATTCATCTGAAGGCTTTGAGGGAGCGGCCCCTAAAGCTGATGGGGGCCCGTCATGCACCTCATTGCCAATTGCGGTCCCGGCAGAGTGGATGGTCATATAGTCTGAAGTTGTCTTCATCCCATTCCAAGGTTTTGGGGCGATCAGGTAAGTTGAGGTAGAAGAAGAAAAGCAAGAAGTTGAATCGGTTTTCGGCTTCTCCACGTCTGTCAGCTGATACGACAAGGGAGCGTTGACATTCTAGACCTTGTTCCTGCACCCTGGGATGACTGCACACCTCTCTGACTTTCTGGGAACCGGAGCAACTCTTGCCCAACTTTGAGTTATATGAAACCAGTCGCCTCATTTTTAGGCATTCTGAACCCATTGGAGCACCTCCAGACCCCACGGAGTGAGAAGGGGCCCTATCAGGTTCCACGTTGGCGGCTTTTGTCTCTGCACAATGGGCTGTCAAGATTCCAGTCCTGTATCGTGACCTTTATGGGTGGAACCATCTCATCCTTCCCCGGTCCCGATGTCAACGCTCCCAGTGCCCACTGGCTGCACCATCCCCATTGTCATCCCCGACATGGAGGCGAATGGGCGTCACCCAGTGCCGCCAAGATCCTTGACTCCTCATTCAGAGCCTTAGCCTTATTCCCTTTGGCTTGGGCTTGGCCTTGGGGAGGACTGGGCAGGGTCACTGAACTCTTTAGAATACCAGCCTTATTAGGAAGAAATGGACTGGTGTGAGGATCTGGGTGAAGCCAATGGACTGGATACTTCTGCGGGTATTGGTATGCTTTCTCCCCTTAACGTGGCTGCGAAGGAGGGAGCTTCCTAAACAGTGGTGGTGCCGAGGGAGGCTGAAGTCCATGACCTTCAAATACCCTGAGTGGCAGTCAAGACTAATCTCTTGACAGAGATGCTACTGCCCAGAGTTTCCACCTCTGGACCCTTACTTCCATTCAATGATGCCATCATCATCCTTTTGGGTACCTGGCCCAAACCCAGCACAGGGGCTCCTGTGAATAGGATGATTTCCTGTTTCCATCGCCCCACTCCCAGGGACCCAACCTTTCTTGCAAGAGAGCTTGGTGGTCCAAGCCCACCTTCCCATTGCGCTTTCCCTACTCCTCCCCTTTATAGGGAATCCAAGAGACTGGATTCCTTTGGGATGAAGATGTTTTCTTCCACTAGCCTGGCATTGCGGTCCATGAGCACTGCTTGCCTTTTGGGCTGTTATTCCCACACCATGTAGGACATGGTTGCACAAGTGCTGCCACAGATTTCGGAGGTGGCCTGGGCCGTACTGTCTTAGGCTGTTGCTGGTGGGAGGGATGCAGCAAAGTTCACAATTCGTTGCAGATTTGGCACAATCAACTTACTAGGCAGAGCGGCTTCCACGACCGTGGTTCTGAGGCGCTATGCCTGGCTAAGCTCGTCTTGCTTTTTGGGGAATGTCCGAGCTTCCCTTATGGATGTGTGTAGGAAAGCACTCTTTTTGGCATGGTTATCCCCCACTTTTTGCCTGGTTTCTGATGTGATTTCGACTGAAAGTGCACTTGGTCCCTGCTAACCAGGTTCCGAGTGCCAGAGCTCTTTCTGAAAAATGCACAGTTGATCTCCACAAGTGGCACACTCTTTAGCTACCACTGTTCCTAGTTAATGGTACCCCTGGTACCTAGGGCCTGGGGTACTAAGGAAGGACCCTGAGAGCTGCAGCACCAGTTGTGCCACCTCCAGGGACACCTCACCAAACCTACACAGTGCTGCCATCGCAGACTGCGTGTGTTGGTGCCGGTAAAATTGAAAACACGACTGTCACACACCTCTGTGTGCCAGGTCTCCTACCACTGCATGTGCCATGTGTAAGTCACCCCTAAGGCAGGGAGCATAAGGGCACATGTGGGGGCATACATTCATGAGCAAATATGCCTCCGCTATGTCTGTCGATTCTGAAACATAGTAAGTGAACAGGGAAGCCATTTTAAATGCATGTGCTTGGCACTGGTCATTACAAGATTCCCAGCTACATGGTGGCTTCTCTGAACCCAGGAACGTTTGGTATCACTGATTCAATTGATGGATTTATTAATAAATGTACCCAGAGGGGCATCTTAGAAGTGACCCCTGAAAACCTACCCTGTACTAGTGTGTTGACTGACTAGTTCTGACCAGTTCAGCCACCATAGACTCATTTCTTCCCCCCCTCCCCCTCCTTCAAGGAGAGTGCCAATGATCTTGAGGGCCTGAGACAAAAGCCTGCACAGGGCGGAGGTGTTTTCACCTCACCTAGTCAGGATGGACATTCCAGGACTGGGAGCTTCAAAGGCCTACCTGCCTTTGGTATGCAACACAGGTCTCTCCAGATGATTGACCCCCTCCTGTCTTGACCCCACTTTTGGTGGCAGCATAAGTGGGAAAATTAGGCATATTAGGTGGTGTGCCCACTTCATGCCAGTCCACCCCTTAGGTGGACGAGCTGAAGTGGACACCACTTTTCAGATTCCTCCCTCTTGTTTGGAAGGAGTATTTAGGTGGCACCCCTAAACCCTAGAACTCAGATACTGGCAACCTACAAGGACACAGAAGAGTCCCACCTACAGAAGAAGAAAAGAAGCAGCTGACCTCGCCAGACTGCCTGCTGACCTCAAAGGACTCTGCACAAAAAGCCGACTCGTCCTGCCTTCCATAAATACTCAAGTATCCTGTGAGCAGCACATTTGCATTCCAACAAAGCCTGATGAAAAGGCTCTGTAGCCTGTGGAACCACAAAGACCTGACATCCGTCGTGTCGACCTCCACAACCCTAGGTGAAGCCAACCATCGCTGCCAACAAGAGTTCACCAGCTGTCCAGAGACCGAATCCAGTGTCTTCTCACCCATCTTGAGCTCACCCAAGACACAGGCCCCCTCTCCCGCAGCCTTGAGAGAAGACCTGACACTTCCATCAACCACTGCACCCGATGCCCACAACCCGATCTGAGGTGGGTCACCGGTGCCAACGCCCCCAAGCTCCTCCGAGCTTGAGTCCAGCCCGGGCACCCCCCAGCTGGACTCCCAGGTGACGCCTGCAGCCTTACCACACAGGACCCCTTGCACTTGCAGGTCGTCCCAGATGAAAAAACATGGTGCCTAATGATACCCCTGCTACCTCTATTTGCTCGCCTACACTACCACAAAATGGAGCATTAGTCTTATCTACGTATGCCTCTGCAAACCAATTAGGGATCCACTGGACTCTGTATAGTGTACTTCTTTTTAGTGCACCTTTTAGAGAGCCAGCTTCCTACAACTTGCCCTTTAATGCCTCCCTTCTCTTCGGAGATTCGGCAGATTCGGCACTTGAGCACTTCAAGAACTTGGGCCATGGCTGGGTCCTTGGGCTTCGTGGTGGCCCCCCCATCTGGCTACGGAAGGGGCTTCTAGCTGCAGCAGTTCCTAGCCGTGCATGCTTCCCTGCCTCTGCAAGGACGAGGGCGTGTACCCACAGAACTCGTGGTTCAGGTAGCCAGTGGTCTGGTCAGTACAAACAACCCCCCCCCCCCAACTGCAGCAGCCTGCAAATCGTCATAGTCTGCCCCTTTACCACCACAGGCACCCAGTTGGCAGCAGAATTCGCCACATCACCTGTCCCACTGGCAGTCCAAAACATTGTCACGTGGGTTTTGCAGATTGTCCTAAAGGGCTACTCCATCCCTTTCAAGATTACCCCTCTACCCATGCCAAAATCTCACGATCAGCTGTTGGAAGATAGCCTGTCCCTTCTTTGCGTGGAAGTCACTGCTCTCTTGGCCAAGGGAGCCATGGAAAGGGTTCTGGTGCCAGAAGTAGGCTGTGGTTGCAATTGTCTCTACTTTTTGGTTCCCAAAAAGGACAAAGGTCTATGCCCTATTCTAGATCCACAAGCCTTCAGTCTCTTTCTCAAAAAGGAGAAATTCAGAATGCTCAAGTTTACTCAGGTCTTGTCTGCCCGGGAGATTGGATGGTAGCTTGGACTTGCAGGATGCCTATTTTCACATTCCATTTCTGCCTGCCCATTGGTGCTATTTGTGGTTTACGGTACTTTAGAAGTATTTTCAATTTGCTGTGTTCTCCTTTGGCCCTACTAGTGCCCCTCAGGTGTTCACCAAGGTGATGGTTGCAGCATAGATAAGGGGTTCCAGTCTTCCCCTACCTTGAAGACTGGGTGTTGAAGGCAGGCTTGCTGCAGGCTGTCATCTCCCACCTCCAGACTAAGGCAAACTTTCTGTTTTCGCTGGGGTTCACTATAAATGTGCCGAAGTCACACCTGATTCCCTCTCAGTCTCTCTCTTTCATTGGATCTCACTGCAGTTTCTGGCTTATCCTCCTGAGCAGCGAGTCTAGGATATTCAGGCTGTGATACCAATGTCTCATCCTCTATCCTGGATTTCAGTAAGACTGACTCTGAGGCTTGTTTGGAGTCATGGCCTCCTGCATCCTGCTGGTGACTCATCCCAGATGGTATATGCGGGCTCTGCAGTGCAACCTGAAGTTTTACTGGGCGCCACATCAGAAGAATCTCTACAACATGATCCATATCTGGGAGGGAACTGCAAAGGAATTGCACTGGTGGTTAACGAACCGCACTTGGGTCAGAGGCAGCCCCCTCTCCATTCCCCAACCATATCTGACAGTAGTGACAGATGTATCACTTTTGGGATGGGGCAACAATCCAGGAGAGGTGGATATCAGAGGACTCTGGTCTCTGCAGAATCTGGACTCCACATCAACTTGTTAGAGCTCCGAGCGATCTGATTGGCATTGAAAGCCTTTCTACCCTCCATCAAAGAAAGGCTAGTGCAGGTGTTCACGGACAGCACCTGCTATGTGGTACTGCAGCAAACCGAGCGGGTGGGGTCGTAGAGCCTTTGTCAAGAGACTCTGCGTCTCTGGGCATGGCTGGAACAGCAGGGCACATTCCCGGTAGTTCATTATCTGGCAGGCTTACTGAATCCCCCAGCAGACTAACTCAACTGATGATGCACATTGCTCGAATGGCATTTCCACCCAGAGGTTGTGTAAGGTCTCTTTCAGCAGTGGGGAGAGCCTTGGTTAGATCTGTTTGCCTCTGCAGAAAACAGACAATGTCATCAATTTTGCGCACTGGAGTTTCCAAGGTGGCTCTTGCTCGAAGACGGTTTTCATCTTAAGTGGAACTCATTCCTCTTTTATGCCTTTCTACCCATGCCACTTCTGCCCAGATTTTTCAAAAAAAATTGTAGCATGGTACGCAGAAAAATCTGTTGATCCCCTTTCTGCCCCTCTTTCTGAAGTTTTGCTTTTCATTCTTTCCCTTGCCCAGAGGGGCTCTGCTTTGAGCACTCTTAAGGGCTATTTGCCTACTATTTCTGTCTTTTTGCAGTTGCCTGATCAAACTTCTTTCTTCCTCAAAGGTCTTACCCATCTCTTCTCCATTTATTATGCCAAAGTGGTAACTTACTTTAGATCTAACATTTTTGATGTGTGCTCCTTTTGAGTCTCTCCACAATTGTCCCCTCAGGCTCCTCACACTGAAAACGGTCTTCCTACTTGGAATCATATCTGCCTGCCAAGTCAGTGAGTTGTAGGCCTTGTCATCTAAGTTGTCTTACCTTTCTATACACCCTAAGAAATTGATGCTCCACTCATGGATGTCTATTTATCCAAAAGTGGTCACATCTTTTCATGCAGACCAGTCAGTCACCCTGAATACTTTTTACATCCCCCACATCCTTCTAAGTAAGAGGAAACACTCCACTGTCTGGACCCAAAAAGAACGTTGGCGTCCTACCTTGACTCTACCCGTGAGTTTCGGGTGGACGACAAACTCTTCATGGGTTATGTGGGTGAAAAGAATGGTCAGGCAGTGTAGAAGTGAACCATCTCTCATTGGGTTGTACTCTGCATAAGTACTATGCACTGGCCAAGAAGCAACCTCCTGAAGGATTGCAAGCTCATTCCACCAGAGATAAAACAGCAGCCACTGTGTTAGCATGCAGAATTCCGGTCCTCTACATCTGCCAGGCAGCAATCTGTGCATCTCTGCACACATTTACTAGGCATTACTATCTGGTCAGGTCTTTTGGGATAGGCATTTTGCCTGTTCAGTCCTTCAGTACAACCTCTTTTGAAATTCGTTTGCAGACCCTCCTCTGGGATGGTGTTGCTTGAGTATCTCTTCCGAAATAAGGAATCTGCAGCCAGACATCTCTGTCAGATGAACAAGTTACTTACCGTAGGTAACGCCTTATCTTGTAGAGACTATACCTAGCTTGCAGATTCCTCACCAATTCACCCACACTCCCCACTCTGAAAATGCATTTCTTGTGACAAGAATGACCCCATTTAGGACCCTAGTTTTGACACACCATTGATCAGTGTTCTTAATGGCTCTGTGCTTTTGGCGTGAAAGTCATGAAAAATAACTGACGTCAGTGGACCTGGATGGCACCTATATAGTTACCACAACATCACTTCTGGTACGGATGTCAGAGATGATGGTTGTGGAGCCATACACCACCTACCGGCGCCAGGGGTTCTGCTCATAAAAAAATCTTCTGAATCCGGTCTGACACCTGAGGAGAATTCTAAGGTAAAGAATCTACAGCTAGATAGTTCCTGCAGATAAGGCAGTTACCACTGGTAAGTAACCTGTTCATTATGAAAAGCAGGTTAATACAGTAGCAAATATTCCTCTGTCTCTTTCTCCACATATTAAGGTACACCCCAAGATTTACATAGAAGAAAAGTGTGAGCCGTGCACACCTGGTGAGCCTGCACCATTCATACCAAAGAACACAGTGAACGTTTGCAGCCTTAATAAACTGATTAAGAAACTTACTGACCTACACCCAGAGGCAGACAGGTAAATTTGGGATCACATGATACACTTTAGATATTTTTTCCTCTGTTTAACTTGAGAGAGAATGTCTATTGATCTTTTCCAGTGATAGAATATTTATTTGTGTGCCCTACGCCCAATTCTGTTTCACTCTTCAACCAGACGAAGATTACCGACGCTTCAAGGTACCCCTGCCCCTGGGAAATTCGACCTCCTTGTCCAGCCTGTGGTTTTCCGGACCCGACCTGACCCTCTGTACCCAACCTGCAGCATCTTTGTGGCCCGTGGCATCCCTCTATGGAAAAGCATTGGGAGCCTGACGTGTTTGCACCCAGCTGCCCCTGTGCCCCTGAGGGTGTGTTTGCTGCTGACCTGTGCCCCACTCCCGGTGCTCACCTAAACCCCCCAGGTCTGCCCTCCAAAGTCGCACGTACTTAACTGCTAGCTGATCTGTTTCCGAGTGCCCCCAGTTTCCATAGGATCCCATTCTAAATCTACCTTCAACTTTGACATCTGCACCAGACTGGCCCCGTGATGCTGGTGGTGTAAACCTGACCTGTGGAAGTCTTTGCCTCGGAGACTGGAACTGTAAGTCGAGTACTTACCTCAAAACTGCCCTAAAACTTACTCTACCCATCCACCCACCCCCGCAAGGACAATTGCACTGTCAACTTACGAAATTTAAACGTTTTACTTGCCTGTAAACTGTTTTAGTTACCAAATCCAATCCAATCCAAACAAAGTGCTATTGATACATATGTTTGATACCTACTTGCAGGCCTACTTACCTGCAACAAGATCCTTTTGGTTCTAGAAATAAAGTAACAAAATATGTTTTTCCATCACAGATACATTAGCCTGGACTTAGTGTAGGAAATTGGCTCTGTATGTACTATCTCAAAGTAAGAAATAGTGTGCCCAGAGTCAAAGGGTTCCCCTTAGAGGTAAGATAGTGGCAAAATTAGATAATTGTAATGCTCTATTTTGTGGTAGGGTGGTCGAGCAGTAGGCTTATCAGAGGGTAGGGTTAAGCATTTGTTGTACACACAGGGCACTAAATGAGGAACACAACATCAAAGGCATAACTCCAGGCCAATAGTTCTTAATATAGAAAAATATATTTTCTTAATTTATTTTTAGAAGCACAAGTTCAAGATTTGAAGTAAATACATAAAATGCAAGGTACTCCACACAGGTAAGTTAGGAACTTTGAATTAGAGCAATCGCATACACAATTTTGGCAAAAATGGCAATAAGCTATTTTAAAAGTGGACACAGTGCAAAAATCAACAGTTCCTGGGGAGGTAAGTAATGGTTAATTTGTCAGGTAAGTAAGACACTTACAAGTCTAATTTCCTGGGCATAGGCAGCCCATCATTGGGGGTTCAAGGCAACCCCAAAGTTACCACACCAGCAGCACAGGACCGGTCAGGTGCAGAGGTCAAAAAGGTGCCCAAAACAGAGGCGCCTATGAAAAACAGGGCTGCTCCGGTTCCAGTCTGCCAGCAGGTAAGTACCCGCGTTCTCGGAGGGCAGACCAGGGGGGTTTTGTGGAGCACTGGCGGGGACACAAGTAGGCACACTAAACACACCCTCAGCGGCACAGTGGCGGCCGGGTGCAGTGTGCCTAGCAGGTGTTGGATTTTGTATAGGATTCAATGGAGGGACCCGGGGGTCACTCTAGCAGTGCAGGCAGGGCACAGGGGAGCTTCTCGGGCCAGCCACCGACTGGGCTAGGCAGAGGGTTGCCTGGGGGTCACTCCTGCACTGAAGTTCGGTTCCTTCTGGTCCTGGGGGCTGGGGCTGCAGTGCCTGGTCCAGGCGTCTGGTTCCTTGTTACAAGCAGTCGCGGTCAGGTGGAGCCTCTGGATTCTCCCTGCATGCGTCGCTGTGGGGGCCCAGGGGGGTCATCTCGGGTTACTCACGAGGTCGCAGTCACCTGAGAGTCATCCCTGTGGTGTCAGTTCTCTGGAGCTCGAGCCGGGGACGTCGGGTGCAGAGGGTGAAGTCTAACGCTTCTGGCTAGAAGAGTGAAGTCTTTAGAAATTGCAAGAAAGTTGCAATAATTGTTTCTTTTGTTGAGCAGAGCCACTGCTCACAGGAGTTTCTTGGCCCTTTGGGTTTAGGCCAGTCCTCTGAGGCTTCAGAGGTCGCTGGTCCCTGTCGGATGCGTCGCTGTTGCAGTTTTCTTCGAGTCTGGATGGCCAGTAGGGCTGGGGCCAAAGCAGTTATCGTCTCCTTCGTCTCTGCAGGGCTTTCAGGTCAGCAGTCCTCCTCCTTGTTTCAAGATGGAGGAATCTGATTTCCTGGGTTCTGGGGTGCCTCTAAATACTAAATTTAGGGGGTGTGTTTGGTCTGAGGGGGGCAGTAGCTAGTGGCTACTGTCCTGGAGGGTGGCTACCCTCTTTGTGCCTCCTCCCTGCGGGGAGGGAGGCACATCCCTAATCGTATTGGGGGAATCCTCCAAACTTAAGATGGAGGATTTCTAAAGGCACGGGTCACCTCAGCACACCTTAGGGGCTGTCCTGACTGGTGGGTGGTGACTCCTTGTTTTTCTCATTATCTCCTCCAACCTTACCACCAAAAGTGGGGGCAGTGGCCGGAGGGACGGGCATCTCCACTAGCTGGGATGCCCTGTACCGCTGTAACAAACGGGGTGAGCCTTTGAGGCTCACCACCAGGTGTTCCAATTCCTGCAGGGGGAGGTGAGAAGCACCTCCACCCAGTACAGGCTTTGTCCCTTGCCACAGAGTGACAAAGGCACTCTCCCCATGTGGCCAGCAACTCGTCTGGCTATGGCAGGCTGGCAGAAACTGGTCAGCCCAACACTAGAAGTCGGATTGGTATTCAGGGGCATCTCCTAGATGCCCTCTGGCTGCATTTTACAATAATTTCCACACTGGCATCAGTGTGCATTTATTGTGCTGAGAGGTTTGATAACAAACTTCCCAGATTTCAGTGTAGCTGTTATGGAACTGTGGAGTTCGTATTTGACAAACTCCCAGACCATATACTCTTTATGGCCACCCTGCACTTACAATGTCTAAGGTTTTGCTTAGACACTGTAGGGGCATAGTGCCCATGCACATATGCCCTCACCTGTGGTATAGTGCACCCTGCCTTAGGGCTGTAAGGCCTGCTAGAGGGGTGACTTACCTATGCCACAGGCAGTGTGAGGCTGGCATGGCACTCTGAGGGGAGTGCCATGTCGACTTAGTAATTTTCTCCCCACCAGCACACACAATCTGTGAGGCAGTGTGCATGTGCTCAGTGAGGGGTCCCCAGGGTGGCATAAGACATGCCACAGCCCTTAGAAACCTTCCCTTGCATCAGGGCCCTTGGTACCAGGGGCACCATTTACAAGGGACTTAACTGAGTGCCAGGACTGTGCCAATTGTGGAAGCAAAGGTACAGTTTAGGGAAAGAACACTGGTACTGGGGCCTGGTTAGCAGGGTCCCAGCACACTTTCAATCATAACTGGCATCAGCAAAAGGCAAAAAGTCAGGGAGGAACCATGCCAAGGAGGCATTTCTTTACACTTAGTCATTGAGTGTGTGCCTCGTTTATTGTCTGTGTACAACAAATGCTTTGCACTGCCCTCTGATAAGCCTAACTGCTCGACCACACAACCAGAGGATAAGACTTACCTTTCCCAAGAGAGTCTTCATTGTCTAAGTGGAAGAACCTGGAAAGGCCATCTACATTTGCATGGCCAGTCCCAGGTCTGTGTTCCACTGAAAAGTCCATTCCCTGTAGGGAAATGAACCACCTCAAATGTTTTCACCTTTCATTTGCATCAGCCATCTGAGAGGTCTGTTGTCAGTTTGAACAGTAAAGTGAGTACCAAACAAGTATGGTCTCAGATTTTTCACTGGACAAACCACAACAAAGACCTACCTCTCAATGGCACTCCAACGCTGCTCTCTGCTAATAAAAGCAACAGGCTGATCATGGCCGTCATCATTGGTTTGGTACAGGACTGCTCCTATACCATGTTCAGAAGCATCTGTCTGCACAATGAACTGCTTAGAATAATCTGGAGCTTTGAGTACTGGTGCTAAGCACATTGCTTCCTTCAGGGTGTCAAAGGCCTTCTGACAGTCAAGACTCCAGTTTACCTTTTTGGGCATTTTCTTTGAGGTCAGTTCCGTGAGGGGGTCACAACGGACCCATAGCCCTTCACAAACCTCCTATAGTAACCAGTTAAGCCAAGGAATGCCCTGACTTGTGTGGGTTTTTGGAGCTTCCTAGTCCAGAATTGTGTGAATTGTGGGCTGTAAAGGTTGCACTTGGCCTCCACCTACAAGGTGGCCAAGTATGCAACAGTGCCCTGTCCTATCTGGCACTTTGATGCCTTAATAGTGAGGTCTGGTTCACTGATGTTTACTAATTTTCCCGCCGGACCTGCCACCAAAAGTGGGGCTTGGTCCAAGAGTGACAGGGGGTATCTGCCTATAGCTGTAGTGCCCTGGGGCAGAGTAAAATGAGGTAGAAGCCTTTGAGGCTAACCGCCAAGTGTTGCAGTTCCTGCAGGGGTGAGGTGGTAGGTACCCTAACCCAGAGCAGGCTTTGTTACAGACCCTCCAAGAGCTTAAAGGCTCCCATGGGCTCAGAAACATTTCTGATAGTGGCAGGCTGACACAGACTGGTCTGCCTTACACTAGTGGGTTGGGTGAAATACAGGGGTCATCTTTAAGAATGCATGTATCAATAAATCCAACACTTGCATCAGTGTGGGTTTATTAAACTGAGAGGTTTGATACCAAACTTCCCAATCTTCTGTGAAGCCATCATGGAGCTGTGGAATTTGTAATGACAATCTCTCAGCCGGTGTACTCAATATGGCCATACTGCACTTACATTGTCAAAGAATGGACTTAGACACTGTAGGGGCATATTGGTCGTGCAGCTATGCGCTCAACTGTGGTCAAGTGCACTCTGCCCTAGGACTAAGGCCTGGTAGAGGTGTGACTGCAAAACCTTACCCAGGTGGCTCAGGTGATAATGCCAGGAGGAGTTGAAGACCGCAATATCATCTGGATTTGCTGCACTAAAGGACTCCAAGCTAGCAAAGAGTTAAGTCTCCAACTTTTGGAAGGTGGCAGGGGCATTCTTTAAACCAAAGGGCATAACCGTAAACTGATAATGCCCATCGGGTGTAGTGAATGCTGTCTTCACTTTTGCTCCAATTTGCCAGTACCGTGCAGTTGAGTCAAAGGTACTAAAGAATTTGGCTGCACCTAGTTTGTCTGTTAGTTCATCTGTTCTTTGTATAGGGTGAGCATCTGTCTTGGTGACAGAGTTGAGACCTCTGTAGTCCACACAAAAGTTCATCTCTCTCTTCCCGTCCTTGGAATAAGGTTTGGGGACCAGGACCACTCGGCTAGCCTAGGGACTGTCATAGGGTCATTTGAGAGGGTGTCAGAGAGAGGTTCACTGTCTGATTCCTGTTACTCATCAGTAACCATCACCATGGTTACATCTGCCCTGTCACAATAGAGCTTTAGGCGGTTCACATGGATCACCCTTTTGGGTGTCCTGCTGGAGCCCAGGTCTACCAAGTAGACCTTTCTCTTTTTCTCTAAAATAGGGTAAGGGCCACTCCATCTGTCCTTAAGTGCCCTGGGAGAGCCACAGGCCCCAGAACTCATATCTTCTGCCCTGGTTTGAATTCTACCAGTGCAGCCTTTTGGTCATACCACTGCTTCTGGAGCTGTTGGCTGGCCTCAAAGTTTTTGGATGCCTTTTCCATGTACTCAGCCAACCTTGAATGGAGACCAAGCACATAGTCCACCACATCTTGTTTAGGCTCATGGAGGGTCTCTCCCAGCCTTCTTTTACAAGTGCAAATGGTCCCCTTACAGGGTGGCTAAACAGACGTTTAAAGGAGGGGGGGCTGCTTCCTTCTGAGAAACCTCTCCATGAAGGAAATGCAAGTATGGCAGGAGGATCCCATCTCCTTTTTAGCTTTTCAGGGAGCCCCACGATCATGCCCTTCAGTGCCTTGTTTAGTCTCTCGGTAAGTCCATTGGTTTGTAGATCGCATGGTAGGGTGAACTTATAAATCACCCCACACTCATTCCACATAGGTTTAAGGTAAGCTAACATGAACTTTGCACCCCTGTCTAAAACCACCTCTTTATGAAACCCTACTCTGGTAAAAAATACCAATCAAGGCCTTGGCTACTGCAGGAGCTGTAGTTAGACCTAAGGGGAATTGCTTCAGGGTATATGGTAGCATGATCTACTGCTACCAGTATGTACTTATTTCCTGACTCTGTGGGTGGCTCAGGTGGATCCACAATGTCCACACCAACCCTTTCAAAGGGAACCCCCACCACATGAAGTGGAATGAGAAGGACTTTGAGTGGCCACCTTCGTAACCACTGGCCTGGCAGGTTACACAGGAGTTACAAAGCCCCTTCACTTTCTGGGACATTTTGGGACAATAGAAGTGGCTGAGAAGACTATCCATGTTTTGTTTGTCCCAGATGCCCAGCTAGAGGGATGTCATGGACCTAAGTTAGGATAAACTCCCTAAACTGCTGAGGCACCACCACACTCCTGGTTGCACAATGTTTGGGGCCTCTGGCCTATCCTCCCAATAGACCCTGTGGGAGCCACTGAAATCTCCCTTCTCCCGTGCAGCTGCTTGCTGCCTCAGGCCTTCAAGGGTGGGACAGGTTTTCTGTCCCTGGCAGAACTTGTCCTTTGAGGGTCCCCCTGGGGCCAAGAGCTCTACCTGATAAGGATCCATCTCCATGAACTCAATTTCCTCAGGCGATAAGACTTCTTCCTGAGAAGAGGTCTTGCTTCTTTTGCTGCTCAGAAGCTGGTCCCCCAGTCTTCTTGCTCTTTCTCTTGGAAGGTTGGGCCATTATTCCAGGCTCCAACACTTCTTTGTCACCATGTGCTCGACTCTGTGCTTTAGTTTTCACACACACCAATTCAGGGATTCCCAGCATGGCTGCATTGGTTTTGAGGTCTAACTCAGCCTAAGCTGAGGACTCCAGACAATTCCCAAGGCTAGCATTTCACTGGGATTACAGAAGAGACTATTAAATGTTGTAGGCCAGTAACCCCTTCCCATTCTAAAGTCACTATAGCCATGGGACGGACCCTAGTTACACTGTCAGCATTGTTGACTGGATAAGTTTGTCGAGCCAGATACTGCCCAGGGGAAACCAGTTATCTGATAGAGACTTCTAGCTGCAGCTTCCTTACCTTAGAATTCCCTGGCGTCAGCTTCGAATCCGGAGTTTTTTGTGAGCAGTACCCTGTGCGCGCACCATCGGACGGCGTCGTACGGATCCGCGTGCGTCGACCAGCTCCGCGTGTGTCGCCTGCGTCATTGGAGTCGTCTATGACGTCACGGTTGTCTATATAGACGCCATCTCGGCGCACGTACGTCAGTTCTTTTCCTTCCGCGCAAGATAAGCGCAGTTTCGGAAAGAGCTACCCTGCTTAGACGGTTTGTCGACGCTTTTATGACTGTTTGGAGTCATGTCTTCGAGAAAGACAGGATTCGAGCCGTGTGGTGCGTGTCATCGCACCATGTCGGTGACGGATCCGCACCGAGTTTGTCTTTGGTGCTTGGACAAGGACCACGATTCCACCTCGTGCTCCGATTGTCGGGCCATGGCACCGAAGGCCTTGAGGGAGAGATCCCTTAAGCTTCTTGCGGCCCGACATTCGTCTTCGGTCGGCGCGACTCTGCGGAGGTCACGGTCCCGCAGTAGGAGGAGGTTGCGGCACCGCTCCCGGAGCCCCAAGTCCTCTTCCTCGCACTCGAGGTCATCGGAAGGTAAGAGGCACAAGAAGAAGAAGAAGTCTGAGCGGACTTCGTCTTCGCCACGCCCGTCGACCGACGAGGCGTCTAGGGAACGTCGACGTTCCGAGCGCAGTTCTGCGGAGCCGTCGCCAGGGTCGACTCCGCATCTTCCCCCCTTTCCGGGGACCGGATCGACCCCCGCTCAAATTAAAGAATTTTTTACGAGGCCATGCGTCTCGTTTTTGAGCGGGCTGTGCCCTCGGGTGGGTCTTCGGGCCCCGCGGGGTCAGCAGGGGCCCCTTCGGATTCGACGCCGGCGGCTTCTGCCTCGGCGCCGTTGGGGACCTCCGGATCCGATAACGGATCCGGACCGGCGCCGGTTTCACACAGTCGACCTCCTTTGGCGCCGGGTCCGACGTAGACGATTCCGCCACTGGCGCCCACCGGTGGCAGCCCCATCCTTATTCCGGATGTCCTGGAGCCGGAGCGACGTCGTACGACTCTGACTTTAACGGAGCCGATTCGGCCCAGATGATTGTCTGAGCATTATTTGGAACAGCCAGACACAGGAGAGGAATGGGAGGGGTCTGAGGACCCTTTAGAATCAGGATTGCAATAGGACTGGTATGTGGATCTAGGGGAGCCCAGTGGACTGGACACATCTCCAGATACTGGTATGCTCTCTCCTCCTAATGTGGCTACGGAGGAGGGGGCTTCTTTCGCTATGGTGGTGCGTAGGGCAGCTGAGGTCTTGGACCTAGATTTGCCTACGGTGCCAGTCAGGACAAATATCCTGACAGAAGTGCTTCAGCCGGGGGTGTCAACATCGGAACCGTTGTTGCCCTTCAATGAGGCTCTTACAGACGTCCTTCTGGGTACGTGGTCCAAACCCAGCACAGGGGCTCCTGTGAATAGGACGGTCGGTCGCTGCCATAGACCCGCTCCCAGCGACCCTAGTTTCCTAACACAACACCCCACTCCTGAGAGCTTGGTTGTCCAAGCCTCTACTACACGTGGTGCCTTCCCTTCCGCTTCCCCGGATAGGGAATCCAAGAGGCTGGATCAGCTTGGGAAGAAGATGTTTTCTTCCTCCAGCCTGGCATAAAAACCTCTTGCCTATTGGGCCATTATTCCCATACTTTATGGGTTACGGTGGCGCAAGTGCTGCCCCAGGTCCCGGAGGGCGTGCGGGACACTCTCACCCAGGCTGTAAAGGATGGGAGAGATGCAGCCAAGTTTACAATCCGGTGTGGCTTGGATACAACCGACTCGCTGGGCAGAGCGATTTCATCGTCAGTGGCCCTTCGTCGCCACACCTGGCTATGTTCCACTGGTTTTTCAGGGGATGTTCAGTCCTGCTTGATGGACATGCCCTTTGATGGCTCTCGCCTTTTTGGCAAAAAGGCAGACTCCGCGCTTGAGAGGTTCAAGGATTCTCGAGCCACGGCCAGATCCTTGGGCCTTTCAACGCCGGCAAGACAGCAGTCTGTTTTTCGTCCCTTCCGAGGCTTCGGGAGGGGCGTGGTACCACGCCAGCCACAGTTTAGCCACCTTCCTCAGGCTTCACAGCATCCCGGAAGAGGACGTGGTCGTGGTACCATCAGACCCAGAGGGTCTGGCCAGAGGTCGGCCGCCACACACCCCCCCTCCACTGCGCCCAAGCCCTCCTAGTGTGGTTCTGCGGGATCATGTCCGTCCAGTTGGAGGGAGGATTTGTTTTCATCTCCCTCACTGGCTTTCCATCACCACGGACAAGTGGGTCCTGCAGATCATACGGAAGGGCTACTCCCTTCCCTTCCAGTCTTTCCCTCCTTCTATCCCTCCGACAAAGGAATGGCTGATGGAGGACCATTTAGCTTTGCTCCGCGAGGAAGTTTCGGCTCTTTTGGCCAAGGGAGCCATAGAAAGAGTCCCGATATCAGAAGTAGGCAGTGGTTGTTATTCCCGCTACTTTCTGATTCTCAAAAAGAAAAAAGGCCTTCGCCCTATTATGGATTTAAGGGATGTCAATCTCTTCCTCAAGAAGGAGAAATTCAAGATGCTCACTCTTGCTCAGGTTTTGTCTGCCCTAGACCAAGGAGACTGGATGGTAGCGTTGGATTTGCAGGATGCGTATTTCCATATTCCCATCCTGCCAAGCCACAGGCGTTACCTGCGGTTCAAGGTGGGCCACGAGCACTTTCAGTTTACCGTGCTTCCTTTCGGTCTCACCAGTGTCCCTCGGGTGTTCACAAAGGTGATGGCGGTGGTGGCAGCTCATTTGCGCCGGTCAGGGATTTCAGTCTTCCCCTACCTGGACAATTGGCTGTTGAAGGCTCCTACGCCCCAGGCTCTCGTCACCCACCTACAGGCGATGGCGGACCTCTTCCATTCGCTGGGGTTCACTATAAATGTGCCGAAGTCACACCTGACTCCCTCTCAGAAGCTCTCTTTCATCGGAGCTGTTCTGGACACAGTGCAGTATCGGGCTTATCCTCCCGATCAGCGGGTTCAGGATATTCAGGTTATGATTCCGATGTTTCAGCCTCTATCCTGGATCTCGGTGAGACAGACTCTGAGGCTGCTGGGACTCATGGCTTCCTGCATCCTGTTGGTCAAGCATGCCAGATGGCGCATGAGGGCTCTGCAGTGGGACCTGAAGTTCCAATGGGCACAGCATCAGGGAAATCTTTCCGACGTAGTTCAGATCTCGGAGAGGACTGCGGAAGATCTGCAGTGGTGGTTAGTGAACTGCGAGTGGGTCAAGGGCAGACCCCTCTCCCTTCCCCAACCAGATCTAACGGTAGTGACAGATGCGTCATTTCTGGTATGGGGCGGCCATCTGGGGGAGGTGGAGATGGAGATCAGAGGTCACTGGTCTCCGGCGGAATCCGGGCTCCACATCAATTTGTTGGAGCTTCGGGCGATCCGGCTAGCATTTAAAGCATTTCTTCCTGTTGTAAAAGGGAAGGTGGTGCAGGTGTTCACAGACGACACTACCGCAATGTGGTACTGCAACAAGCAGGGCGGTGTGGGGTCGTGGACCCTTTGTCAAGAGGCTTTACGTCTCTGGACATGGCTGGAACAGCAGGGCATGACCCTGGTGGTTCAACACCTGGCAGGTTCTCTGAACGCCAGAGCAGACGAACTCAGCCGAAAATGCTTAGAGGATCACGAATGGTGTCTCCATACGGAGGTGGCGCAAGGACTCTTTCAGCAGTGGGGAGAGCCTTGGTTAGATCTGTTCGCCTCCGCAGAGAACGCGTAATGTCAGCAGTTTTGCGCGTTGGAGTTTCCAAGGGGGCTATCGCTAGGCGACGCTTTTCGTCGCGAGTGGAGTTCAGGCCTCCTGTACGCCTTTCCGCCTATACCACTTCTGCCCAGAGTTCTCAAGAAAATCAAGAACGACCGGGCCCAAGTAATCCTTGTGGCTCCGGATTGGGCACGGAGAGTTTGGTATCCAGAGCTTCTCAAAATGAGCATCGGTCCTCCAATCAGGCTGCCTCTTCGGGAGGATCTTCTGTCGCAGCAGCAGGGGAATGTTCTCCACCCTAACCTGTCAACTCTGCGCCTTCATGCGTGGAGATTGAGCGGCAACAGTTGATGGTTTATGACCTCCCTCCCGAGGTCTGTGATGTCATTCTGGCAGCCAGGCGTCCCTCTACTAAGTCGATCTACGCCTGCCGTTGGAAACGTTTTGTTTCTTATTGTTCAGAGAGGTCTATTGATCCTCTTTCTTCTTCTCTGTCTAACATCCTTTTGTTTATTTTGTTTCTTGCCCAGCAGGGTTCCTCCTTGGGGACTCTCAAGGGCTATCTTGCAGCCTTATCGGCTTTTCTTCAGTTGCCTGATCAACCATCTCTGTTTAAATCACCTATAGTACAGAGGTTTTTGAAAGGGCTCGTACATCTGTTTCCGCCTGTGTCTTTCGTTATGCCCCAGTGGGATCTTAATCTGGTTCTTACCTTCCTTATGTGTGCTCCTTTCGAGCCTTTGCATAACTGTCCTCTCCGGCTGCTCACTATTAAGACAGCCTTTTTGGTAGCAATTACATCTGCCAGGAGAGTAAGTGAGCTGCAGGCTTTATCTTATAAACCTCCCTATCTCATGATATATCCTGACAAGGTGGTGTTTAGAACTCGTGCCTCTTTCCTCCCCAAGGTGGTGACCCCTTTCCATCTGGGTCAAAATATCACCCTGCCCACCTTCTTTGCACCATCGCATCCCTCTAAGGAAGAGGAGCGTCTCCATCGACTGGACCCAAAAAGAGCGTTATCGTTCTACCTTGACCGCACTAAAGAGTTCCGGGTGGACGACCAACTCTTTGTGGGGTACGTTGGTGCAAAGAATGGTCGGGCAGTACAGAAGCTATCCATTTCGCGCTGGGTCGTTCTCTGCATAAAAGTATGCTTCGCTTTGGCGAAGAAGCAGCCTCCCGAGGGCTTGAGAGCTCATTCCACTAGGGGGAAAGCTGCTACCACTGCGTTGGCACGTGGCGTACCGGTGGTGGACATATGTCAGGCCGCAACGTGGGCTTCCTTACACACGTTTGCGAAGCACTACTGCCTGGACAGTCAGGTGAGGAGAGAGGGGCATTTTGCCCGTTCTGTCTTACAGGACTTCCTTGTGTAAAAAAAAAAGAAATTTTAAAAAAATCTCCTTCAGACCCACCACCATGGGTTATAGCTTGGGTATCTATTCTAAGGTAAGGAAGCTGCAGCTAGAAGTCTCTATCAGATGAACAAGTTACTTACCTTCGGTAACGAGGTATCTGGTAGAGACTCTATCTAGCTGCAGATTCCTTACACCCACCCAAGCCTCCCCACTCTGGGGAATTTTTTCTCATGTACATATGTGTTTATATATGTATATATATGTTTCATTTTGGCAACTTTTTGCCTTTCTTACAGACATGATAGTGTTTTTCTCTAAACAGTCAGAGAGGTTAAAAGTGTATTGGTTGGTTCTTCCATGACTCTGTGCTTCTGGCGCGGGAAGTTGTGGAAAAGAACTGACGTACGCGCGCCGAGACGGCGTCTATATAGACATAGATGACTCCAACGACGCTGGCGACGCACGCGGAGCTGGTCGACTCACGCGGATCCGAACGACGCCATCCGACGGCTCGCGCGCAGGGTGCTGCTCACAAAAAACTCCGGATTCGAAGCTGACGCCAGGGAATTCTAAGGTAAGGAATCTGCAGCTAGATAGTCTCTACCAGATACCTCGTTACCGAAGGTAAGTAACTTGTTCTTTCGGTCACTGTGTTGACACTTGCACCCGTATCCCTCTGGGCTTCTACTTTTGTCCCATTAATCAAGGGGTGCTGTCTGTATTTGTTCATATTGGGGGGGCAGACAGCAAGAGTTGCAACATCTACCCCATCCTCAGAGACTAAAGTAGCTTCATTGTGAACCCTGATTTGCTCTGGGCACACTAATGATCCCACCTGGTCCAAGGTTCGCGACTGCAGCTGGATTATGGAGGCTCCATTAACTCCAATGAAGATTTCAAACATCACTTCACCCCTATGCACTTGGTCTTCCTTGTGTAGGTACTCCCTTTCTCTGGGTATCCACTGGTGGGGACAACATCCAACCTTTCTTGTACCAACTGGTTTTCTCGGGCTCCTCTGGGAAGGGGCCTGAATCCTGAAAGTTCCAACTGCGACAGTCCTGTGCTGGCCTATGGGACATCCGGCTCGATAACTACTCTGCACCTGTGGGATTTCTGGTGCTTACCTCTGGTAATTCCCTACTCCCCTAGCACTTGGGATGCTAACACACTCATCTTGGTTGGGCACCTCCATTCTTATACCACTTTCTCTGTATATGGTTTGCAACCCCCACCTCCAATTGGGCTACATGTATTTCTATGCTTTTACTGCGTTTCTAAGTATATATTTTGTGTGTAGATATCTCCAAGTGGAAATATACCAACTTTAGGGTAGTACTAGTGTTATAATAGAGTACTTTATTTTTGTAAGACGTGTAGTTCTTCCTTCTGTGAACATCACTGACTGACTACTGTGGTATTGTAGTGCTTTAAATTCCCTCTTGTTAAACCTGAGCTGCTCTCCACAGCTTCCTCTAGAGAGCTTTCATTATCTAGGCACCAAAACACTATCACTAAGGGTTGCCTGGACTCAGTTTAGGGTGCCACACCATTGGTGTACACCATAAACTCAATCGGCCTTCCACAGTTGATACCTCTTTGGTATATATCATACTCTAAGTAGACTATTTATGTTGTATGTTAGTTTTCTAACACTCATTATGTGTCTGATATTAGGCTTCCATTTTACTATCATCCCTTTTAGGGCACTGGGAATTTTACCAGCTTTCTGGGTGTTCTAAATCCTTTGAGTGTTCTTTAGTACGTCCCCTTGTAATGCTCCCTAATGTGGTTGTTGTGCTTGACTCTAAGGTGTACTTTTATTTTCACTGCACCAGGTCGCTGTAAGCCACCCCTATGGCAGTCCCTCCTAGCCCAGAGGGCAGGGTGCAAGTACCTGGAGCCTGTGACCGACCCACCCACCCAGACCATCCACAGCTGACCACGCTCACCACAGAGGAAACAGTCTGGAACATGAACAGCACCCACTCTGGAGCCCCACGGATCGCTGCCCGCACACATATACATCAGAGCCAGCACACCAATCGCCCCGAGCTCCAGAATACAATCAACTGCTCCATCAACACTGGCACCATCCCTGAGGACTGGAAACATGTCGAAATATGCCCTCTCCTGAAGAAACCTTCGGCCGACCTATCTGAACTAAAGATTTTTTGGCCCATCTTACTGCTAACCTACCCCGTCAAAGTACTGGAGAAAGCAATCAACGCACAACTACGGAATTTCATTGAGACCAACAACTCCATGGAGAGCTCCCAGTCTGGCTTCCGCAGCAACCACAGTAAAGAAAGAGCGCTCCTGGCAGCCACCAACGACATCCGATTATTCCTAGACCGTGCCCACACCGCAGCGCTCATACTGCTCCACCTCTCAGCATCTTTCGACACAGTCTCCCACAGCACTCTGCGCACCAGACTCTATGACATAGGAATCCGCAGAAGAGCCGTGGAATGGATCCACTCCTTCCTCTCCGGGAGGAAGCAGAGGGTCAGACTCCCGCTCTGCACTTCCAGACCAACAGGAGTCAACTGCAGGGTCCCCCAAGGATCTTCTCTGAGTCCTACACTGTTCAACATGTACATGACCCCTCTCGCTGCCATTGTCAGGCGCCACGGTATGAACATCATGTCGTATGCCGATGAGACACAACTTACCATTTCCCTCACCGATGACCCGGACACGGCCAAAAGGAACATCCACTCAGGAATGGAAGTCGTCGCCACCTGGATGAGAGAAAGCTGCCTGAAGCTCAACTCCGACAAGACTGAGCTCATCATCTTCGGAAATGCCACCTCAGCTTGGGATGACTCCTGGTGGCCCACATCCCTCAGTGACCCACCCCTTCCGCACTGACTGATCACGCCCACAGCCTACGAATCATCCTCTGCTCCTCCCTAGCCATGACCCACCAGGTAAACTCAGTCTCCCCCTCCTGCTGGAACACACCACAAACTTTGGAAGATCTTCAGATGGATCCCCTCAGACTGTCGCAGGACAGTCATCCTCGCCTTGATCACTAGCAAGCTCGACTACAGCAACGCCCTCTACGCCGGTACCTCAACTAGAAACATCAAAAACTACAACTGATCCAGAACGCCTCCGCCAGACTCATTCTGGACCTCCCTCGCCAAGAACACATCTCCCAACACCTGAGGACCCTCCACTGGCTACTGGTTGAGAAGCGAATCGCCTTTTAATCTACTCACCCACACGTATAAGGCCATACACAACGCAGGACCAGCCTACCTGAACCACTGCATCTCCTTCTCCACCCCCGCTAAATTGCTCCGTTCCGCCCAGATGGCCCTGGCCAATATCCCTCGCATTCGCAAAAACCACTACCGGAGGACGATCCTTCACCTACACTGCAGCAAAGAGCTGGAACAACCTCCCCCTGCATCTCAGACAAAGCCTGTCGCTCACCATCTTCAGGAAGAACCTCAGACGTGGTTCCTCGGATGAGGCCCCTCCACCCCACCCCCTCCCAGCGCCTTGAGACCCTCATGGGTGAGTAGCTGCACTTTTCAAAAACTGATTGATTGATGTTGTCTACATCCTTCAGGAACTCTTCACCGACTCCAGGGCTGTGGTGCTGACCTTCACATCACCGTCCACAAACTCCTACATCCACAGCTGGGTGGGTAGTAGCTCCTACTCCTCCTGGACCCTTATGTGACTTCTGGACTTTGTCCCCTTCTTCCACAGGTCTTCTTCATCAGGAAGCCGCCGCTGGTTTCTTGCAGTCTTGTATGGGTGCTGTATTTTCTTTGTTTCCTTCCTTTTGGGTGGTTTGGGGAAAATCGACTAACTTGCTAGTTTTCTCCTGGTCGCTAGGGGACACTGTGGTACTTACCTTTGGGGTTTCCTAGTAACCACAGCTTCCGTCAACACATTCCACTTACCCAGGTGGGAGTTCTGTGTTCGCATTCCATTTTTTTAGTATATGTTTTGGGCTCACCCTAGGGTCACTATTGTCTAACTGCATTTGCACTGTTTTCTATCACTTTCTATGCCTATTGCTGATAACTAGTGTATATATCCAGTGTGTTACTTACCTCCTATTGGAGGGTTGCCTGTCTAGTACTTTTTGGTATTTTGTCACTAAAATAAAGTAGCTTTATTTGTGTAACACTGCATGTTTTCTTTCATGTGTGTAAGTGCTGTGTGACTACAGTGGTATTGCATGAGCTTTGCATGCCTCCCAGTTAAGCCTTGGCTGCTCATCCACAGCTACCTCTAGAGAGCATGGCTTCTAGACACTGTCTACACTACACTAACAGGGGGATATTTATACCAAACATGCCTAGGTTCGGAATTGCCACAATGTAGCTGGACACAGGTAGTGAGTGACCTGTGTCCAGTACACAGGTAAATTGGCTTCCCTGCAGTCCAGTACATTGGAATTGGGCTTCGTAGGGGCATCTCTACTCATTCAGGGGTTCCCTCACATGCAGGTACCTGTCCTCTGGGCTAGGAGGGACTGCCACAGGGGTGACTTACGGTGACCTGGTGCAGTGACCTGTAGTTAAAGGGTGCATGCACAGTTTTGCGCATGCTGCAATGGCATGCCTGCTGACACATTTTGCATGGAGGGAGCTGGTGGTGTCAGGAGAGGTGCCAGAGAAGGTACACTGTGTGAAGCCGGCACTGTTCCAGATCCGGTATTGGATCCACAAGACCCCATCTAAGCCATAGCTGAAGCTTCCAGTGCAGAACCTGATGGGGCCTCCGCCGACCCCACGGGGCCCAAAGGCGCTACCGTGGGGCAGGCCCACTCAAAAACAAGGCACATGGCCTCGTAAATTACCATTAATTGAGCCGGGGTGGCTCCGGCTACTAGAAAGGGAGGAAGGCACAGAGTCAGCCCTGGCAACGATTCTGCGAAACCGAGCCTGGAACGTAGACGTTTCCAAGTTGCCTCATTGGCTGATAAGCGACTCGAAGTTCGCTTAGACTTCTTCTTCTGCCTCTTCCCTGAGTGCCCGGAGGACCACGAGTGGGATGAAGAGGGCTTGGGGCTCCTAGAGCAGTCCCGCAAACTTTGCCTGCCTATGTGGATTGCCAGGCCGCCATTTGGTTTAGGGACTGCTCCCTCAAAGCTTTCGGAGCCAAGGCCCGGCAGCCCGAGCATGACTTTGAGTCGTGGTTGCGCCTGAGACACCAAAGGCATACCTGATGGGGATCCGTCACTGGCATGGTGCTATGGCAGGCGCCACACAGCTTAGATCCTTTTTTTTTTTTCAAGAGACGAAAAATTCTTGACAAAAAGGCCTGTCAAAAAAGACAGTGGGGTGGCTCTATCCTGGATCTGCACTTAACCAGAGCTTAAGGAAAAGAACTGACATACACACGTCTGGGGGGTGCCTTCATAAGTGACTGTGACGTGACCGTGGTGCAAGCCCCATTCTCATCACTGATGAGCTGGAACAGCGTCATACAACGCTGATTTCTGCGCCCACAGGTGCCAGATCATTGTCTGAGCATTTCCTTAATCGGCCATGCACTGGTGAGGAATGGGAAGTGTCTTTGGACCATCTAGAAAACCATATGGGACCTTTGGGACGGCATGAGGAACTATGGGAGGCCAGTGGACTGGACACCTCTCCAGATTCTGGCTTGCTCTCTCCTCCTAATGTGTCTAGGTAGGAGGGTGCATCATATGTGATGGTGGTACGTAGGGCAGCGGAGTTCCTTGACCTTGTAGTGTCCTCTGTGCAGGTCACGACTAACCTCCTGACAGAGGTGCACCGGCTGGGGGTTTCCACATTGGAACCAATGTTGCACTTTAATGAAGCCCCCACCGATGTCCTGCTAGGGACGTGGTCCAAACCTAGCACAGGAGCTCCTGTATATAGGACAATTGGCTGCCGCCATCACCCGGTTCCGGGTGACCCTAGTTCCCTCACTCAACACCCCACTCCGGAGAGCTTGGAAGTCCAAGCATCCGCTTCCCAGGGCACCCTTCCTTCTGCACTCTGGATAGGGAATCCAAGAGGCTAGAATAGCTTGGGAAGAAAATGTTTTCTCATGCTTAGTGGGCCATGTTTCCCACACTTTGTGGGATACGTTGGCACAAGTGCTGCCTCCCAGAGGGTGCACAGGCCATTCTCTCTCCAGCATTTAAGGACAGGAGAGATGCAGCGAAGTTTACCATAAGGTGTGGTTTGTATACGACTGACTCACTAGGTAGAAAGATTACATAGATAGCGGCCCTTCTACACCATGCCCTGCTACATACATCTGGCTTTTTGGGGGATGTCCAGGCAAATCTTATGGACATGCACTTTGATGGGTCCCTCCTATTTGGCAAAAAGGCAGACTTGGCACTGGAGCCCTTTAAGGACTTTCGGGCTACAGCCAAGTCGTTACACCTCTCAAGGGCCCCTCAACCACAGTCTGTCTTTCGTCCCTTCGATGTCTACGGGAGGGTCACGGTGCCACGAAATTCACAGGTTAGCCACCATCAAACGCCAGGCCCACAACTTGTGCACAAACCCGATCGTGGTGCTTTCTGATCCGAGGGTCTGGCCAGAAGTCATCCACACCCACCCCTTTCCCTCCACAGCTTCCAGTGTGATTCTTCATGACCATGTACATCCAGTTGGATGCTGGATTCAATTTCATTCCTCTCATTGGTGGTCCATAACATCGGGCAAATGGGTCTTGCAGATCTTACAGAAGAGCTATTACCTCCCCTTCCAGTCTTTCCCTCCCCCAGTACCTCCCTCAAAAAAATGGCTGATGGAGGATCACTTTGCTGTGCTCCGCAAGAAAGTTGCTGCTCTTTTGAACAAGGAAGCCATAGAAAGGGTTCAAATTTCAGAAGTAGGCACAGGTTGTTATTCCCGCTACTTTTTCATACCCAAAAAGAACAAGGGTCTTCGCCCTATTCTGGATTTATGGGACGTGTCTCTCTTCCTCAAAAAGGAGAAATTCTAAATGTTTACTCTAGCTCAGGTCTTGTCTGCCTTCAACCAAGGAGACTGGATGGTAGTGTTGGACTTGCAGGACGTGTATTTCCATATCCCCATCCTGCCTGCCCACAGGTGTTAATTGCAGTTCAGCATATGCCACAAGCACTTTCAGTTTACCATGCTCCCCTTCGGCCTTAATTGTGCCCCTGGGTTGTTCACCAAAGTGATGGCGGAGGTCGCAGCTTATCGGCACAGGTCAAGAGTTCCAGTTTTCCCCTACCTCGACGACAGGCTGTTGAAGGCGGGCTCGCCCCAGGCTGTTGTCTCCCACCTCCAGACTATGGCGAACATCCTGCATTTGCTGGAGTTTACTATAAATGTGCCAAAGTCACACCTGACTCCCTCTCAGATGCTCCCTTTCATCAGAGCTGAACTGGACAGTGCAGTCTTGGGCCTATCCTCCTGACCAGCAAGGCAAGGATATTCAGATTATGATTGCTATGTTTTGGCCTCTATCCTGGATTTTGCTGAGACAGATTCTGGGCCTGCTGTGCCTCATGACCTCCTGCATCCTGTTAGTAAAACATGCCAGATGTCATACAAGGGCTCTGCAGTAAGATGTGAAGTTCCAGTGGGCGCAGCACCAGTGAAATCTCTCCGACACTGTTCAGATCTCTGGGAGAACTGCAAAAGACCTGCAGTGGTGGTTAAAGTACGGTGATTGGGTCAGAGAGAGAATTCTCCTCCTTCCTCTGCCAGATTTCACAGTAGTGGCGATGTGCCACTTCTGGGATGGGTTGGCCATGTGGAAGGGATGGAGATAAGAGGTCTCAGGTGAATCCGGACTCCATATCAACTTACTGGAGCTGCGCTTCCTGTTTCAAAGTGAATGTAGTGGATCCAATTTAGTTTTAATGGGAATCAGGAGTTTAGCTTAGCCTTCTGTCTTGCAGGCTGGTGCCCCGTCACCTGGTGACATTTAACCTACTTAGCTTGCTCGTTTTAGCACATTTATTTAATAGTTTCTTCAAGGATGGCTGCTGTGTTTATAGTTAGGAAGATATTTGAATTTCATGTTATCAGTGCCACTCTGTGATGGCCTCATTATCAGCGTCAAAGATAAGTGATATACGTAGGTATTCACAACATGTACCTTCCTACTTACGTGTGGCAGTAACATAATGTACTTTTTCAGGGAATTGTTTATATAATTGCACCCCAAGCATACCTTCTTAGCTATTGTTTTGGAACATACCTGCATCGGGGGCCCTACAAGATCTGTATAAATACATCTCACATACACAGGGTTATAAGAGGGATTCCTACTAGATGTCATCAACGCTACCTATGCTACATGCCTACCCAGCCTTCGATCCCCCCGGAGTCTGATCTAGAGACCTCATTCCAAGGTAATAAGGATTGGGGGTCTCTTTTCATGGACATGGTACTGGCAGATTAGGTTTAACACACCTAGCTCTCTTTAGGTTAGAGATTAGGTTCATCATGCAAGGATATTAGGGCCTATTTCACATCTCATGGGATTGTAAGACGGAGGGGGTCTTTATATTCACAGCTATTGTTTTTTTCCAGTTCTGTTTATTGCATTGTTCGTTATCCTAATCATTGCAGCCCATGCTTTTACAGTAGATTGCAGTCTTGTTAATAAAACCTATTGAAAACTTTACTGCATCTCCTTCATTGCCTGTGCATGACTGAGACTTGTTCATGTGAGAAAAGGGTAATCTCTGTGTAAGGAAATGCCTCCTTGATATGGTTACCCCCTGACTTTTTACCTTTGCTGATGCCAAGTTATGATTTGAAAGTGTGCTGAGGCCTGCTAACCAGGCCCCAACACCAGTGTTGTTTCCCTAAACTGTACCTTTGTCTCCACAATTGGCACAACCCTGGCACCCAGGTAAGTCCCTTGTAACTGGTATCAAGGGCCCTGATGCCAAGGAAGGTCTCTAAGGGCTGCAGCATGTCTTATGCCACCCTGGGGACCCCTCACTCAGCACATGCACACTGCTTGCCAGCTTGTGTGTGCTGGAGGGGAGAAAATGACGAAGTCGACACGGCACTCCCCTCATGGTGCCATGCCAACCTCGCACTGCCTATGGCATAGATAAGTCACCCCTCTAGCAGGCCTTACAGCCCTAAGGCAGGGTGAACTATACCACAGGTGAGGGCATAGGTGCATGAGCACTATGCCCCTACAGTGTCTATGCAAAACCTTAGACATTGTAAGTGCAGGGTAGCCATAAGAGTATATGGTCTGGGAGTCTGTCATACACGAACTCCACAGCACCATAATGGCTACACTGAAAACTGGGAAGTTTGGTATCAAACTTCTCAGCACAATAAGTGCACACTGATGCCAGTGTGCACTTTATTGTAAAAATACACCCAGAGGGCATCTGAGAGATGCCCCCTGAAAACATACCCAACTTCCAGTGTAGGCTGACCAGTTTTACCAGCCTGCCACACACCAGACATGTTGCTGGCCACATGGGGAGAGTGCCTTTGTCACTCTGTGGCCAGGAACAAAGCCTGTACTGGGTGGAGGTGCATCTCATCTCCCCCTGCAGGAACTGTAACACCTGGCGGTGAGCCTCAAAGGCTCACCCCCTTTGTTACAGCGCCACAGGGCATCCCAGCTAGTGGAGATGCCCGCCCCTCCGGCCACAGCCCCCACTTTTGGCGGCAAGGCCGGAGGAGATAATGAGAAAAACAAGGAGGAGTCACTGGCCAGTCAGGACAACCCCTAAGGTGTCCAGAGCTGAGGTGACTCTGACTTTTAGAAATCCTCCATCTTGCAGATGGAGGATTCCCCCAATAGGATTAGGGATGTGCCCTCCCTCCCCACAGGGAGGAGGCACAAAGAGGGTGTAGCCACCCTCAGGGCTAGTAGCCATTGGCTACTAACCTCCCAGACATAAACACACCCCTAAATTGAGTATTTAGGGGCGCCCAGAACCGAGGAAGATAGATTCCTGCACCCTGAAGACGAAGAAGGATTGCTGACCTGAAGCCCTGCAGAGAAGACTGAGACACCAACTGCTTTGGCCCCAGCCCTACCGGCCTGTCTCCCCACTTCAAGAAAAACTGCAACAGCGACGCGTCCCCCAGGGTCCAGCGACCTCTGAAGCCTCAGAGGACTACCCTGCATCTAACTGCCGAGGACAGCGGCCCTGTTCCACAAAGACTGCAACAAAGAAGCAACTTTTAAATACCACACGTTTCCTGCCGGAAGCGTGAGACTTTCCACTCTGCACCCGACGCCCCCGGCTCGACCTGTGGAGAACTAACTCTACAGGGAGGACTCCCCGGCGACTGCGACGCCTGGGAAACACACTGCACCCGCAGCCCCCAGGACCTGAAGGATCCAAACTCCAGTGCGGGAGCGACCCCCAGGCGGCCCTCTTCCTAGCCCAGGTGGTGGCTACCCCGAGGAGCCCCCCCCCTTGCCTGTCTGCATCGCTGAAGAGACCCCTGGGTCTCCCATTGAATCCTATTGCAAACCCGACGCCTGTTTGCACTCTGCGTCCGGCCGCCCCTGTGCCGCTGAGGGTGTACTTTCGGTGCCTGCTTGTGTCCCCCCCAGTGCCCTACAAAACCCCCCTGGTCTGCCCTTCGAACTCGCAGGTATTTACCTGCTGGCAGACTGGAACCGGGGCACCCCTCTTTCCATTGAAGCCTATGTGTTTTGGGCACCACTTTGACTTCTGCACCTGACCGGCCCGGAGCTGCTGGTGTAGTAACTTTGGGGTTGCCTTGAACACCCAACAGTGGGTTACCTTGGACACAACTTTGACCCTGTAAGTGCTTTACTTACCTGTGAAACTCACAAATACTTACCTCCCCCAGGAACTGTTGATTTGTGCACTGTGTCCATTTTTAAACTAGCTTATTGCCATTTTTGCCTGAACTGTACATGCTATTGTGATGATTCAAAGTTCCTAAGATACCTGAGTGAAATATCTTTCATTTAAAGTATTGTTTGTAAATCTTGAACCTGTGGTTCTTAAAATAAACTAAGAAAATATATTTTTCTATATAAAAACCTATTGGCTTGGAATTTGTCTTTGAGTGTGTGTTCCTCATTTATTGCCTGTGTGTGTACAACAAATGCTTAACACTACTCTCTGATAAACCTACTGCTCGACCACACTTTCACAAAATAGAGCATTAGAATTATCTCTTTTTGCCACTATCTTACCTCTAAGGGGAACCGTTGGACTCTGTGCATGCTATTTCTTACTTTGAAATAGTACATACAGAGCCAACTTCCTACACTCTGTTTACCCACAACTGCCCTGAAATGTTAAACTCTTGAGTCCATGCGTAAAGGCTGTCCAATTCACCTTTTAGTATTTGGGTGAGGTATGGCTTTTGACCTAGTTGCTTACAAACAAAAGTGCTGTCATCCCTAAACCAGCAGTCTTGCCCAGAGCAAGAGTCCAACTATGACATGGCTCCAACAACAATGGAGATCTGATAGAGACTTCTAGCTGCAGATTCCTTAACTTAGAATTCCCTGGCATTAGCTTCGAATCCGGAATTTTTCTGCTGAGCAGTACCCTGCGCGTACCGTCAGGTGGCGTCGTTAGGATCCGTATGCGTCGGCATCGTCGTTAGAGGCGTCTATGACGTCACGGTTGTCTATATAGACGTCGCCTCGGCGCGCGTACTTCAGTTGTTTTCCTTCCGCGCCCGTTAAGCACCTATCCCGACTACAGCTACCCTTTCTTCGACGTTCGTCAAGGTCTTTTTGACTGTTTGAAGTCATGTCTTCAAGAAAGACTGGGTTCAAGCCATGTGGTGCGTGTCATCGCACCATGTCGGTGACGGACCCGCATCGTGTTTGCCTTTGATGCCTCTAGAAGGATCACGATTACACCTTGTGCTCCGACTGTCGGGCCATGGCTCCGAAGGCCCTGCGGGAGAGATCCCTTAAGCTTCTTGCGGCCCGACAGCCATCTTCGGTCGGCGTGACTCCGAGGATGTCACAGTCCCGCAGTAGGAGGAGGTTGCAGCACCGCTCCCGGAGCCCCAAGTCCTCTTCCTCGCATTCGAGGTCATCTGATCATTCAGGTAAGAGGCAGAAGAAGAAGTCCAAGTGGCCTTGGACTTCGCCATGCCCATCGGCTGACGAGGCATCTAGGGAACGTCGACGTTCCGAGCGCGGTTCTGCAGAGCCGTCCCCGGGGCCCACTCCGCATCTTCCCCCTTTTCCAGGGACCGGAGTGACCCCTGCTCAAATAAAGGAATTTTGCGAGGCCATTCGTCTTGTTTTTGAGCAGGCTGCAACCTCGAGTGGGTCTTCGGGCCCCACACGATCAGCAGGAGTCCCTTCGTGTTCACCGTCGGCAGCTTCGGCCTTGGCGCCGTTGGTAACCCCACGATGTGATACCGGATCCGGACTGGTGCCGGTCCCTCACAGTCGACCTCCAGCGCCAGGTCCGACGTTGACGCTTCCTCCACCGGTGGTAACCCCATCCTCATTCCGGATGATCCGGAGTGGCGTCGTATGACTCCGACTTTGGCGCCGATTTCGCCCAGATCATTGTCTGAGCATTATTTAGAACAGCCAGGCACAGGAGAGGAATGGGAGGGGTCTGAGGACCCTTTTGAATATGACCTGGTATGAGGATCTAGGGGAGGCCAGTGGACTGGACACATCTCCAGATACTGGCATGCTCTCTCCTCCTAATGTGGCTACAGAGGAGGGAGTTTCTTATGCTATGGTGGTGCGTAGGGCAGCTGAGGTATTGGGCCTAGACTTGCCTACGGTGCCAGTCAGGACGGATCTCCTGAAAGAGGTGCTTCAACCAGGGATGACAACATCAGAGCCGATGTTGCCCTTCAATGAGGCCCTACAGACATCCTTCTGAGTACATGGTCAAAACCCAGCTCAGGGGCTCCTGTGAATAGGACAGTCGTTCGCCGCTATAGACCTACTCCGAGCGACCCTAGTCTCCTGACGCAACACCCCACCCCTGAGAGCTTGGAAGTCCAAGCCTCTACCTCCTGTGGTGCCTTCCCTTCTGCTCCCCCGGATAGGGAATCCAAGAGGCTGGACCAGCTTGGAAAGACATTTTTTTTATTCCACCAGCCTGGCATTGAGGTCCGTAAACACCTCTTGTCCTTTTGAGCGTTTTTCCCATACTTTATGGGATACGGTGGCACAAGTGCTGCCCTAGGTCCCAGAGGGCATAAGGGACACTCACACAGGCTTTCAAGGATGGGAGAGATGCAGCCAAGTTTAACATCAGGTGTGGATTGTGGTAGTGTGGTCGAGCAGTAGGCCTATCAGAGGGTAGTGTTAAGCATTTGTTGTACACACACAGGCAATAAATGAGGAACACACACTCAAAGACTTACTCCAGGCCAATAGGTTTTTATATAGAAAAATATCTTCTCTTAGTTTATTTTAAGAATCACAGGTTCAAAATTTGAAGTAAACACATCAAATGCAAGGTACTTCACACAGGTAAGTTAGGAACTTTGAATAAAAGCAATATCACAAACAGTCTTTGTTAAAATGGCAATAAGCTATTTTCAGAGTGGACACAGTGCAAAAATCAACTGTTCCTGGGGGAGGTAAGTAAAGGTTAGTTTGCGAGGTAAGTAAGACACTTACAAGTCTCAGTTCCTGGGCATAGGCAGCCCACCATTGGGGGTTCAAAGCAACCCCAAAGTTACCACACCAGCAGCTCAGGGGCGGTCAGGTGCAGAGGTCAAAGAGGTGCCCAAAACACATGGGCGCCTATGGAGCACAGGGGTGCTCCGATTCCAGTCTACCAGCAGGTAAGTACCCGCGTCCTCGGGGGGCAGACGAGGGGTTTTGTAGAGCACTGGGGGGAACACCAGTAGGCACACAAAACACACCCTCAGCGGTACAGGGGTGGCCGGGTGCAGTGTGCAAAGCAGGCGTCGGGTTTCAGATAGGAAACAATGGAGGGACCCGGGGTCACTCTAGCGGTGCTGGCAGGCACAGGGGGGGGGGCTTCTCGAAACAGCCACCACCTGGGCTAGGCAGAGGGTGTCCTGGGGGTCACTCCTGCACTGAGGTTTGGTTCCTTCAGGTCCTGCGGGCTGTGGGTGCAGTGCTGGTTCCAGGCGTCGGGTTCCTTGTTACAGGCAGTCACGATCAGGGGAAGCCTCTGGATTCTCTTTGCAGGCGTTGCTGTGGGGGCTCCGGGGGTCGACTCGGGCTACTCACGGGTTGGCAGTTGCCGGGGAGTCCTCTCTGTGGTGTTTGTTCTCTGAATCTCGAGACGGGGGCGTCGGGTGCAGAGTTGGAAATCTGACGCTTCCGGCAGGAAACGTGAAGTCTTTAAAAGTTGCTTCTTTGTTGCAAAGAAGTTGCTGGTGTTGAGCAGGACCACTGCTCATGGGAGTATCTTGGTCCTTTAGTCCAGGGCAGTCCTCTGAGGCTTCAGAGGTCGCTGGTCCCTGTCGGATGCGTAGCTGGTTGCAGGTTTTTGAGTCAGGAGACAGGCCGGTAGGGCTGGGGCCAAAGCAGCTGTCATCTTCCGTCTTCTCTGCAGGCTTGTAGGTCAGCAGTTGTCCTTGTTTCTTCAGGTTGCAGGAATCTGATTTTCTGGGTTCTGGGGTGCCCCTAAATACTAAATTAAGGGGTGTGTTTAGGTCTGGGAGGACAGTAGCCAATGGCTACTGTCCTTGAAGGTGGCTACACCCTCTTTGTGCCTCCTCCCTGTGGGGAGGGGGGCACATCCCTAATCCTATTGAGGGAATCCTCCAAAACTAAGATGGAGGATTTCTAAAGGCAGGGGTCACCTCAGCTCAGGACACCTTAGGGGCTGTCCTGACTGGTGGGTGACTCCTCCTTGTTTTTCTCATTATCTCCTCCAGCCTTGCCGCCAAAAGTGGGGGCTGTGGCCGGAGGGGTGGGCATCTCCACTAGCTCGGATGCCCTGGGGTGCTGTAACAAAAGGAGTGAGCCTTTGAGGCACACCGCCAGGTGTTACAGTTCCTGCAGGGGGTGATGAGAAGCACCTCAACCCAGTACAGGCTTAGTTCCTGGCCACAGAGTTACAAAGGCACTCTCCCCATGTGGCCAGCAACATGTCTGGTGTGTGGCAGGCTGGCAGAAACTGGTCAACCTACACTAGAAGTCGGGTAGGTATTCAAGGGGCATCTCGAAGATGCCCTCTGGGTGTATGTTACAATAAATTGCACGCTGTCATCAGTATGCACTTATTGTGCTGAGAAGTTTGATACCAAACTTCCCAGATTTCAGTGTTGCCATTATGGAACTGTGGAGTTCGTTTTTGACAAACTCTCAGACCATATGCTCTTATGGCTACCCTGCACTTATAATGTCTAAGGGTTTGCTTAGACAATGTAGGGGCGTAGTGCTCATGCACATATTCCCTCACCTGTGGTGTAGTGCACCCTGCCATAGGGCTGTAAGGCCTGCTAGAGGGGTGACTTACCTATGCCACAGGCAGTGTGAGGTTGGCATGGCACTCTGAGGGGAATGCCATGTCGACTTAGTCACTTTCTCCCCACCAGCACACACAAGCTGTGAGGCAGTGTGCTTGTGCTGAGTGAGGGGTCCCCAGGGTGGCATAAGACATCCTGCAGCCCTTAGAGAGCTTTCCTGGCATCAGGGCCCTTGGTACCAGGGGTACCAGTTACAAGGGACTTATCTGAGTGCCAGGGCTGTGCCAATTGTGGAAGCAAAGGTACAGTTTAGGGAAATAACACTGGTGCTCGGGCCCTACACACTTTCAATCATTAATTAGCATCAGCAAAGGCAAAAAGTTAAGGGGTAACCAGGCCAAGGAGGCATTTCCTTACAGTCTTGTTTTATTTTCTGTTTATTTCACAGTTTTTGCTTAGGCCAACACTCTGTTCTCAAACAAGACATTCTTGCTCACTCTGTGCTTCTTCCAAGTCTACAGCACGGTACATTGCCGGTGAACATGGAAGAAGTTTAGTCTCCAACATTCTTAGAAAATACACATCCTTACGTAGGGACATTTTCTCAGAACATCAGTTGTTTTGTTATAAAACACTTCCCTGTCCCTTACACGTTAAGGGGTAGATTCCAGCCAGAGAACCACAACTGTATGCTGATAGCTGAATGCTTCGCTACAGATGCTAACGCAGACTGCACACCTTTGCTCATGTATGGGGAATTATGTCATCCCAGGAACCTGAAGGGCAGAATTAGAGCTTAGCACGCTGTGCTCTATTATAGCCTAGGTAGGAATTAGTCTGTTGACCACTCTTCTCGTCACAATTTTTATACTGTCATGCTGTGTCGTCCTGGTTATTGCACCTCACGCTTTGCTTTCTAAGATGCAGTTGTTTTATTAAAATCATTATTGAAACATATACTGCCTCTGTCTGTCATTTATATATGAGACCAAGGTAACTGAGAGAAACGGATGAGACCTGAGTGACCATAGCTTCCCTGAGAAACCAAGTATGTCATGCGCTCGGCTGCCTAGGCATCCCTGCCCCCGGGTAGAGATGAGGCACTACTAGTTAGCCGGAGCAAAAACCGAATTGGAACGACAGGTGTCAGACTTAGACTTCTACGCCACAGGTGATCCTGCTGCATCCTGCTGCTCAAAATCCAGTAGTCTCATTAGAATAATGAGAGACTATGTGAAAGTACGACAGCAGTCTGTCTTTCGCCCCTCTCGAGGCCACGCCAGTCGCAGTTGAGCCACCGTCCTCAGGCTTCACAACATCCCGGAAGAGGACGTAGTCGTGGTATCATCAGACCCAGAGGGTCTGGCCACAGTTTGGCCACCACACAGCCCCCTTCCACTGCGCTCAAGCCCTCCTAGTATGGTTCTGCAGGACCACGTCCATCCAGTTGGAGGGAGGATTCAACTTCATCTCCCTCACTGGCTTTCCATCACAATGGACAAATGGGTTTTGCAGATCATACGGAAGGGCTACTCTCTTCCCTTACAGTATTTCCCTCCCTCTATCCCTCTGACAAAGGAGCGGCTGTTGGAGGACCATCTGGTTTTGCTTTGTGAGGAAGTTATGGCTCTCTTGGCCAAGGGAGCCTTAGAAAGCGTCCTGAAGTCAGAAATAGGCAGTGGTTGTTATTCCCGCTACTTTATGATTTCCAAAAAGAACAAGGGCCTTCGCCCTATCCTGGATTTAAGGGAAGTCAATGTCTTCCTCAAGAAGGAGAAGTTCAAGATGCTCACTCTTGCTCAGGTCTTGTCTGCCCTAGATCAAGGAGACTGGATGATAGCATTGGACTTGCAGGACACATATTGTCTTATCCCCATCCTGCCAGCCCACAGGCGTTACCTGCGGTTCAAGGTGGGCCACGAGCACTTTCAGTTTACCATGCTCTTTTTCGGTCTCACCAGTGCCTCTCGGGGGTTCACAAAGGTGATGGCGGTGGGAGCAGCTCATCTGCGCAGGTCAGGGATTTCGGTCTTCCCCTACCTCGACGATTGGCTGTCGAAGGCTCCCACGCCCTAGGTTCTCGTCACCCATCTCCAGACGACAGCAGACCACCTGCACTCGCTAGGGTTCACTATCAATGTGCCGAAGTCACACCTGACTCCCTCTCAGAAGCTCACTTTTATCGGAGCTGTTCTGGACACAGTGCAGTATCAGGCCTATCCTCCTGAGCAGCGAGTTCAGGATATTCAGGTTATGATACCGATGTTTCGTCCTCTGTCCTGGATTTCGGTGAGACAGACTCTGAGGCTACAGGGACTCATGGCTTCCTGCACCCTGTTGGTCAAGCATGCCAGATGGCATATGAGGGCTCTGCAGTGGGACCTGAAGTTCCAATGGGCACAGCATCAGGGAAATCTTACCAACGTTGTTCAGATCTCACAGGGGACTGCAAAGGATCTGCAGTGGTGGTTAGTGAGCTGCGATTGGGTCAAAGGCAGACTCCTCTCCCTTTGCCAACCAGATCTCACAGTAGTGACAGATGCGTCACTTTTGGGATTGGGCGGTCGTCTGGGAGAGGTGGAGATCAGAGGTCATTGGTCACTGGTCTCTGGCGGAATCTGGGCTCCATATCAACTTACTGGAGCTTCAGGCGATCCGACTAGCATTAAAAGCATTTCTTCCTATTATGAAAGGGAAGGTAGTGCAGGTGTTCATGGACAACACTACCGCAAAGTGGTACTGCAACAAGCAGGGCAATGTTGGGTCATGGACCCTTTGTCAAGAGGCTCTGCATCTCTGGACATGGCTGGACCACCAGAGCATAACCTTGGTGGTTCAACGCCTGGCAGGTTCTCTGAACGCCAGGGTGGACTAGCTCAGCCAAAAATGCTTAGCGGATCATGAATGGTATCTCCATCCAGAGGTGGCGCAAGGACTCTTTCAGCAGTGGGGAGAGCCTTGGTTAGATCTGTTTGCCTCCGTAGAGAACCCACAATGTCAGCAGTTTTGTGCGTTGGAGTTTCTAAGGGGGCTATCGGTAGGCAACACTTTTCGTCGCGAGTGGCGTTCAGGCCTCCTGTACGCCTTTCCGCCCATACCACTTCTGCCCAGAATTCTCAAGAAAATCAAGAACAACCGGGCCCAAGTAATCCTAGTGGCTCCAGATTGGGCACGGAGAATATGGTATCCAGAGCTTCTCAAAATGAGCATCATTCCTCCAATTAGGCTGCCTCTTCGGGAGGATCTTCTGTTGCAGCAGCAGGGGAAGGTTCTCCATCCGTACCTGTCACATTGGCGGCTTCATGCGTGGAGGTTGAGCGGCAACAGTTGATGGTTTATGACCTCCCTTCCGAAGTCTGTGATGTCATTATGGCAGCCAGACATGCCTCAACTAAGTCGATTTACGCCTACCAATGGAAATGTTTTGTTTCATATTGTACAGAGAGGTCTGTTGATCCTCTTTCTTCTCCTCTTTCTAATATCCTTTTGCTTATTCTATCTCTCGCCCAACAGGGTTCCACCTTAGGGACCATTAAGGGCTATCTTGCTACCTTATTGGCTTTCGTATGCTTGCCCGATCAACCATCTTTAAGTCTCCTATAGTACAAAGATTTTTGAAAGGTCTTGTGCATTTGTTCCCACCTGTGCCTTTCGTCATGCCCTAGTGGGATCTTAATCTTGTTCTTACCGTCCTAATGTGTGCTCGTTTCGAGCCCTTGCATAACTGTCCTCTCCAGCTGCTCACTATTAAAACAACCTTTTTGGTGGCAATTACATCTGCCAGGAGAGTGAGTGAGCTGCAGGCTTTATCTTCAAAACTGCTGTATCTCACATTATATCCTGACAAGGTAATGTTAAGAACTCGTGCCTCTTTCCTCCCCAAGGTGGTGACCCCTTTCCATGTGGGTCAAAATATCACCCTGCCCACCTTCTTTGCACCACTGCATCCCTCTAAGGAAGAGGAGTTTCTCCATCGGCTGGACCCAAAAAGAGCTTTATCGTTCTACCTTGACCACACAAAAGAGTTCGGGGTGGACGACCAGTTCTTTGTGGGCTACGTTGATGCAAAGAAGGGTCGGGCAGTACGGAAACGGTCCATTTCGCGCTGGATCGTTCTCTGTATAAAGATCTGCTACGCTTTGGACAAGTAGCAGCCTCCAGAGGGCTTGAGAGCTCACGCTGCCAGAGGGAAAGCTGCTACCTCTGCGTTAGCTCATCTGGTACCCGTGTTGGACATCTGTCAGGCGACTACGTGGGCTTCCTTGCACACGTTTGCAAGACACTACTGCCTGGATAGCCAGGTGAGAAGAGAGGGGCATTTTGCCCGCTCAGTCCTGCAGGACTTTCTAGTATAAAAATATATCCTTCAGACCCACCACCACGGGTTATAGCTTGGGCATCTATTCTAAGGTAAGGAATCTGCAGCTAGAATTCTCTGTCAGGTGAACAAGTTACTTACCTTCGATAACGAATTATCTGGTAGAGACTCTTTCTAGCTGCAGATTCCTTACACCCACCCAAGCCTCCCACTCTGCAGATATTTTTATACATATATATATAATTCTGTATATATGTTTTTTGGCATTTTTGCCTTTCTTAAAGACATGTAAGAACTGTTAGTTCTTCCATGACTGCGCTTCTGGCGTGGAAATTTATGGGGAAAAAACTGATGTACGCGCGCCGAGGCGGCGTCTATATAGACAACCGTGACATCATAGACATCTCCGACGACGCACGCGGATCCGAGCGACGCCACCCGACGGCGCGCAGGTTACTGCTCAGCAGAAAAATTCCGGATTCAAAGCCGACGCCAGGGAATTCGAAGGTAAGGAATCTGCAGCTAGATAGAGTCTGTACCAGATAATTTGTTACCGAAGGTAAGTAACTTGTTCTTTTGGCACTAATTTATGGATGTCCTAAGTGTATCTGTCTCACGCACAACAGGTATCCTAAGTACCATTATACTGAGACGTCTGTGGTCTTTCGGATGATCCTCCTCAGCTGAACAAGGAGCACCTGTAGATTGTTTGAGCTCGAACTCTTAAAAGGACTTTTTCCCCATTTGGTTTTCTATCTCTTTACCCATTTCACAATAAGGCTAACGCCATTAACACTCCGCCTATTAGTTCATGGCTTGTCAAATATAGGCAGGGATGTTACATTCATCGTAGAAGCTCATGAAGCTTACCAAACAGAAACATTCTACTCTTTGCTCACCTTTCCTGAGGAAGACTAGCACATTCACATTCCACACATACAGAATTGCAAATGTACCACAATGGTACCAAGCATACCATTATCTTGAAATACCGATTACTTATCAAGAACATCAGAACTGGTTTAATGGCTCCCTACCATACATAATACAACCCAAGAGATTAGGTCCCTTAGGTAATTAAGGACAAACGTGGCCAATGTTTGCCACCTATACACCTCTCCCTGGTGTACAAAACATGCAGGCAGCTGATCTGCTCAATCTTTACATTGAGCCAGTAACATTATATAGACGACTTGTTCAGTTTGTAATGCGAACTCTGAACACAATACCAGCACGTCCAGCACCCGTTGGATATCAGTTGGCCACTACTGGGATTAATCCACAAACAGTACATTCTATCAAGTGCCTACGGAAAAAGAGAAAATCCCATTCTGGATAGCCCACAAAACTAATCAGCTGGAAGCTGTGTTTTCCCATACGGGGCCACAGGAAAGACAAAATTCTCCCAATGTGCTTGCCCTTTGGGATGGCTTTCCCAGAGGATGGCTGCGCCACATGGAATACAGTCTTCGCTGCAATATATGCTACCACACATGGTACCCCAACACTTGCCAATTTACCGCAAGTGTTAAAACAAATTCAGAACGAACATGGGGCAGCTCTAGCCCTAGATTTGGGGATGAAACGGATGCGTAATTTTGGTGCAGTCTCCTCAATAATACTTAGTAACATTAAAGGGGAAGCTGTAGTGTTGGCTATACACCAGCGACTCCGAGAGGTTCCACACTTGGAACAGGAGAAACAGCTAGTGAAAATAATTTCCAATACCTATACCAATATAGGACAGGATAGTTTGTGAGCCAAGCCAAAAAAGCATGAAATACATAGTAACACCCCTAAGGAAGGTACCAAACAAGCACAGGAGGGTTATAAAACGCGCTGAGCTAAACAAAAGCAAATTAAAGACAAAGTCAGAGAGCAGACTCTCCACACCCGGAGAACTCCGAAAGGAGATATAATCTCAGAACTAGAAAGAATATAAACGCTCCTGACAGATATATTGACTCACGTCCCTCTCGTTCCTTTTAGGACCCACCAGATAGACGTAGCAAGAGAGTGGGCCAGTCAGAGCAACGTCCTGACTACGTGAAGACAAAAGAAAGACTCACTGCGGTTTTCAGACAAAAAAGAAGACAAGTTCCCACAACAAAAGCACAGTTTAAAAAGAAAAAGGTGGCAGAACTGTCAATTAAAATACGAGTACACTTGAGAACATTGCTGAAGAACAAGACGTGGGTTGTGACACTGCTGGGGACAGCATGGCAGAAGTCACTATGGCCCTCATTACAACCCTGGCGGTCGATAATAAAGTCGCAGTAATACTGCCAAATTATGACCATGGCAGTGAGAACTCAGATAGACAGCCACTTTACCACACCGACTGCCAGGGCGGAAACAACAGTCACCACGGTGGTAGCCGCCTACAGCCAGGCAGAAGTCGATGTTCCACCCACCATATTAAGACCCTCGAAACCACCACCTTTTCCGGGGCGGTATCAACGACATCAAAAGCCTGGCGGAAATACTACACAGAACGGAAAGGACTCACCATTGGAGACTCAGGGAACAACCACGCCGCCATGGAGCCTGAATATTTCCAATGATTTTCTACTTCCTGCTCCACTGCGAACAGCAACAATGGTGAAGATGACCTCAGTGAGCACAGCCACCTAGCACACACAGGAGGGAGGGAGGGAGGAAAGAAAAAGAGAGACACACATGCACAACACACACCCCACACCCCCAACACCATACACACAATCAGCAGCAGTAATAACATATATTTACCCTGTACCCCGGGGGAATAAAGAAAGGGCTACAGGATTGTGCAAAAGTAAGTGTAATAATAACAACACTGGATAAATACAAAAATGCAATGTAATGGTATGTACATATGTACAGTTCAAGGGACACTTCCCAGTCCATATTGTGAGTGGGCCACAGGCTCTTGTCCAAGGCCCCTCTTTTCACCTGCACCAACACAGAGAGAACACTGCAGGGGCATCAGTTGGTAAATAGGGAGGCACCTTAGGGAGACCGGGAACAGGGGGGCACCTCAGCCAGCAGATAAAACAGGACCACTGGTCCTAGAGGAGGCAACATGCCCTGTGCTTGGTCCTGGGGAGTGCAAGGCCAAAGTAACTCAGCTGGGTAACTTCCCCACTGGTTCTGAAGGGGGCATGGTGCCCAGTGCTTCTGATCCTGGGGAGGCTGGGGTTGGTGGGTGACTTGCCCACTGGTTCTGGAGGGGGCATCGTGCCTGTGCTTCTGATCCTGGGGAGGCTGGGGTTGATGGGTGACTTGCCCACTGGTTCTGGAGGGGGCATCGTGCCCTGTGCTTCTGATCCTGGGGAGGCTGGGGTTGGTGGGTGACTTGCCCACTGGTTCTGGAGGGGGCAAAATGGCCTGTGCAGCACTTGATCCTGGGGAGTGCAAGGTCACAGTCTCAGCTGGGTGTCATACCCACAGGGTTTGCAGGGAGCAGGACGCACAGCAGCCCATGGAGGCAGGACTACTTACCATCCACAGCGGTGACGGCTACGTGGTGGTGCTGCTGCTGCTGGTGGTGGTGCTGTTGGTGGTGGTGGGGGGAAGCTCCAGCACGTCCCCTGCAGCGTCAGACGGCTGCCCCTACTGCTGCTGGTGGGGGGAAGCTCCAGCCCATCCCCTGCAGCCTTGGACGGCTGCCCACTGGTGGTGCTGCTGCTGGTGGAGAGAAGCTCCAGCCCATCCCTCGCAGCCTCAGTTGGCTGCCCACTGGTGGTGGTGCTGCTGGTGGAGAGAAGCTCCAGCCCATCCCTCGCAGCCTCAGTTGGCTGCCCACTGGTGGTGGTGCTGCTGGTGGTGGGGTGAAGCTCCAGCCCATCTCCTTCAGCCTCAGACGGCTGACCACTGGTGGTGATGGTGTTACTGCTGGTGGTGGGAAGCTCCAGCCCATCCCCTACAGCCTCGGTCAGCTGCACAACCATGGTTGGTGGTGGGTGCTCTGTCTGAGTCTCTTCATCAGGCCCCTTGTCCTTCCTGCCCGCTGATGCTGGCTCCTTGTCTTTCCTGGCAGCAGCTGGGGTAGGCACCTTGCCCTTCTGGGCTGCAGCTGGGGTAGGCACCTTGCCCTTCTGGGCTGCAGCTGGGGTAGGCACCTTGCCCTTCTGGGCTGCAGCTGGGGCAGGCACCTTGCCCTTCTGGGCTGCAGCTGGGGATGGCTCCTTGCCCTTTCGGGCAGCAGCTGGGGATGGCTCCTTGCCCTTTCGGGCAGCAGCTGGGAATGGCTCCTTGCCCTTTCGGGCAGCAGCTGGGAATGGTTCCTTGCCCTTTCGGGCAGCAGCTGGGAATGGTTCCTTGCCCTTTCGGGCAGCAGCTGGGAATGGTTCCTTGCCCTTTCGGGCAGCAGCTGGGAATGGTTCCTTGCCCTTTCGGGCAGCAGCTGGGGATGGCTCCTTGCCCTTCTGGGCAACAGCTGGGGATGGCTCCTTGCCCTTCTGGGCAACAGCTGGGGATGGCTCCTTGCCCTTCTGGGCAACAGCTGGGGATGGCTCCTTGCCCTTCTGGGCAACAGCTGGGGATGGCTCCTTGCCCTTCCGGGCAACAGCTGGGGATGGCTCCTTGCCCTTCCGGGCAACAGCTGGGGATGGCTCCTTGCCCTTCCGGGCAGCAGCTGGGGATGGCTCCTTGCCCTTCCGGGCAGCAGCTGGGGATGGCTCCTTGCCCTTCCGGGCAGCAGCTGGGGATGGCTGGGGTAGGCACCCCTTTCCTTGAGGCTGCCTGGTGCCCTGTATCCTTTCCCACCAGAAGTAGGTGTGAAGACTACTGGGCACATGGACTGGGTGGCTGAGGTGCTTGCCTGGGTTTTTGCCACCCTGGCCAGATGTGAAGGACGGGGCGAGGGGTAGGGAAGAGGTCAGTGGTGGAGAGGAAAAACTTCTTAGGGACTTTGGGGTGGTAAGAGGGAGAAGGTTTGGGAGTGGAGGAAGAGGGAGTGGTTTTAGGAGGTGTCTGTCTGCTGTGTTGGGTGCAGGTGCATGGGCTGGATGCTGTTGTGAGGTGGATGGCTGTTGGGCATCTCAGTGTTTGTGTACTTTAGGAGAGGGGGGAACGACACAGTGGGAGAGGACACAGGGGACGTGTGCATGGCTGTTGTGGAGGTGTCTGCCAGTGAGGTGTGTGTTCTGCTAGGTGTGGTGGTGATGCTGGTAGTGGATGAGGATGTAGTGCATGCAGGTGTGAGCATAGACACAACTAGGAGGGAGCAGGAGGAGCAGGAGGAGGAGGAGGGGGAGACAGTGGAAATTATGGATGTTGGTATGACTGCATCTGAATGGTGTTTATGTGAGTGCCTGTGGGATGATGTGTGGTGTGTAGGAAGTTGGCTCTGTATGTTCTATTTCAAAGTAAGAAATAGCATGCACAGAGTCCAAGGGTTCCCCTTAGATGGAAGATAGTGGCAAAGAGAGATATTTCTAATGCTCTATTTTGTGGTAATGTGGTTGAGCAGTAGGCTTATCAGAGGGTCGTGTTAAGCATTTGTTGTACACATACAGGCAATAAATGAGGAACACACACACTCAAAGACAAATCCAGGCCAATAGGTTTTTATATGGAAAAATATATTTTCTTAGTTTATTTAAAGAACCACAGGTTCAAGATTTACAAACAATACTTTAAATTAAAGGTATTTCACTTAGGTATCTTAGGAACTTTGAATCATCACAATAGCACATACAGTTTTGGCAAAAATGTCAATAAGCTATTTTGAAAATGCAAAAATCAACAGTTCCTGTGGGAGGTAAGTATTTGTTAGTTTCACAAGTAAGTAAAGCACTTACAGGATTCAAAGTTGGGTCCAAGGTAGCCCACCGTTGGGGGTTCAAGGCAACCCCAAAGTTACCACACCAGCAGCTCAGGGCCGGTCAGGTGCAGAGGTCAAAGTGGTGCCCAAAACACATAGGCTTCAATTTAAATAGGGGTGCCCCGGTTCCAGTCTGCCAGCAGGTAAGTACCCGTGACTTCGGAGGGCAGACCAGGGGTGTTTTGTAGGGCACCGGGGGGGACACGAGCAGGCTCAGAAAGTACACCCTCAGAGGCACAGGGGCGGGCAGAGTGCAAACAGGCATCGGGTTCGCAATAGGATTCAATGGGGAGATCCGGGAGTCTCTTCTGCGATGCAGGCAAGGGGGGGGGGGCTCCTCGGGGTAGCCAGCACCTGGGCTAGGAAGAGGGCCGTCTGTGGGTCGCTCCTGCACTGGAGTTCGGATCCTTCAGGTCCTGGGGGCTGCGGGTGAAGTGTGTTTCCCAGGCATCGGGTTCTTTGAAGCAGGCAGTCGCGGTCAGGGGGAGCCTCTGGATTCCCTCTGCAGGCGTAGCTGTGGGGACTCAGGGGGGGTCAACTCTGGCTACTCACGGGCTCGCAGTCGCCGGGGAGTCCTCCCTGTAGTGTTGGTTTTCTGCAGGTCGAGCCGGGGGCGTCAATGGCAGAGCGGAAAGTCTCACGCTTCCGGCGGGAAACGTGTGGTCTTTAAATGTTGCTTCTTTGTTGCAAAGTTGCAAGTTGGTTGAACAGGGCCGCTGTCCTCAGGAGTTTCTAGGTCCTTTTAGATGCAGGGTAGTCCTCTGAGGCTTCAGAGGTCGCTGGACCCTGGGGGACGCATCGCTGTTGCAGTTTTTCTCGAAGTGGGGAGACAGGCGGTAGGGCTGGGGCCAAAGCAGTTGGTTTCTCCGTCTTCTCTGCAGGTCTTCAGGTCAGCAATCCTTCTTCATCTTCAGGTTGCAGGAATCTATCTTTCTCTGTACTGGGAGTCCCTAAATACTCAATTTAGGGGTGTGTTTAGGTCTGGGAGGATAGTAGCCAATGGCTACTGGTCCTGAGGGTGGCTACACCCTCTTTGTGCCTCCTCCCGGTGGGGAGGGCATCACATCCCTAATCCTATTGGGGGAATCCTCCATCTGCAAGATGGAGGATTTATAAAAGTCAGAGTCACCTCAGCTCAGGACACCTTAGGGGTTGTCCTGACTGGCCAGTGACTCCTCCTTGTTTTTCTCATTATCTCATCCGGCCTTGCCGCCAAAAGTGGGGGCAATGGCCGGAGGGGCGGGCATCTCCACTAGCTGGGATGCCCTGTGGCGCTGTAACAAAAGGGGGTGAGCCTTTGAGGCTCACCGCCAGGTGTTAGTTCCTGCAGGGGGAGGTGAGAAGCACCTCCACCCAGTACAGGCTTTGTTCCTGGCCACAGAGTGACAAAGGCACTCTCACCATGTGGCCAGCAACATGCCTGGTGTGTAGCCCACACTGGAAGTTGGGTATGTTTTCAGGGGGCATCTCTAAGATGCCCTCTGGGTATATTTCACAATAAAATGTACACTGGCATCAGTGTGCATTTATTGTGCTGAGAAGTTTGATACCAAACTTCCCAGTTTTCAGTGTAGCCTTTATGGTGCTGTGGAGTTCGTGTATGACAGACTCCCAGACCATATACTCTTATGACTACCCTGCACTTACAATGTCTAAGGTTTTGCTTAGACACTGTAGGGGCATAGTGCTCATGCACCTATGCCCTCACCTGTGGTATAGTGCACCCTGCCTTCGGGCTGTAAGGCCTGCTAGAGGAGTGACTTATCTATGCCATAGGCAGTGTGAGGTTGGCATGGCACCCTGAGGGGAGTGCCTTGTCGACTTAGTCATTTTCTCCCCACCAGTACACACTAGCTGGCAAGCAGTGTGTATGTGCTGAGTGAGGGGTCCCCAGGGTGACATAAGACATGCTGCAGCCCTTAGAGACCTTCCCTGGCATCAGGGCCCTTGGTACCAGTTACAAGGGACTTACCTGGGTGCCAGGTTGTGCCAATTGTGGAGACAAAGGTACAGTTTAGGGAAAGAACACTGGTGCTGGTTAGCAGGCCTCAACACACTTTCAAATCATAACGTGGCATCAGGGGGTAACCATGCCAAGGAGGAATTTCCTTACATGGTGCTTGTGTTTACCTGTGCCACTCTTGTGCGTTGTCTTGTGTGCATGCTCGTCTGCCTGTGTGCTTGGGATAGGTTGGGGTTGAGGGGGATGGGATTGGGAAGGGGAAGTTGGAGGGGGAAGGGTGAAAACCGGGACAATGGCTTCCATCAGAGAGGAGGCCAGAGCTGGGATTGATCTCTGTTGGGCCGCCAAGCCAGGGTGAATGCCCTCCAGAAATGCATTAGTTTGTTGGATTTGGTCTGCCAGCCCCTGGATGGCATTCACAATGGTTGACTGCTCTACAGAGATGAATCTCAGGCGGTCAATAGCCTCCTCACTCAGGGCAGCAGGGCTCAGTGGGGCAGGGCCTGAAGTGCCTGGGGAAAAGGAGATGCCCACCTCCTGGGTGAGCGGGCACGGGCAACTCTATGAGGGGCTGCTGGGAGGGCGGTGCTGGTACGGGGGTGGCGGATGTACCTGTAGTTGGGGGTGGTCACAGTGGTGTCCACCACCACCAGGGAGCTTCCATCGGAGGAGGTATCAGAGTCTGAAATGTCCCCTCCAGTCTCCGCCGTGGTGCTCCCCTTGCCCTCCGTCCCACTGGTGCACTCAGCGTCGGTGGACTCTGCCTCCTGGGTCCTGTGGGATGCAGCTCCCTCTGTCACTGGTGCCGCTGCTCCTCCACCAGATGATGCTAATGCACATAAGGGCAAAACCTCGGGGGGGGAAGAGACAAAGGATACACTGGGTCAGTGGCTGCACCAACACCACCGTTGGCGTACATGCCACCGTCACACACATGGAACAGCCCTACACACTAGCCATTGCACTACCAGCTATAATGCTAGCCACCAAGGCATGGGGAGGGGCACATACCGCCAAATGCAGCACACCTGGGACCCACACAGCACTGACCAGTTGTGGATGTCTACGAGCTAGGTAGCAGGGTTATCACTTCAGAACCCTGGCCAACATGGCACCTACTCTGCAGTGTCAGCCCTGGCCTAGGGGCACCCACTGACCCACATCCCCTACCCGGATACCACCCTACCATGCGTAAGTTGTAATGATGGGCACTGTACTCACCCCCTTGTGGCTGCTGTGATGCCCTCAAGCGCCCATCCAGCTCCGGATAGGCCACCGCTAGTATGTGGGCCATGAGGGGGGTCGGGTTCGAAGGGCACCCCTTCCTTGTTGGGAGGCCATCCCCAGCTGGGCCTCTGCAGTCTTCCGTGCCCAGCGTCTCAGGCCTTCCCACAGTTTCCGATAGTGGGTGCTCCACCTGCCGTAGAACCCCAGGGTCCGCACCTCCTTGGCGATGGCAAGCCATATACCCTTCTTTTGATGGGCGCTGACCTGCAGAGAAATACACACAGGAAATGGTATTAGTCAGACAGTCCTGCCTGTTACATTTATGGCTCACCATACCCCTTCACGTCGCCATTTACACACACATGGCCCAGCACACAAGCTGTATGCTGCCCAGGGGACATCCGCACCCCCCCCCCCCCCCCCTCAAACACACACACCACTCCATTCCCAGTCACACGAGCCATGGTAGGTTCCGGACACAGGTCACAGCAGCACATGCAGTGTAGGTCCTCTCCTATGGATGGTCAGGTAGCAAGTGAGGAATCAGATAGAAAATGGCGGTCACGTCCTTGGCAGTGCATACCGCCACTACCGGCGTACATCACCATTGGCCAGTGTATCCTATAGAGCCCAATGTTAACCAATGAGGGGTTGCACTGCGGTTCCTGACCGCCTACCGCAATGGCGCACAACTTCAGTGGAATTACCTCACTTCCACCTGTCCCTCCACACAGGACAGGCGGCCACCATTTCAAGCGGGGGCAGGGCCCGGATAATAACTACGTCACAGTTAAAAATTGGACAAACGGGACAAATAACAATTTCCCATTAGAAATGAACATCATGCATTGTAGTGTTGTGGCTCCAATGTTCAGTTTGTGACTGGCTCCTCACTCTTTTGTCCCTTAGACTGCAACCGCTGTGGATGAATAGGAGATGGAGACATACCCCCATGTACAGACCCCTGGTGGACTTGGCAACACTGGAGGACAGGCACATTATCCTGAGTTACAAACTTGACATGGCCACAATCACAGAGCTGTGTGCCCAATTAGAGCCTGACCTGATATCTGCTATCCGTCACCCCACTGGGATCCCCCCTCTTTTGCAAGTCATATCTGTGCTCCATTTCTTGGCAACTGGTTCTTTCCAAGTGACAGTGGGCTTGGTGGCAGGAATGTCACAGCCAATGTAATCAATAGTGCTGACCAGAGTGTTGTCTGCCCTGATTAAACACGTGCAGCTACATTGTATTCCCCCAGGTTGAAGATTTGGCCACAGTGAAGGCTGACTATGCAATGGGACATATCCCAAACATAATTGGGGCAATTAATGGAACACATATTGCATTTGTCACCACACCCCCACACCCCCCACGGCAAAATGAACATGTGTACACAAATCGAAAACTTTTCCACTCAATGAATGCCCAGATGGTGTGCTTGGCAGACCAGTACATCTCCCATGTCAGTGCTAGGTATCCTGGGTCGGTGCATGATGCCTTTATCCTGAGGAATAGCATCATCCTAAATGTGATGGGCCAACTACAGAGGAACAGGGTGTACCTAATAAGTGAACCCTGATCCCCTCCCAGTATATGTTGGTGTATGGGTTTGGTGTGGGCCATATAGGATAGTGTGTGCCTAAATGTTGTCCCTCGATATTTGCAGGTGACTCAGGTTACCCCAAACTATCATGGCTACTGACCCCTGTGAGGAATGTCAGGACAAGGGCAGACGAACGTTACAATGACGAACAACATGAGCGAACAAGACGATAATCGAACGGTCGTTTGGCCTCCTGAAGGTGCCTCCATCTAACTGGGGGATCCCTGTGCTAGTCACCGAGAAGGTCTGCCAGATAATTGTGGCATGCTGCATGTTGCACAACCTTGCCTTGAGACGCCATGTGCCTTTTCTGCAGGAGGAGGAGGCTGGAGATGGCCGTGTGGCAGTTGTGGACCCTGTGGACAGTGAGGATGAGGACAACAGAACTTCAGTGACTCAACAATACTTCCAATGACACACAGGTAAGACAGTGTTACTTCACATTTCATTGTCATTATTTAGATTATCTTTGGCACTGGCATGCTGTTATTTCCCATTTCTATGCCCAGTCACTGTACCCTTTGGCAACGCATTTTGCAGATGTTGGTGCCTCACTATCGCTCCTGGTGTGATCACTCCAGCCAACTACAGGTCTTTCCTATTTGAACATTACTGTACATTTGAATTGCAATGTTTGAACCTGGTTAAACGAATACATACTAAAATAAGTTTGACATACTCCATACTTGTATTTATTCAAAGGGTGTTTATTTAAGTGCTAAGAAGTCGAGGGGCAAGTGCATTGGGATGGGGTGATGATAGAACAAAGTCCAAGGTATTGTTCCAGTCTATTTGTAGCACAGGTGCATTGTCCACGGGAGACATAGGAAGGGGAGCAATGGCAGTTCATGGTGGTCAGGGTGACAGAGTGGGTCACAAGGTTGACAACCAGGAGAGTCTCATTTCCTGGTGGGGTCTTGGCAGTAGTCTCTGGCTTCTGCCTGGATCGCAGGGAACGTTTGTGGGGTGGTTCACCTTCTGCAGGGGGAGGGGTGCTGGTGGCCTGTTGGTCCTGTGGCAGGGCCTCCTGTCCACTAGTTGCAGCGGAGGTGGAAGCCAGTGCAGATGTCTGGCTAGTGACAGGGGCCCGCTGTTGTGAGGCTGCCTCCCTCATAATGTTGGCCATGTCTGCCAGCACCTCTGCTATGGAGACCAGGGTAGTATTGATGTCCTGCAAGTCCTCCCTGATCCCTTAGTACTGTCCCTCCTGCAGCCGCCTGTTCTCCTTCACGTTGTCCAGGATCTGTCCCAGCGTATCCTGGGAAAGTTGGTAAGCTCTCAGGATCTCAGTGAGTGCCATCTGGAGAGCAGGTTCCCTGGGCCTGTCCTCCCCCTGGCACACAGCAGTCATCCCAGTGTCCCTGTTGTCCTGTGCCTCTGTCCCCTGAACCGTGTGCCCACTGCCACTGACCCCAGGTCCCTGATTGTCTTGGGTATGAGGTGTGCCCTGGGGTCCCTGAAGTGGTGGACACACTGCTGATCGACATGTCCTGGGGACAGAGGTATGGGTACGCTGGGTGGGTGCTGTGGTGGTGTTTCCAGATGAGGGAGGCTCTGTGGTGGTGTGTGACTGTGCCTGGGTAACCAACTGTCCAGAGGTCCTTGATGGGCCAGGTTGGTCATCCAGATCCAGACGACCAGAGCTGCTGTCATCACTGTGGGCATCTACTGTGGGGGACTGGATATTGCTGGCACCTCTTCGCTGCTGACATTGGCTGGGATACCAGCAGGGATGTAAATGCAGTGTTATTGTTTCTGTGTGTGACATATTGTGCATCGGTGGGTTGCCCTCTTTGTTTGTATTTGCCCTGGCAGCTTTCACTTGTGTACGTTGGTATGTGGTGGGATAGCTTCTCTCTAGTGTGCATGCTTTACTGATAAGTGTCCATGCTGGTCTGTGAATGGTGTCCATGATTGCCAATACTTGCTCCTCCCATGTTGTTAGTTGTAGGGGAGGAGGTGGGGACCCTCTGCCAGTCCTCTGTACAGCGAGTTGGTGCCTTGCTGCTATGGAATGCACCTTCCTCCGTAGGTCGTTCCACTTCTTCCTGATGTCGTCCCTTGTTCTGGGGTGCTGTCCCACGGCGTTGACCCTGTCCACGATCCTCTGCCATAGCTCCATCTTCCTAGGAATGGATATCTGCTGGACCTGTGCTCCAAATAGCTGAGGCTCTACCCGGATGGTTTCCTCCACCATGACCCGTAGCTCCTCCTCTGAGAATCTGAGGTGTCTTTGTGGTACCATGGGTGTTGTGTGAGTTGTGCAGGTGAGGGTGTGTAGGGTGATGTGTTGGGGTGTGTGATGTTGGGTGCGTGGGTGGTGTATAGGTGTGTAGGTGGTGTGTGGCTCTGGTTTTGTATGTAGTCATGGTGTCTGTCTCTTGCCAACGGTTTGTATTCGTAAAGGGTTGTGGGTAGTGTGGGTGTGTGTTTTATAGTAGTGTGGGTGTGGTGTGTTTGTGGGTGTCAGGTGTGTGTTATTTGAATTGACCAATGTAGTGTTGTTTTGTTTGAGTGTGTGTGTTTTGAGCGTGGCGGTATGTACCTAACAATGGTTTACCACTATTGAATGTCCGACATGGTGATTCGTGTGTCATAATGTGGTGGGCATAGTTCTGTAGGCGTAACGGTGTGGGTTTTGATACTGTCAGTTTATCATTGACTTTTCGTGTGGGGGACTTGTGTCTGTGGCTGAATAGTATTGTATTGTATTGTATTGTAATCGTATTTATATAGCGCTTACTACCCCTGGCGAGGCGTCGAAGCGCTTTTCGATGAGTAGCACACTACTCTGGAACCCAACAAGAATTAGTGATGGATTAGTGTCGTTAAATAATGAGTACAGTTTTAGTAGTATTATGAGTTAATTTGAACAACGGATATGAGAGTTTGTTAGTTAGATTGACTGGACTAATGGAGGGGTGGAGGAGGAAAGAAATCCAGAAGTGTTAATTGGGAGTATATCCTTCATTTACTCAACCCAAAGGCTTGGGATGAGTAAAGGGGGGCGGAGGGGGAAGAGTATGTGGAAGGGTTAGGGAGAGCATAGTAGTAGGATGAGATAAATGCAGGAGAATTTAGTAGGGTTGTGTGGGAGGTCACAGTAGTAGAGTGAGGTTTGGTGGGTTAAATGTGGAAGCGGAGGGAAGAGCTTAGGCAGAGATATTTAGGAGATGAAAGTGGTAGAAGGGATTTGGGATGAGTCAGAGTGAGAATGGAGGATAGTTTGATAGAGACAGGTCATAAGAGTGATGAGTAGATAAGTGTGATAAGATAGGAGCAGGAATTCATAGATATCTAGTATACAACCCACCCAGGAGCCATGCAATGATCCACGAACATGCCAAGCACAGAAACAACATATACATATATATATATATATATATATATATATATATATATATATATATATATATATATATATATGTATGTATATATATATGTATGTATATATATATGTATGTATATATATATGTATGTATATATATATATATATGTATGTATATATATATATATATGTATGTATATATATATATATATATGTATGTATATATATATATATATATATATGTACATATATATATATATATATGTGTGTGTGTATATATATATATATACACACACATGAATACACACACATATGCACATACAATAGATAATTAGAATCATGGGTAAAAAAATACTTAGACAGGTTTAAAGAGTGTATGTGTATTTTATTGTTATGACATAGTAGCAATACATATTTTCTAAAGAAACTATAAATAAATAGAAATATACATATAATCTGAAATAAATATTTATCAACATAGGCATATGCAGTTCATAGTTGTTTGAAAAAGGTGGTTATGAAGGAAAGAGCCAACTCTCGAGTAGTTTTCTGAAGACAAGAAAGTTATCTGTGGCTCTTATAGTTGGGGGTAATGAATTCCATAGTTTGGCTGCTAGGACGGAGAAGGATGTACCACCTACAGTCTTTTTCTTGTATGGTGGTGTTCTAAGGCGGGGTGCCAATCTTGAGCGGAGGGTTCTTTGTTGGATGTATTTGGTAATTTTCTTTCTGATCAAAAGTGGTCCTGTTCCATGTATAGCTTTGTGGGTGATACAAAGCAGCTTGAAAGTGCATCTTCTGGCAACGGGTAACCACTGTAGTGCTCTCAAGGCAGGGGAGATGTGGGCTTGCTTTATATGTAATAGTAGCCTTGCTGCGGAATTCTGGATACGTTGTAGTTTTTTCATAACAGATAGAGATGATCCATGGTAGAGGCTATTGGCATAATCCACTTTGGATAGTACAAGCGAGATAGTAGCTTGCACCTTGTGTGGAAATCCGAGGTGGGGGAAGATGCGTCGTAAAGTCTTTAAGGTGATGAAGCTTGTGCGTGCTAATTTGTCTACTTGGGCATTCATAGTTAACTTGGAATCCATGGTGATTCCTAGGTTTTTAACTTCCTTGGATAATTGAGGAGGTGGTCCGAGATCGTCAGGCCAGACGCACAGAGGGTCATAATTTTTCCAGTCACCACATAGGAGTATTTCTGTTTTAGAGGTATTTAGTTTGAGATGGCTCCAGGTCATCCACTGATCAACGGCTCTGAGGCAACTGAAGATTTGTGAGTTTTCAATGTTTTGGGGGCATTCTAATTTAAGTAGTATTTGTGTGTCATCTGCGTAGTTGTAGCATGTGAGATGGAAATCATTGATCAGTTCTGGTAAAGATATCATGTAGATGTTGAGAAGCAAAGGTGAGATGATTGACCCTTGGGGGACCCCTGCTTTTGTGAGGTAGGGTTCGGATGAGAAGGGGGGCGAGTGGATGATTTTCAATCTTTTTTGAAGATAGGAAGTAATCCAGTCGAGCGCAATCCCTTGTATGCCGGCTTCGTGGAGTCTTTGAGTTAGTGTGTCATGGTCTCAGCTGAGAGGTTCAAGAGAAGTAGTGCAGCAACTCCATTTCGGTTGACTGTGTTTTTAAGATCCTCCCAGATTGCCATGAGTGCTGATTCAGTGCTTCTTCCTGGGCAGAATCCAGTTTGGAAGTCTGAAAGTATAGAATTGTCTTCAATGAATTGTGACATCTGGGCGAACGCTGCTCTTTCTATCAATTTGCCCAGGAAAGGTCCATTTGTGATTGGTCTGTAATTGTTGGGATCTTGCGAGTCTAGGTTTGTTTTCTTTAATAAAGGTCGTATGTATGCCTTTTTCAGGTCTGCAGGAAAAGTTCCTGAAGTTAGAGTTGTTGATGATTCTTCTTACAGGTGTGGCAGCAGAAGTAGATACCAGGATGTTCTTGAAGATTTGTGGTGGGCAAGGGTCAGAAGGGCAACCAGAAGGTCTGCTTGCTTTGACCAAATCCATAAATTCATCCTGGGATATTTGTTTGAAGGACTGTAGAAGTTGGGATGGTTTATTCTTAAAGGGTATTTTAGGAAAGGGGTTGGTGCTGATGGTTTTCTTCTGTTTTAAATAGGAGTCCAATGTGTCTGCCTTGGTTGTGTAGTGAGTTGCCAATTTGTTTGTGAAATCTTGAGTAGTGGGATGTAGGTTTCCGAAATTCATTGAGAATTTTCTTAAAATTACTTGGTTGTAAATTGAGCGATGTGTGTGTGTGTATGTGTCATAATATGGTGAACGGATGTCTGCCTGGCTTTCTCTGATCTTGTTACGGAGGCGGTAAAACAAGCCTACGCTGTCAATTCATCTTTAGCGCTGGCACCTGCACTATACTGCAACCATTTAGGTTGGGTAGGGATTCCCCTTATCATTTAATACGATTAGGTCTACGCCCCAGCCACAATATCCTGTTAAACACAAAGCTATGGCTCCAGTGAGGGAGATCCTCACTCAGCTCATGTACCAAGAAGTATTTGAGCCCTGTGTCTGCAATGAATAACCAGTTATTTTGCGTTGCAAAATCCTACTATTCATATAGAATAGTCTTAGATTACAGACATCTAAATAGTCACATACGCAATACAAAATTCACACAGCACTAATTAACAATATAGTGCGTTCAAAAATATAAAACAACATCAGGACCTGAGTGCATTCTCTTGTGGCTCACAAAAACACTTCTGTTGTTTGCCCCAAGGCTACAAGAATAGCCCAGGGCTGTTTTCAGCCCGTGTAATATCAATATTGCATGATATTGATCCTGAGGCATTGTCCTATGTGGATGACATCTATCTCACAAATGACGATCTCAGCATTCATCTTGCCAGGGTCGATCGTATCGTTCTAGGATTCGCAGCCCTTGATTACGAATTTAGTTTCAGGAAAACTAAAATAGCCTTTTTTCAATGTATTGTTCCTGGGATACGATCTATCAAAGGAGGGTAAGAGTCTGCCCCGCATTTTTGTTTTTTTTAGAGAAGTGTGAGAGGAGGCCTCTTTTTGCCTCCCCTCCCCAACTTTTTGCCTGATGTTGATGTGTCCTAGAAGTTGTAGTGCCCAGGGCCCCTGCTAACCAGGTTCTCATGGCCAGAGCTCTTTACCTAAATCTGTTGAGATGCATGGCACAATTGATTACAGCCTTAAATATCACTGTAAGTCCCTAGTAAATGGGTACACCTGTACCGAGGGCATGGGAAATTAGGGGTAGGCTGCATCCAGCACTGCCATTGCAGGCTGAGTGTTCTGGGGCAAATCTAAAAAGACCAATTCGACTTGGCACATTCCCTGTGTGCCCTTGTCCACCCTACACTGCATATGTTATGGATAAATCACCCCTCTGGCTTGCCTTTTACCCTAAGGCAGGGTGCACCATACTTTACGTGAAGGCATAGTTGCATGAACAATATATACCCCCACTGTGTCCTTGCCAAGCCAGGGACATAATGAGTGAACAGAGCAGTCATTTTACGTACATGTACTGGACACTGGTCAAACACTAGGTCCCAAGCTACATGATGGCCACTCTGTACCCTGGATTGTTTGGTATCAAACAGCTCAGAATATTAAATCCAAACTGTAACCAGTGTTGGATTTAGCCCTAAATGTTCCCAGGGGTCACCTTAGAGGTGTCCCCTGCAAAAGCTAACCTAAGTGGCATAGTTGCTGACTGGTTCATCCAGCCTGCCACTCCAGATGGCCAATATCCAAACCTGGGGCAGAGCCATGGCTCTCTGGGTTGTAAGACAGTGCCTTTCCTGGGTGAGGAGCTAACACCCCCTCCCTCAGGAATGTGCAATACCCTGGCGGTGAGCTTCAAAGGGCTACTGCCCCTGAAACTCGACCCCCCCATGCCTGCTGCTAGCAGCAGATGGCTTCTCCCTTTGCAAACCCACTTTTGGTGGGACCAGAGGTGGGAAACCAGACAAATTGTTGGTGCAGTGGCCTCACTGAGCATGCACCACCCCTGGGTGCTTGCAGGCAAAGTGGACCCTCCATCTCATTTTCCTCCATGTTGGATGATTGGAAAATATCCAATAGGATTTAGGGAAGTGCCCCTTCCCACAGGAAGTAGTCACTGTTGTGGGTGTAGCCACCGAAGGGAAAGTGTCCCATTGGACACTACCAGATTCCCCCTAAAACGCCTACTAAATTCAGTATTTACTGGGCTTCCCTAGACCAAGAAATTAGGTTCATCTGGAAGAATAAAAGACAGCACTAAAGAACTTGACAGGACGAGAACAGATGAGCTGCTGCACCAGAAGAAGCACCAAGACCCCTGCTTCCGGCACCAGAGACCCGACAATAGCTGCTGCAGAGGAGCTGACCACTGTACCAACCTCAGAAGACCCAGAGGACCTCCAGGCTTCGTAAATAGCCCTAGAACTCCCTTCTGAGTGGGGGCACCACTCAAGAGTCTACAGGAACCTGCAAACCGGTGAGCGACACTTTGCCGACCGGACGATATCTCCGCAACCGGAAGTCACCGCTGGACCCGATGGCACACCAATGACAGCTTGGATGAGAACTGCAACGGTGCCCAGTTTGGTGGCACAGCGCACTCCCGTGGCTGAGTTGTGGCAATACCCCAGGTACTGACAAGTGCACATCAGACATCACCAACAGCAGCTCCCCCAGGGCTGCAACTGGACCAGGAAAAAACCCCAGTCAAGGGACTTCAGTGGCACCCCGGACCTCCCACCAGAGCACCCGCGACATCCTGTTAGACCCCAAGAAGAAGACTTACCTCCAGTTACAAAGGGTCCCTTTGCGCACAGCATCCTAGACCTTCAAAACTCCTGCACCTGGCTGCCCTGAGTCTTGCATTACGGGATTTACAGTGTGCCCCAGGTCCCCAATCCCTTGCGGCCTCAACAGCCCAAGAGACCCCCAAGAACCCACCTTAAACTTGCAAACCAGCTCCTTTTCCAAGTGGCCCTACAGGTCGCCCTGTACCTGTGCCAAGAGGTTTTCCAACACTGCTTCCACCGGAACTGGGAGCCGCCCGAGGCTCTCCAGCTGGCACATTGTGCCCACCGACCACTCCGCCCAGCCTGCAAGAGAAGAAACTGGTTACACAATTGTACGATTTTTAATGCATTTTTAAAGGTGACTGTGCATTGATAACAATGGTGTGTAATTACGCACAGAAAGACTAACTTTATTAAAACTCCAAAAAGTAATATCTAAAAAAGCACTTAACGTATTCTAAAGATTTTGGTCTTAAAATGTATATAAAAGTCTGAAATATCTTTATAAATTCTGGTGGCGAGTTATTCATTGAGTGTGTGCGGTGCATGATTGGAGTTGTGAGTACAGAAAATACTGAGCACATCTCCTGGATTAGCCTAGCTGCTCGACCAGCTACCTTAAAAATTGGATTATTAGGTGATCTGATTTTTACCTCTGGGAACCAATGTGTGGTTGCCTGGACACCCTACACAGTGTGCCTTGATTTGCATACTACATAGAGGACTGGCTTCCTTCAAGAAGTGTACTCAACTCCAGCCACCAAATACTGTCATGAAGCTACAGTTTTTACTTGGTTTCTTCAACTTTGCCAGAACATACATTCCTGATTATGCACAACGCATCAAGCCACTCTGACTTAATATGCCCAGATTTTTCTAGCTGACACTGGACAGTGGAACACACACGCATCCTTAGAGGATTGCATCAGGACATGGTAAAAGCAAACCATTTACCCATTATAAAACGAATTTGATCATCAGAATAATTGCTGGTGTCATTTGGTTCTTTAACAAAGGCAACACGGTGCCCATAGCATATAAATCACATATCTGATAGAGACTTCGAGCTGCAGATTCCTTACTTTTGAATTTCCTGGCGTCCGCTTCGAATCTGAATTTTTTTGTTGAGTAATACCCTACACGCCCAGTCCGGTGGCGTTATTTGGATCCATGTGCTTCGTGCGGCTCTGCTTGGCGTCATTGGAGAAGTCTGTGACATCACGGTTGTCTACAAAGGCACCACCCTGGCGCGCGTATGTCATTATCTTCTTGAATTCTCTTCTATCGAGCCAGTGGATGAAGTTCTCTGTCCTTATCTTTCCTTACATAAGGTCCAAAGAGATTTTTACCTTGTGAACATTTCAGCAGTACCAATTCTTGGTGGGATTGTTTGGGATAAAGTTCCATTTGATATATACAGGCCTACTGAGGTCATTCAAATTCTGAGTTTTCAAAATTTCAGTGACACCTGGTGTTGTTTCTGATGACTGGGATGTTCAAACAGTTGATTCCATGCTAGCTTAATTGCAGAATTACACTGTATTTGAAAGTGTGAGTGTATACACTAACACAAAGAATAATGGGGAGATGTTCTATTATAACAATTGGGGACATTACTACCTGCACCAAGCAACTAGACACAGATCGGTATTCAGTTACACACAGTGGGAACTGTAGGAGGCTGGCCTGGCTTATAGTGGGTACCTTGTGGTACTTACACCCTGTGACAGGTTCACTTATCCCTTATTAGTAGAATAGAGGTGTTTCTAGCAGCTTAGGCTGATAGAAAGTAGCTATGGCAAAGCAGCTTAGGCTGAACTAGGAGACATGCAAAGCTCCTCCTATACCACTTATATCAGCACAATATCATAAGAAAACACAATACTCAGAGGTACTAAAAATACTTTATTTTAGTGACAGTATGCCAAACGAATCTCAGAGAATACCCTCCCTTAGGAGGTAAATAATATAAACAAGTTATATGTACACAGACCCAAAACAGGTAAGTAACGGTAAGAAAAGTAGTGCAAACAATGTAGAATCACAATAGGATGCAATAGGTAGGCATAGGTCTAGGGGCAACACAAACCATATACTCCAAAAGTGGAATGCAAATCACGAATGGACCCCAGACCTATGGGAGATTGTAGAGGGTCGCTGGGACTGTAAGAAAACAGTAAGGGTGTCCAAAATACCACACCACAAGTCCCTAGAAAGTAGGAGTAAAGTTACCCTACTGCCCCAGAAAGACACAATAGTCGTGATGGGGGGATTCTGCAAGAACCACAAGCACCAGCAAAACACTGAAGACTGATTCCTGGACCTGAGGACCTGATAAGGAAGGGGACCAAGTCCAAGAGATAGTGTCCGGGGGGGGGGGCAGGAGCCCACTAAACCCCGGATGAAGGTGCAAAAGGGCTGCCTCCGGGTGGAAGAAGCTAAAGATTCTGCAACAACGAAAAGGGCTAGGAACTTCTCCTTTGGATAGAAGATGTCCCATGGCGTGCTGGAAGTGTTTCCACGCAGAACTACCGCAAACAAGCCTTGCTAGCTGCAAGGGTCGCAGTGGAGGTTTTTGGGCGCTGCTGGGGACCAGAAAGGACCAGGATGTCGCCCCTTGGAGGAGGAGACAGAGGGGGCGCTCAGCAACTCAGAGAGCCCCCGCAGAAGCAGGCAGCACCTGCAGAAGTACCGGAGCAGGCACTTGGCAGTTCGGTGAACTCAGAGTCACAAAAGGAGGGTCCTTGATGTCGGAGTCCAACTCAGCGGGTTGAGCACTGCAGGACGGAGTGCTGGGGACCCAGGCTAGGCTGTGCACAAAGGAATCCTTGGAGAAGTGCACAGAAACCGGAGCAGCTGCAAATCACGCATTACACAGGTTTGCTGTCTGGCGTGGGGAGGCAAGGACTTACCTCCACCAAATTTGGACAGAAGGGCCAGTGGACTGTGGGAAACACTTGGACCCAGCTCCTGTGTTCCAGGGACCACGCTCGTCAGGATGAGAGGGGACCCAGAGGACCGGTGATGCAGTCTTTTTGTGCCTGCTTTAGCAGGGGGAAGATTCCGTCAACCCACAGGAGATTTCTTCTTGGCTTCCAGTGCAGGGTGAAGGCAGACAGCCCTCAGAGCATGCACCACCAGGAAACAGTCAAGAAAGCCAGCAGGATGAGGCGCTACAATGTTGCTGCTAGTCATCTTGCTACTTTGTTGCGGTTTTGCAGGCGTCCTGGAGCAGTCAGCGGTCGATCCTTGGCAGAAGTCGAAGAGAGAAGTGCAGAGGAACTCTGGTGAGCTCTTGCATTCGTTATCTGAGGAATAGCCCAGAGGAGAGACCCTAAATAGCCAGAAAAGGAGGTTTGGCTACTAAGAAAGGAGGCTTGGCTACTGAAAGAGGTAAGCACCTATCAGGAGGGGTCTCTGACGTCACCTGCTGGCACTGGCCACTCGGAGCAGTCCATTGTGCTCCAACACCTCTGAAACCAAGATGGCAGAGGTCTGGGACACACTGGAGGTACTGGTCAGGGGAGTGGTCACTCTCCTTTCCTTTGTCCAGTTTCGCGCCAGAGCAGGGCTGGGGGATCCCTGAACCGGTGTAGACTGGCTTATGCAGAGATGGGCACCATCTGTGGTCATCAAAGCATTTCCAGAGGCTGGGGGAGGTTACTCCTCCCCAGCCCTTCACACCTATTTCCAAAGGGAGAGGGTGTAACACCCTCTCTGAGAGGAAATTCTTTGTTCTGCTTTCCTGGGACCAGGCTGCCCAGACCCCAGGGGGCCAGAAACCTGTCTTAGGGGTTGGCAGCAGCAGCAGCTGCAGTGGAAACCCCGGAAAGGCAGTTTGGCAGTACCCGGGTTCTGTGCTAGAGACCCGGGGGATCATGGAATTGTCACCCCAATACCAGAATGGTATTGGGGTAACAATTCCATGATCTTAGACATGTTACATGGCCATGTTCGGAGTTACCATTGTGACGCTACACATAGGTAGTGACATATGTGTAGTGCACGTGTGTAATGGTGTCCCAGCACTCACAAAGTTTGGGGAATTTGCCCTGAACGATGTGGGGGCACCTTGGCTAGTGCCAGGGTGCCCACACACTAATTAACTTGGCACCTAACCTTCACCAAGTGAGGGTTAGACATATAGGTGACTTATAAGTTACTTATGTGCAGTGAAAAATGGGTGTCAAATAACATGGACGTTATTTCACTCAGGCTGCAGTGGCAGTCCTGTGTAAGAATTGTCTGAGCTCCCTAGGGGTGGCAAAATAAATTCTGCAGCCCATAGGGATCTCCTGGAACCTCAATACCCTGGGTACCTAGTTACCATATACTAGGGAATTATATGGGTGTTCCAGTGTGCCAATGAGAATTGGTAAAATTAGTCACTAGCCTGCAGTGACAATTTTAAAGCAAAGAGAGAGCATAAACACTGAGGTTCTGGTTAGCAGAGCTTCAGTGATACAGTTAGGCACCATACATGGAACACATATAGGCCACAAACTTATGAGCACTGGGGTCCTGGCTAGCAGGATCCCAGTGAGACAGTAAAAACACCCTGACATATACTCACAAACAGGCCAAAAGTGGGGGTACCAAGGCTAGAAAGAGGCTACTTTCCTACTTCCTACAGGAACACTGTTCAACTCCGCCTATGGTGAGTCCAGAACAATATTCAGATAAATCCACATATTTTTCTGGGCATGATATTAAGAAGGCAGAATCATACTATTTCAAGTTACCACCTTCTTAGATTAGGAAACTTTTGCTAAAAAAACACTAAATCGATCCATTCACATTCCTTTATTTCCCGACTTGCATTTGAAGGATACGGATACTGGAAGGACATCATCAATGTAAAAAGTGTAGGGTGAACACAAGATTGGCAAATTCAGGGTAGGAAAGCTTTGTTTAGAGCAAGCCTTATTCCTGTTCAAATGATCTTTTTAAATGACAGAATTCAACAGACATCCTGTCTGGGGTAAGCAGAAATAAAAGAAATGAATGCGCCCAGTATCCCTACACTGGTAAAATTCACCTTTTGTCCAGTCTTTCCTGAACGTCACCGAGGAAGAACTAGATGCAAAGCTTCAGGCTGGTACCTTTAATTCTTCACTTTCTAGTCCCGGTGGGTGGTTATTGTGACCAATAGGCACAAATAGGTGTCAGGTGCGTTTTGTTAATTCCTCATGGGGTTTGAAGATCAGCCAGCCGGACCCTTGCTTTGTCTAGGGTCAACTGTAAGGAAATGCCTCCTTGGCATGGTTACCCCTTCACTTTTTGCCTTTGCTGATGCTAAGTTATGATTTGAAAGTGTGCTGGGACCCTGCTAACCAGGCCCCAGCACCAGTGTTCTTTCCCTAAACTGTACCTTTGTCTCCACAATTGGCACAACTTTGGCACTCAGGCAAGTCCCTTGTAACTGGTACCCCTGGTACCAAGGGCCTTGATGCCAGGGAAGGTTTCTAAGGGCCGCAGCATGTCTTATGCCACCCTAGGGACCCCTCACTCAGCACATGCACACTGCTTGCCAGCTTGTGTGTGCTGGTGGGGAGAAAATGACTAAGTCGACATCGCACTCCCCTCAGGGTGCCATGCCAATCTCACACTGCCTGTGGCATAGGTATGTCACCCCTCTAGCAGGACTTACAGCCCTAAGGCAGGGTGCACTGTACCACAGGTGAGGGCATAAGTGCATGAGCACTATGTCCCTACAGTGTCAAAGCCAAACCTTAGACATTGTAAGTGCAGGGTAGCTATAAGAGTATATGGTCTGGGAATCTGTCAAACACGAACTCCACAGCACCATAATGGCTACTCTGAAAACTGGGAAGTTTGGTATCAAACTTCTCAGCACAATAAATGCACACTGATGCCAGCGTGCAATTTATTTGAAAATACACCCATAGCGCATCTTAGAGATGCCCCCTGAAAACATACCTGACTTCCAGTGTAGGCTGACTAGTTTTTGCCAGCCTGCCACACACCAGACATGTTGCTGGCCACATGGGGTGAGTGCCTTTGTCACTCTGTGGCCAGGAACAAAGCCTGTACTGGGTGGAGGTGCTTCTCACCCCCCCCCCCCCACCCCCCTCTGCAGGAACTGTAACACCTGGCGGTGAGCCTCAAAGGCTCACCCCCTTTGTTACAGTGCCACAGGGCATCCCAGCTTGTGGAGATGTCCGCCCCTCCGGCCACTGCCCCCACTTTTGGCGGCAAGGCTGGAGGAGATAATTAGAAAAACAAGGAGGAGTCACCCACGAGTCAGGACAAGCCCCTAAGGTGTCCTGAGGTGACTCTTACTTTTAGAAATCCTCCATCTTCTGGATGGAGGATTCCCCCAATAGGATTAGGGATGTGCCCCCCCCCTCCCCTCAGGGAGGAGGCACAAAGAGGGTGTAGCCATCCTCAAGGACAGTAGCCATTGGCTACTACCCTCACACCCCTAAATTCAGTATTTAGGGGCCCCCCGAACCTAGGAAACTAGATTCCTGCTACCTTAACCGGAAGAAGGACTGCTGACCTGAAGCCCTTTCAGTGAAGACGGAGATGACAACTGCTTTGGCCCCAGCCCTACCGGCCTGTCTCCCAACTTCGAAGAAAACTGCAATAGCGACACATCCAACAGGGACCTGCGACCTCTGAAGCTCTGAGGACTGCCCTGTAACCAAGGACCAAGAAAGTCCCGTGAGCAGCGGCCCTGTTCAACAATCTGCAACTTTCTTGCAACAAAGAAACAACTTTAAGGACTTCACGTTTCCCTCTGGAAGTGTGAGAATTTCCACTCTGCACCCGACGCCCCCGGCTCGCCCAGCGGAAAACTAACACTACAGGGAGGACTCCCCGGCGACTGCGAGCCCATGAGTAGCCAAAGACGACCCCCCTGATCCCCCACAGCGACGACTGCGGAGGAAATCCAGAGGCTCCCCCTGACTGCGACTGCCTGTAACAAGGGACCCGACGCCTGGAACCAACACTGCACCCGAAGCCCCCAGGACCTGAAGGAACTGAACTCCAGTGCAGGAGTGACCCCCAGGCGACCCTCTGCCTAGCCCAGGTGGTGGCGGCTGCCCCGAGGAGCCCCCCGTGCCTACCTGCATCGCTGAAGAGACCCCCGAGTCTCCCCATTGCTTTCAATACAAAACCCGGCGCCTGTTTGCTCTCTGCACCCAGCCGCCCCTGTGCCGCTGAGGGTGTACTTTCTTTGCCTGCTTGTTCCCCCCCCCTCCCGGTGCCCTAAAAAAAAACCATGTTCTGGTGCGAGGAGGCGTGTATTTACCTCCTGGCGACTGGAACCAGGACACCCCTGTTCTCCATTGAAGCATATGTGTTTTGGGCACCTCTTTGACCTCTACACCTGACCGGCCCTGAGCTGCTGGTGTGGTAACTCTGGGGTTGCCTTAAACCCCCAACGGTGGGCTACCTTGGACCCAACTTTGAACCCTATAAGTGTTTTACTTACTTGTGAACTTAACAATTACTTACCTCCCCCAGGAACTGCTGATTTTTGCACAGTGTCCACTTTTAAAATAGCTTATTGCCATTTTTGCCAAAACTCTACATGCTATTGTGATTATTCAAAGTTCCTAGAATACATAAGTAAAATACCTTTCCTTTGAAGTATTACTTGTAAATCTTGAACCTGTGGTTCTTAAAATAAATTAAGAAAATATATTTTTCTATATAAAAACCTATTGGCCTGGAGTAAGTCTTTGAGTGTGTGTTCCTCATTTATTGCCTGTGAGTGTACAACAAATGCTTAACACTACCCTCTGATAAGCCTACTGCTCGACCACACTACCACAAAATAGAGCACTAGAATGATCTAATTTTGCCACTATCTTACCTCTAAGGGGAACCCTTGGACTCTGTGCACACTATTTCTTACTTTGAAATCATATATACAGTGCAACTTCCTACATCAACACTCTGGTATAGTTACTACAAACAGTGTGGGTAAACTGTGTCAACAATGGTTGAAAACTAACACCATAGCAGCAGTTTAAAAACATCTTAATATGCTATCTGAAGACATAGACGTACAAGATTTCTCGATAAGTCCCAGAAAGCCACTCTCTAAAAGATTAACCTTTGCCACATACAATGACATCTGGAAGCTTTCTCAAATGGAAGCAGTTGCATATTTAAGGCAGATAGATAAGGAAAATTTAGAAAAGACTTTAGCTGTTGTTGATAATGGCATGAAATCTGTCCAACAGGATACACTCCCTTAATAACAGTCATCTGCGATTGACATCATTAAGAATTACATTTTCTTTTTTTACACCATGGACGAAGTGAACAGTGCTCCATTATGCAATTAGGTTGGACATTACAGATTCTGATATATGGCTGCGTTCCATGGACATACATTAACAGTAGTGACCTGTTAGCTGATTTTAATTTATCCAGGGAACAACAAACAAAGGGTAAAAGGGAAGCGAGTTTCACCATGCTTCATATAGAAAAATTAGAGAAGTTGCCTTTGACGGTTGCAGAAAGTCCATCAATAGTAAGGCTCGTACATGGCATTATAAATCTTCCCATTTCCACCTTTCGTTTTTTTAAATGTTTGAAATATCGTGCAGTGGGCAGATGCGAGCAGCTAGGTGATAGCTATATTAAAGAAGTGTGGGAATTGCCTTTTGAATATAAATGTCTGAACTGCGAAAAAGAGGACTTTGTCAGCGAATGTGAGACTACTGTTAGTCATTGAATGATTTGCATACAGGTGTTTCTTCAGGGCCTTTGCAATGCAGGGGTCGCAAACTTGGCCTGTTTTCTGAAGGGTACTCCTGTCCCTTTAATTCGTCTAGCATTTCATATACTTTCAAATGGAAGTTCTGTGGTCTTGAGCGATCAAAGCTGCTGTGGTATGAGACCATGAATTGCCGATGCAATTTCAGTCTTTAAGATTGTAACTTGTTGCGGAAATGTTTTATTCCCCTCGCACACAAGAGATAAGAGTAGTAGAAGTGTGGCCTCACATTGATACTACTAACGTAAATTATGACAAGCTGAGCAGACTGAAGGCGCTACTGTTCCAGAAACAAGTTGCATTGACATCGGCTAGCGAGATGTATGCTCTCCAGATAGCAAGATCATCAGCCAAGATACAATCCCTATTAAATACCAACTTCACCAAGCACTTTGGAGAGCTGGTATCTTCAAGCACTACAGGGATTGTGCACTTCCTTAAGGCTGTCAGGTCTGGATTCTTGTCCATCTTCCAGACTGTCTTCAGAGTCATTCCTTCAGCCATCCATTTACTCTTTTCAAGTGTGTTTGGCGGTTTTCCTGCAACTTTGGTATTAATCGGCAGGATACTGCTGCTGTTGTTCCTGATACGCAGTGGTTGTGCCTTCCCAGTTAAGCGGAGTGATGGAGCTACTACCACTAGCCCAGCTGTGCTGTAATCACATGGTGCAGTTCTTTAGTGCTCCGTTGCTGGAAGAATTGGAGCGTGATTGGTCACTGTCATTCCGACCAGTCTTATGGTGTGTGCAACCAGTCTTTCATTGCACCTAGTGCCTCTTTGAACATCTACGTTCGGTGTGCCTTGCTGTTCCACCAGTGCCTCCTGTGGACCAAGAACTGCTGATGTTCCAGATGAGGGTTAATTTCTGGTCGTGCCCCTTGAGACTGAGACTAAGGCTGATTCGTGAGGCCAGTTACGGGCCGCCCTTGGTGGACTATCTGGCTCCTTTAGGCAATTTGGATGGTGCTGTCCTCACGGGTGATCCGGAAGCTGCAGCCCACTACTGCCCTGTGGATCCATCTGCCAATCCTGTCATCGATCTTACATCTGACAATGTGGATTCTTTCCTGGATACCCTTCCTTTTGATGGCTTTGAAGACATTCTTTAAGATCATGACTACTGTTAAATTAATTTGACCATTGATTTATTCTAAAGTTTCAAAGTTTTGCTAACATTGCCTTTAACTTTGGCCAGCTGTGCTTGCCATGGTCGACGTTTTGTCTCTCTTCAGCTATTTTAACAAGTTTTTAATTAGATTTTAGTTATATTTTAATAAGATTTTAGCTTGTTTTAGTCCAGCACACTTTAGCTTGGGTTAATTCACCTTCTCTGGGATCATCATTATGGCGACATACTTGTTCTGGCAATGGGAAGGGTGTAGTGGGAATCAGGAGTTTCTGGCTTGCAGATCCGTGCCCCTGTCACCTAGTGACTTTTAACCTACTTAGCTTGCTCTGTTTTAGCACATATTATTTGATAATTTCTTCCAAGATGGTTGCTATATTTATAGATAGGAAGATGTTTTAATTTCATGTTATCAGTGCCACTCTCTGAAGGTGTCACTATCAGCGTCAAAGATAAGTGATATTCATAGGTATTTACATCATGTGCCTTCTCACTTATGTGTGACAGTAACATAATGTCGTTTTTCATGGAATTGTTTATGTAATTGCCGCCCCAAGGATACCTTCTTATCTGTTGTTTGGGAACATACCTGCGTCAAGGGCCCTACAAGATCTGTATAACTACATCTCACGCAGACAGGGTTATCAGAGGGATTCCTACCAGATGTCATCAACACTATCTATCCTACACTTCGCCCTGATGCAGACCCAGCCTTTGTGTCCCCGCAGAGTCTGATCTAGAGACCTCATTCCAAAGTAATGAGGGTTGAGGGGGCTCTTCTCATGGACATGGTACTGGCAGATTAGGTTTAACACACCAGGCTCTCTTTAGGTTAGAGGTTAGGTTCATCATGCAAGGGTATTAGGACCTATTTCGCATCTCATGTTACTGTAAGTTAGTGGGGGTCTTTATGTTCATAACTCTCATTTTTTCAATTCTGTTTCTTGCATTGTTCATTATCCTAATCATTGCAGCCCATGCATTTTACAGTAGATTGTAGTTTTGTTAATCAAACCTATTGAAAACTTTACTGCATCGCCTTTATTGCCTGTGTGTGACTGAGACTTGTTGCTCAGATGAGTAAAGGGTAATATCCATTTGACCACGACTCCCCTGAGATGTCGCACTCTTGAGTCCATGCGTAAAGGCTGCCACACATTACCTTTTACTATTTGGGTTTTTGGTGAAGTATTGATTGTGACCCGGGAGGGTTGGGCCGACAGTTAGTGACTTGTTTTAGGATTGACCTAGTCACCCACAAACAAAAGAGCTGTCATCCCTAAACCAGCAGTCTTGACCAGAGTAAGAGTCCAGCTACGACAGGAAGATAGTGCAGACCTTCACAGGCAACACCACCACAACATTGTTTTGCAACAAGCAGGGCGTGGTGGGGTCATGGACCCTTTGTCAAGAGGCCTTGCGTCTCTGGACATGGCTGGAACATCAGGGCATAACCCTGGTGGTTCAAAACCTGTCAGGTTCTCTGAACGCGAGGGCGGAATATTCAGCCGCTGATGCCTAGCAGATCACAAGTGGCATCTCCATCCAGAGGTGGCACCAGAACTCTTTCAGCAGTGGCAAGATCCTTGGTTAAATCTGTTTGCCTCCAAAGAGAACATGCAATGTCTGCAGTATTGCACATTGGGGTTTCCAAGGTGGTACTCGGCAATGCGTTTCGTCTGGAGTGTAGCTCAGGCCTCCTGTACGCCTTTCTGCCCGTACCACTTCTGACCAGAGTTCTCAAGAAGATCAAGAACTACTGAGCCCAAGTAATCCTGGTGGCTCTGGACTGGCATGGAGAGTCTGGTATCCCAAGCTTCTGAAAATGAGCATCGATCCTCCAATCAGTTTGCCAATTCAGGAAGATCGTCTTTTTCAGCAGAAGGGGACGTTTCTTCACCCCAGCTTGTTAACTCGGCGCCTTCTTGCGTGGAGATTGAGCATCGGCAGCTGGGAGCCTTCAACCTTCCTCCTGAAATCTGTCAAGTTATTCTGGCAGCCAGGCTTCCCTCCACCAAGTCGGTATATGCCTGCCTTTATATATTATTTTACAGAAAGATCTATTGATCCAGTTTCTGCTACACTCCCTATATTTTGTCCCTTGCCCAGCAGGGCTCTGCATTGCGCACACTCCAGGGATATCTTTCTGCCTTATTAGGTTTTCTCCAGCTGCCTGATCAGCCTTCTTTATTCAAATCCTCTATTGTAATAAGATTCCTTAAAGGGCTTGTACGTATGTTTCCTCCTATTCCCTTTTTCATGCCTCTATAGAACTTAAAAATTTGGTTCTCACTTTTCTCATGTGTGCTTCCTTTGAGCCTTTGCACAATTGTCCCCTTCGGCTGCTCACCAGCAAGACAGCCTTCTTAGTGGCCAGAAGGGTGAGTGAGATGAAGGCTTTCATCCAAACCTCAATATCTAACCATGTTTTTGGACAGAGTAGTGCTTTGAATTTGTGCCTCTTTTCTCCCTAAGGTGGTGACCCTATTTCACCTGGGTCAGAACATCACCCTGCCCACCTTCTTTGCTCCCCCGCATCCCTCTAAGAAAGAAGGGTGACTCAATCTACTGGACCCAAAAAGAGCATTATCGTTCTACCTTGGCTGCACAAAAGAGTTCAGGGTGGATGACCAACTCTTTGTAGGGCACGTGGGAGCCAAGAAAGATTGAGTAGCGCTGTGAGTGAAGGAGGGGCAGGAGCCCTTTAACTTTGAAATCGCGCTCCCGCCGTCGCGGGAAGCGCCGTGAGCGGAGGAGGGGCAGGAGCCCTTTATATTTCTGTCGCGCTCCCGCCGTCGCGGGAAGCGCTGTGAGTGAAGGAGGGGCAGGAGCCCTTTAACTTTGAAATCGCGCTCCCGCCGTTGCGGGAAGCGCCGTGAGCCGAGGAGGGGCAGGAGCCCTTTATATTTCTGTCGCGCTCCCGCCGTCGCGGGAAGCGCTGTGAGTGAAGGTGGGGCAGGAGCCCTTTAACTTTGAAATCGCGCTCCCGCCGTCGCGGGAAGCGCCGTGAGCGGAGGAGGGGCAGGAGCCCTTTATATTTCTGTTGCGTGCCCGCTGCGCTGGACGCACGCGGGCGGCGCCCGGGCAAAGCCCGGGCCAAGGGCGGGCCCGTCCTTCGCCCGTCATCAACCGGAAGAGGCCGGGCTGGGCCCCCCCCCTAACGTCTACTTCTTCTGCCTGTGGAATCTCCATCGGGGTGCTGTTTCAGATACTGTGTGAGTTTGTTACCAAATATGGGGAAAAGAAAGTCTAATGTTCAGAAGGGGGAAGCCGGGTCCAGCTCCCTTCAGTCCTCCATTACTAGTTATTTATCTTCTGTGATGGGGGCCATTGAATCCGAACTTGAACATGTAGAAGAAAGGATTGGGGCTGTCCAAAGTACTGTTCAACACCCCCCCTTGGAACCTACCATCCATATTTCCACTTTTCCAAGGACTGGTCCTTCATCACTGATCTCGCCTCTGAATACCAGCCAGTTGGGCGCCGATATACTCCCCACTACCGACCAAATTAATTCTTCTCTCCTTTTAGCTATTCCTCCTCCTGAAAGCTCTTGCTCTCAGGCCGATTCTCCCCCTTTGAAGAAGAGGAGAGCCGGGAAAAAGCTCAAAAATACAAAAAAGGCCCTGGGCTCCAATAAGAATCTACCTACCTCCCTGGCCCATAGTGACCAACCCCCAATCCCCCTGGTCTCCTTCCCCGAATGCCCTCCGAGTAAGGATGCTCCTGAAGATCTTTCTAGTTTTATTGACTTGACACTCAAATCCTTTTGCGCAACTCTTGAGGCAAAAATTTCCACCTTGATCGCTAGGAAGCTCGATTTCTTTTGTAACGATGTGACCAGGTTTTTATCTAGTTTTTTAAAACCAGGTCCTTTATGCACGGGAATACTTCATAGCCCCGAACCAGCACATCAGTCTACTCCTCCCCCTACTTTGGTACCCCAAGGAGTAAGTAATTTTTTGCCTGATCCACGAACCGTCTCTGGTCAAGGACCTTTCGCTGACAACCCTGCATCAGGGCCGATAAGGGAAGTTTATTCCTCTAGAACGCATGACAAAGATCCTTCTAAACTTACTAACCATGCAGACTTTTTACATTTACCACCTGCCTGCAACCCGTACGTTCTGGTTCTCTCAAATGTTCCTCCTCTGGAGTGCTCCAAACAAGAAGATACCCACTCCCTAATTAGAAAAGCTGGTCACTGGTTGAACTTCAATTTCAAATCCAATTGTTTCCACAATGATAAGATTCTCATGGCCCGAAGAGTGAGGAGGGTAGGACACTCCAAAGTATTGGAGGAGGGAGACTATGTTGTTTTAAATTTTGCTAATCCTCGTTCAGTAGACAATTTTTTGACCAATTTGGACTACTGTAAAATGTCAACTAACAGGATTCAAATACATCCCCTGTATCATTTTTACGACCCTGTGCTCCTACCAAACCGCATTGTCACTAATTCTAGTATTCGCAGACCAGATTTTGAAAGGCTTCATTTACAGGTAAATGTACCCTCTAGCAACCGGTTCTCGACTCTGTCACCTTGACGTGAACGATTGACTATCGGTGACCCACCCCTGTTCTTCTAAAAAGGAGAGACCAAAGGCTGGGAATGTCCACGCTGAATGTATCTGGGACACAGGAAAGCCTGATTTGGACCTGAAAGCTCCTATAAATACTAAAGTTCTAATGTCATGTCCTGTGTCTAGACCATTAACTCTGCTTAGCTGGAACATAGCAGGGCTGCGATCTAAATCTGACAATTCGGACTGGAAGAGCTTCATTTCCTCCTACGATATAATCTGTCTACAGGAGACCTGGTCCAAAGATACGTTCCTCCTGAACTCCTCTCTTTGTGTCAGCCGGCATTAACCTCCCAGATGGGGAGAGCTAGTGGCGGCCTCTTAGTTCTCGTTTCCGTACATCTCCCGCTTTTAAAAGTGTCTTTAATCTGGTCTTCCCTTTATTTTATGGTTGTCCTAGTCTCTATTTGTGGCCAAAAGGATATCCTTATTTTAAACTTTTATAACAATATCCCTCGGGGCCTCCTTATGGGTCATTTGGAAGAGGTAACGGATTTTATAGATTCTTCACATGCTTTGCAGAATAGTGACCTAATTATTATATGGGTGGGCGATTTCAACACTCCTCTGTGCAGCAAAGAACACATGGACCTGTGTGCCTTTCCTGCTGAGGGCAGAGAGTCAGTATTTCATTTTAACCATACATCTGAAGGAGATGCCTTAAACCTTTTTACTTGTAAATTTGACTTGGTCCATGTTACCGAGAAATTGGCCCCTGACGCCTGCAATATACCAACCTTTACAGGGAATTTGAGGGGGAGTATTATCGATTTCATACTTATCAGCTCCTCTGATTTTTACGTAATTCAAGAATTCAAGATTACGCCCCACTGTGCGAGTGATCATAACCCCCTTAGTATTATATTGGACCTAAAAATTATTCAGGCACCCAATAATAAAAGCTTGAGCGCTGCTACTGTTTATAATCCAAACTGTGGCATACGTTTAAAATGGGACAAAATAGATCCAAAACTTTTTAACCAGGAAATTGTAAGAAGTAGGTCGGACTCGATTCAGATGTGTCTCTCCCAGCAGTTAGATTCTGACCGCATAGTGCGTGAATTTGAATTTTTAAGCACTGACATTTCACGCGCCTTGGCGGTGGACAGGCCTGCGAAGGGGCCGGCGGCCCACAGATGGTTCGACTCCGCGTGTTCATCTGCCCACAAAAAACTCAAAGATGCACTTAAAGCAGTTCCTCTCTCCCGTCAATTAGTTAAAATAGCCAGAGTTGATTATAAGGCTGCCATTGACAAACGGAAATCAGAAATTAGGTCCAGGGCCTGGGGCGATCTTTTGGCTGCATCTGAGCAGAAGGACACTTCTAAATTTTGGAAAGTGATTAATCACTCATACTTTTCTGGTCACCACTCTTTGGCCGATGACTGTCTTATTACTGAGGATGTCTGGTTAACTCATTTTAGGAAAGTCTTCTGTTCAGGAACCTATGAGAATTCGCATGTAAATCCTTCTGCACTTTTCAATTTAGATTCCAAAACTAAGGCCCCAAACATTATTTTTGACCTCCACGAGGTCAAAAATGCTATTAATAGATCAAGGCAGGGAAAAGCTCCCGGCCCCGATGGGGTTCCCGCTGATCTTTTTAAATCAGAAATTGATCTTTGGGGTCCGCTAGTTACAAATGTTTTGAATAGTGTGGTAAACAGTAACGTGCCCCTTTCATGGAAATCAGCCATTATTGTTCCTATCTTTAAAAAAGGTAATAGACAAGATCCTTCCTGTTACAGACCAATCTCTCTTATTGATTCGACGGCAAAGATTTTAGGTAGTGTGATCTTGTCCCGGTTAGAAGACTGGGTGTCCGAGGCCCAGATTTTATCCCCTATTCAATTTGGTTTTAGACCTGGTGTAGGCACAGTTGAGCAAGTTTTAAACTTGCAGCTGATACTCAGCAAATATGTGACAGTCAAAAAAGAGTCTATTCACATGGCTTTCATTGATCTAACCAGTGCCTTTGATATGGTTAATAGGTCAAAGTTATGGCAAATTTTGTAAGCCTTAGGCTGTGATCCGCCTCTATTGGAGCTTATTAAACGCCTACACACAGACCTAACAATTTCTGTTCAGGTCGGCTCACATGGGCAGAGAACCTCCCCCATCCCGTCAACTAGGGGCGTAAGGCAGGGATGTATCTTAGCCCCTTTTCTCTTTCTGATTTATATAAATGGGCTCTATGATTCACTTTTAAAACATGCAAAGGACATACCGAAGATGGGTCAGAGACACCTTCCAGTTTTATTATACGCTGACGATGCAGTTTTAATTGCCCGTACTGCAAACGGTTTACAGGGACTACTGGATGTATTTTACGATTTTATGCTGAATCTGGATCTGAAAGTAAATTACCCAAAGACTTTTGTTATGACTTGTGGCCCACGCAATACAAAGTCTAAACTATTTTCTATGGGAGGGCACACTCTTAATAAGGTCAAAGAATTTTGTTATCTAGGCATGTACATGAGTTCTTCTTTGTCCTGGAAGACACACATTAATTTTAAGCTCCAACAGTTGATAAGGAACAATGAAGCAATTTTTCGCTTTTCAAATAAACTAGGTCACAGACCCCCTGCTCAGTTGAAAACTCTTTATAATTCCAAATGCACTGCATCAGTCCTTTATGGGGCAGGCGTCTGGGGCTATAATAAAATACCGTCTCTTCAGAGTGTAGAAAATAAATTCCTGCGCAGATTATTGTTGGTTCCAAAATGCACCGCAAACATAATCTGCCATGAAGAACTGGGTCAGTGCTTTTTGGAGGACAGGGTCTTTATGGCTCCCCTACTGCTGTGGATCAAATGTTGGTCAAACCCTATGGCAAGTTTGGTCCAAGACTGTATCACTGATTGTCTTCAATTGGAATACTCAAATAGGATTCCCTGGCTTATGTTTCTGCAAAACTCCTTTGAGAACCTAGGGCTTAGATATATGTTTGATGATCCCCATCTATTAACCACAAACTCTAGGTCTGTTTTGAAGTCTACTTATTCCAAGCACATATCAGAGCTGAGATTTTATAGTTCCCTGAAATTGAAATCTTTCGATTCTTATTCTCGGATTGTGACTGTTCCATGCCTTGAACCCTATTTGTCTTGGTTTTCAAGTTTTAAAATAATTTCCTTTTTAACACTTTTTAGACTTAATGTAATTCATTTTAAGGTAGCTTTCCCTGAACCATGTTTCTGGAAAAAGGATTTACCGCTTTGTCCCTGTGACTCCAAATCAACCCAGAGCACTTTGCATTTTTTTCTTTTTTGCCCTTTATATGCTGCACCTAGAGGGGCCTTTATTTTACCCACGTTACGTCTTTTTAGACCTATTCATTATAAGGAAGCCCTGCTATACCTTCAGAGATTGCCTAATATCCAAATTTGTCACCATGTATTAGACTTTGTCACAGCTTCTTTACGCATTAGGAAAAGGCCTACTCCTTTTTAAATATTTTATGTACGTATAGTATATCTTTTTAACGCTAACATTTGTACTTTTCTGACTTTGTGATTTTTTATCATGTCTAGTATATTTATCTATGTATGTCAAGGGGTTTCAGATTGGATGTTCATCTGGTGCTTCCAGTAATGGTTTTAAAGTTTTATTTTACTATTT